>NC_089537.1:12740048-13057548 GCF_963924715.1 Thunnus thynnus
CATTGTTCCATCTTCAAAATGTTCCTGCCTTTGATCTGCATCACAAATGAACACAGAAGATGTTGTACATACACTTGTTTCACAGCCAGATACAAAAAGCTCTTTGTTACATGTCGGAGTGCTTCATCATTTCATACCACTCCATTGTTTCTACCTGGCCCGTATGATTGAATTTTGGATGCATTCATCAGCGTGCATCGGCGCTTTTCTTTTCAATCCCTGCCAGCTGGCTGAGAGACATCACAATCTCTTCCTCCTGAGGCGGTGCACACTAGGCTGGAAGCAATCAGCAAGAGAGTCCCTGTGTGAGAAAGAGGTTTCTGCTGACCAACTGCACCAGCACTTTTTGCTTCGGAGGAGCTTAAGCTGTTGGAAAAGAGTGTGTATACACCCGCGCGCACACACACACACACACACACAGTTACTCAATCAAGATTGCAATCCATCCTCTGACAGTGAGCTACAGCAACACCTTCCTAATCTCCTCTCCTACCTGCACTCAATTTCTGGTTGAAGCGAGTACCATCTTCATCACTTAAAATACTGAGAAACTTGAAACTGTTGTATTGCTATGAATATCAAGTCATTAAACTGAGACAAAATGATGATTAAACTTCTATTAGATGGCTCATTAGGTTTAATTAGAACTAACAGCATTTTCCAGCTTAGAAAAGATGAATATGTACGTTTTCAAAGCAGGATAAATGTGTATTTTACTACAAGCCAGTGATACACTTTTATATTCCTCGTCTGCATCAGCTGAAGGACTGGCGGATGATTCAGGAGGAGCGAGCCGAGCGTTTCTATCGCACTCGCACTCTGAGGAGGTTTCTGCTGGCACTGCTGGACTACGTGACCCAGGAGAGGCTGGTGGAGTGGGACTGTCAGGAGCTGGCTCAGGAGCACAATAACAGGTCTGCTACCCGTGACTTTCCCATATGTTCACTTCATGGACGCTGCATTGTGTCCCACCCCCCTCCATTAACATTATTAACTAACAATATAACATCTTGTGAGACTTAAATTGCCAGTTGAAATGTAATGAAGAAACCACAACACCTTGAATTCTTATATGTGTTAATTTTCAGTGTAGACATTTCGAGGCCTATTCTATAGACTTTCAAGATATTCAGACACCATGAACAAACTTGATTTGTGAGTAAAATGTTTAATAAGTACTGCAGAATGTGATAAAGGTTAAACACTGGAACATTCACTTTGAGTATAAGCAGAAGCTGAACATAAACTGTATCACTATGAAATGTGAGCATGATTTGGCAGGTTTTTTTGGGGCAGTACATTGTGATATAAAATGAAAGAGAACATCATCTTCTTTGGCAGACTGCCTCATATCTGCTGTTAGCGATAAACGTCTCCTCAGATTATGATTAATGGAGTCAGTCAGGTATTTGGCTACTCAGGTTGAAACTTCAATGTGACAAAACTATTTTGCATGGTGCAGTGTTTTTAAACTTATTGTCTATAGCTGCAATAATACACTTTCTATCTACCTCATGTCTTTACTTTTGTGAGTAAAGATGATATATGGATCTAACAAGACTGAGAGTCTACAGCCACACCACAGACTTGGTGAATAACATTCTTCCGAAATGCTAACATGCTGATGTTTGGTAGTTATGTTTACCATATTCACCATCTTGAAGGATAGAATTTTTAAGCCTGTCATTAAACAATAGCCAGGTGCCCATATGTTCACTTAAACTTAAAAGTTTTCCCTGCTGTAATCATTCCTGCTGTTCATACTGGCATTACAGTAAAAGATTCCCTCCTTATGTGCTGTCAGTGCAAGTGATAGGGGACAAAATCCACAATCCTCCATCTGTGCAAACATATGTTTCTAAGTTTTTCTGATGATAATATGAGGCTTCAGCTGTCCAAACTAGTCAAATCAAGTGGATATCTTCCAAAGTTACAGCCTTTTTGTCACTCTCCATGCACTGCTCAACAGGGAAACACTATAAAGACTTTGGAAGTTATCAACTTGATTTGAATAATTATGATGGCTGAAGCCTCATAAGCTTCAGATAAACTTTTGAATATATTGTTGCACCAAACGAGGACTTGACGTGTCCAAATGTGGATTTTGTCCCCCATCACTTACATTGAAAGCACATTTGGAGGAGTATGAACAGGAAGGATGATTATGGCAAGGAAAACCTGTTTAAATGTTCATATGAGAACTTGACAGGTGCAGGTATATGGTCATAAACCAAAGTGTTGGACAAATTTCAATTTGTCCAACACTTTAACATACGCTAGATGAAAAGTCATGAGAAACCATCAAAGTTATTACATTCATCCTGAAGGGTACATGAATGTCAAGACATTTCACTCAAAACCACAAATATTGGTGCTGGATAAAATGTCATAAGAGCACCAAAGTAATTACAATTCATCTGAGGGGGACATTAATGTTTATACCATACGTCATGACCATCTCATAGCTGTCAAGACAAAAACAGCAAATGTCAACCTCATGGTAGTGCTAGAGGAAAAGTCAGAGGATCACCAAAGTGGAAGTAGGATTCATCCTCCATGAATGACCATAAATGTCTGCACAAAATTTCATAGCAATCCATCCAATAGTATTCAAGATATTTCGGTCTGGACCAAAGTGGTGAATTGATTGACAGAGGGACATTACCATCCCTCGGGCCATGCCACTGGTGTGGCCAAAAAAAAAATGTGTTTGGTGACTCATTGTTAAACTTTCCTCATTTGCATTGTAATTGTTTTTCAATGTTTGTTTTGCTGCTAAATATTTATTTTAATCCAACAATTACATCTTGCCTCAATTATGCTAAATAACACTAATACTGCGTTTCCCACTGTGGACTAAATTTGATTGCTGCAGCACTGTTCCAACTTCATGATTTCACTGTCATTGCCACAAAATGTGAATGTTTATAATCTTCAGCTTCTCTGGTGAGGCAACTAAATGGCCGCAGCCTGCAGGTGAATTCCAACCAGCTGCCCAACTGCTATAGTCCACGAGCTCCCAGTAACATCGTGTGAAAACTCATTAGGTGTTGATAACCCAGAGGTCTCAATAATTCAGTTTCTTATTGCTTGCATGCTCTGTTCCCGTCTGTCCCTCCATCTGCCTCTACACTTCAGACGGGTGTTGCAGAGATGTTTCCTGGCCTGGAGGCAGCTTCCATATCTGCAGCGCAAAGAAAGAGAGAGGGAGGAGCGGCGGGAGAAGCTGGGACGGAAAGTGTCTGAGGTTCTGCCTGATTTCTGCTCCTATCCACTGTAGAGCCTCTGGGACAAACAGTCACTGTAGGAGACAATGTGCATACCGACACAGAGGACACACAAACATCTCGATAACTGCAAAGAGGACAAGTGCGCACACACACACACTAACACACACACACACAGCAAATGAATACACATGTACATTTCTCACATTAATTTAATAAAAAGAAATTCAAGTTCATTTCATACAAACACTCACTGGACCTGTACAATTTTTAGGATACAAAAAAAAAAGCTTTCAATCCATTTGACAGCCAATAAAAGCGGCTATAGTGGAAGGCAGTGAAGAGTAGACTCTAAATTCTCTAGCTGACATTAATTTGTATTGATTTATCTCTTTTTTATATATATATTTCCACAGCTGTTTAATGCAGAAGTCAGTTTGAACCAGATTAAAAGTCACAACTCATATATTCATACCTATCAAATCATTCATTATGTTTTATGTTATGTAACACTTGTGCTGCCATGTTTAATTTATCTGTGACAAATATCTTGTAGTGGTAAAGTTCCCTCCTTTGTTTGTGGAGGAGGTGTAGTGAGTCCTTGAAATGACGTCTAGCCCGTGTTGGCCAGGACCGACCGGTTTCCGAGGCGACATCTTGTTGCTGCTGCTGTGCTCAGAGATAACGTCCCTACAAGGATCAACAGTGACCTTATTGTTGTTCAGGGTTCACTCATTCTCACATTTGTCTTTTTTCCTGACTCCCAGCAAGGCACTAAAATGTAGAGGAGACATAAAGACAATGTTCAAGTCCAACGAAGACAACCAGTGTGAAAAAAAGTGATATTTGTTTGGCGGAGAGACGGTTGAGAAGTTGAATGAGGCAGCAGTGGAGGGAGACTGAAAGGTCAATGTGAGTGGATAAAGCTGCATAGACGAGATGCCAGTTGTCAGTGACATGAAAGGCAGTGAGTGTATCTTATTAGGGTTTGTAGTTGTTATTGCTATGTGTCAAAGACAGGTGGCCGCTCCATAGCTGCAGTAACATGTGTTAAAAGTCCTGGCAGTTCTCAGGTTTGCTGCCAGGAGACGGCAGGCGACGTGAAATCAAAGTGGAAGGAGCCATGCTGCCACCCAGTGGACATGAACAAAACAGCAGCCACAAGCCCCAAACTCATTCCCCCCCCCCCCATCAGGCTACGTCTCTTACACCAAGTCTGGTGGGGCGGGAGAGGGATGATTAATTTTGTCCGTCATGTTCATGAACTCTGCCCAGTTGGCACGGAAACCTCTAGAGTAGACGCCGGTGTCCACGATGAGTCCCCAGTAGGCGCTGCGAGCGGTTTTTTCTCGCAGGGCGATGCATGCTTCGCGCTCAGTCACGTTGTAGCTGACGTTGATGACTTGCACCACCAGCAGGTGTAGGAGCCCACCAGTCACGATGCTGCTGTACCACGCACAGGTGAAGCACAGGGCAGTGCTGGAACACAGACAAAAGATGGTAAATCCTGCTGTAGTCTCACAATAGATCACAGTCCAGACAGTGTCTGCAAGGTTATTACTGTTCATATATAACCAAAAAAATATCTAATTTGGTCTCATTGTGTCTTTTTTGGCATTGCACAAATGAAAATCTGACTACATTACACTACATGATCAGCACTTGTTTTAACCACTTAATCCTTCAGCGTGGTATCTAAAGAAAAAGGGACAATAAAATGTGATAAAGAGAAGCTTTCATCTCATAGAATATACATTTCTTTTTTTCAAAATGAGTTTTGAAACAGAACATTATTTTTTTTTTTTTTTACATATTTAGGACATAGTCTCTGTTCAGTAGTCTGTTTTCAGCGTGTGACACCTAAACAGCACTAGCAGGCCAGTCAAATTTGTGACAGGAAGTGCCAGAGTAGATCATTTACTACTAACTTCACATCCACTCTCATCACTGCGATCAAAAATACTGTCTCCAACAGCTTGACAGGCAAGACTCCAAGGTTCTCTGTGAAACTGGTTCAACACTACAGTCAAAGAAGCCTGCTGTCCAATATGCAAGAACCTCAATTAGTCTTCACTTTATGGGTAATTCTGGGAAAAATGTCAACATGCCCCACTGTGCCTCAGTTAGTTTCCTTGGGTTTGTTACAAGAATTTCTGCTTCTGACTGCTGCTATCTGCCATTTCCTGTTTCCATGGGTTCCATTTTAACTGTGGATGTACATATATGTATATGCTGAATTATTCAATTTAGACTTTTAATAGAATTATTCCGTTTGTATTTGTGCTGTTAAGCAGATGCTTAGATGTTTATTACAGATATTCTTTACAAATTAACACATTCTTAATTAATTAACACATCTTCCTGAAGTACTGTGCAAGTGAAAAACCACGGCCATTTATGCTTTGCATCTTTACACAATGGAAGGAAACTTGCTTATAGAGCCTGACAAATGAAGGATTTTTGAGGCAGATACTGATGTTAATACTTAAAAAGGAAAAATCTGATGATCAACCAATATTCATTTTTTAAAATAAACTCATATCATAACACTTTCAATAATGATCCCTCCTTAAATTTGTTTTTTTAAAGGCACCAAAAATGTATTTTCTCTTTCTCAGCTTCTTTTTATGAGAACACACTATTCTGTTTTTTCCACATTAAAAATTTCTGTCTCTCTTTGTTTTTGTCTATGCTCTTCTCACTGGTTTGAAGTGGACGGGATTCATTACAAAACATTTTTTGCATAATTTCAATCAGAATCTAATTGGTTGGTTGTTTGGTTGCTGTCAATCGAATCTGATCAAACCACAAATAAACAGCCCTAATGAAGGAGATCAGCTACATTTTTGACTGTTAAACTCTTAATTATTAATGTTTTACTTTGATTGTTGATGATTTAGTCATGAATATTTAATGTTATAGAGAAATACAAAAGAATTGTGACCAAGACATGTACTGAGTCTGACATTTTACAGTGGAAAAATAAACATGTAAGTGCTCTCTGGTGGACAAACTCTGTAATGATGACACTGTTTTTTAATTACTGCAAATGTACAGTGTTTTTGGAATTTCTGTGCTGCAATTTCTTGTTAATTATTTGCATTCAGACTTAATATACATTTCTGTAGCCTTATTTTTGGAAAAAAAACAATTCTGTGGTTATTTGAAAGTGGTTATTTACCTTCTAGACCCAACAAATCCAGCCTGGGGATAGTTGGAATGAAGGGCTAAAAGCAACCCACAGACACAACAATGTTCAACAAGAAGGTCTAATTCTCCTTTAATTAATCTACTGATTGTTTGCTATTTTAATATGGTAAATAGTAACTTAAATTGAATATTTGGTTTGTTTGTCTCTACGAAATGCATGTCTGTATTCTCAGTACCTATACTGGTTGTAGACCCCCGGGCAGTAGAGCAGGGCTGTGAGGAGGTTCTGTCTCGGACACACACTCTGCAGCACCAGGCTGATTCCGTACAGGGACGTCAACAGGAAGAGGACGAGCGTAAGCAGGAAGCTGCGGTGATTGGCCTGCCCCACGCAGCTGTTTATCCTGCCCCGGGCAACAACCGAGGGGACGCACAAACACACAAGTACACACACAGGCAGACAAAACATCGTACTGAGACCCCAGGGTTACACTACACACACACACACACATGCAGGAACATACATATAAGTGTAGGAGTGGATGGCAGCAGGGAAAGGTTCACTTGTAGCTTATATGAGTGTGTGATGTTGACTTGAACATACAAATATGTGTCAATCAACTGAACTGAACAGGACAAACATCTCATTATGAATCCTGAAAAGAAAGACAATCACTTAAGGGCAATGTTCTGAATATTCAAAAGATGTTTGCAGTTTTATTAAATAGAGTTTGTGTAGAAGAAACAGGCGGACGGCAAGTTGAGATGAGGTGAAAGCACAGAAGGAAAAACTGATGACAGGCCAGAGTGAGAGGCATTTTAATGGAACCCACCAGACACAGTGGTGGTCGAGACGCAGCACGCAGACACCACAGATCCGACAATGTCCCGCCCTCGGGGGCCGCACCACCCTGCACACCGAACACCAGTTCTTTCGGCTACTCTCCTTCTGCTCCGCAATCGCCTGCTCCGACGATCCTGCCCGGTTGGCCACTGTCATCATCGCATCTTGCCTCCCCACATTTATGGCGGGATCTCTGTCTGCCAGAGGGCTGTAATAAGTCACCGTGCTGTGGACGGCCTCTTGGTTTGGCCGCACGATGCCAGGTTCTCTCTTGGTGTGGACGAGGGCCACCAGTGTAAGGATGACCCCTAATGTTACCACTGTCAGCTGGACCAGTCCAACATCCCCGCGGGGATGCACCTCTGTGATGAACAGGTAGTACATGTAGGCCAGGGAGAAGAGGGCTAGGCTGAGGAAAAACAGTGTGCGTCCCTTCTTGCGGTGGGTGAAATAGTAGTACCACAGCACTAGGCCCGGCAGAGCTGTCAGAACCACCACACCGAGCAGGAAGTGTAACGCAGCAAGGTGCAGCAGGACGGGGAGGATTACAAGAGGAGGGATGACAGACAGGTCCACTTTCCGGGCTCCACCCCACAGCCAGGGCACACGGATCCGGTCTGTGACAACTTCAGCCACCTGGGACAAGGATTCAGGTTTCTGAGGCTCCCTCTTAAAAAACCTGAGAGAGCAAAGACACAGTGAAATATTTTCACTTCAATAGTTTCCTCATTACCTGGAAAAGGTCACCCTATGATGCAAAACTGCACTTCTTCTAAAGAACCCATATAAATCTGTTTAGATATGACATAGCAGGAAGGGCACAGGTGTAGTTAATAACATAATTAACGACCGCATTTCATTTCATCACTAGAATGAGTTACTGGGACACTTAATGAAACTGAGCAATCATTAATTAACGTCATTCGTTGCACATGTGGGGCATAATGGGCCTGTTATAGCAAGATTATTTAGTGTGAGGAACATAGTCAAGGTGAGACATTTTTCATTAAATATATTTGACCCTATTTGAACATGACTCCTATAATATCACAGAGCTGATTGTAGGGATGCAGCAATTATTCCACTGGAGATCTGTTGATTATGTTCTCAATTAATCAGTTAACTGCTTCTTATATGAAATGTTACACATAATGACAAATGCCTGTCACAAATCACAACAGCTACAAGTTTTATCTTGAGTTTTTAACTTAAAAACAGAATGGTGTATTTTCGAAACCTTACCAGCAAATATGTTGTGTTTTACTGGATTATCAACTGATGAATTAATCTACTTCTTGTTTCAAATCTAGTTTGTGCAGGGTCATTTTACAGCTAAACATAAAGATGATAGCGATGAAATTCATGATTCAATGTTAAATTAGTCAACAATTTGTCAGTTATCAGTTAATCTACCATTTATCAAACAAAAATGCCAACATTTTCTGATTCCAGCTACTTACATATGAGGATTTCCTGCTTTTCTCTGTTTTATATCCATGTAAATTGAACATGTTAGGGTTTGGGACTGTTGGTCAAACAAAAAAAGAAATTCGATGCACATATTCACTGTGAATGACCCATATTTCTCCGTCAGTGTTATTATAAAATTCAACATTTCTGCTATCAGTTATATTCATCCAGTCACAGTGGCTGACTCAGTTTTGGTGCCACAGCAATCCCTGACCTCATGTCAACTTACATAAAAAGGATTTTGATGAGCTCTGCGCAGTGATGCGCACAGACATTAAATTTGGGGAAAAGACGAGTGCACTGGTCTGGATCGTTATTCAGTATCAGCAGAGAGTTGAGATACCAGAATCAGTATGAGGAGAGAAAAAACAAGATCGGTGCATCTCTTATTTGAAGACATTACTTTGGGCGATGTGAAAATGAGACGGGCATTTTTTCTACTATTTTCTGACATTTTATAGACTAGCAGATGCAGCTCTGTTGTTAGTCTAATGCCCCTCACCTGTCACAGACATCATCCAGGTCCTCGCAGTCGCAGCAGCAGGCTGCTACATGGCTGCGCTCTCCGTGCCTGTTGACATACTCGCAGCAGCACAACGTCTCCTCCTCCTCCTCCAGCACCTTGTTGGCTCGCTTCTTCATGACAGACAGCCTCGCCTATCAGATGATAAAAAGAGTTTTTTAGGAACGTCATTAAGCGCACTCGTGTAAGCATTTGGTCAAGAAAAGGGACAGATGAGAGACAGAAACTGAGAGACAATAACAGAAAATTTCTCTAAAAGCTCACTGTGCTGAAATGACCTTTGCGTTCAGCAGCTTACCGGCTGTTCGCATGTGTTTTAGATAGTGGAGCAGTTCCAAACAGATTTCCACCACGCAACGACACAAAGCAGACCCTGCTCATTTGACCCTACCCAGTCCACCTCCTACCCTCACATCTGTCACGCATCTGTCATCTTTAATAATTTACAGCAAGTGGACGTGTCCACCGCTGGAGCCTGCTGGCTTGCAAAGACTACACAGATGGAATTGGGTTGAGGTGAGGCAGCAATTATATAACAATCACAGGTCTTCAGTATCTCCTCAATCACAGAAAGCAAGACTGGCGATTCCCCAGTGAACCACTCAGTGAGATTAATCCTTTAGGTCAGTTAAACCTCCCTCTGGGGGGGATCTGGTTCTCTCGAGGGGGCCTGAGCGAGCCCCTGATTAGCAATAGATAAAAGGATGGAAGCCTGTGTTATTATAAGTCCACCAGCGATCAAACTAACAACGTTCAGAAAGGTCACCAACATCTAACTGTAGAGTCCTTCCAGTCAGCCATGAAGCAAAGTCTGCAAAGGCTGAAAGAGAAGAGACTGTTTGGTCTACATGTACTGATTAATGTCTGTGTGTGTGTGTGTGCGTGTGTGTGTGAGTGTCGTAGCACCAAATAGCACATCTGCTCCCTGACCAAAAAAAAACTAATACTACTGCAGGGACTCGTAGCGTGACTGTGGAGCTCAGCAGTTTTATGCCCTGTTGTAACGCTCAGACAGTTTCTGTGGTGTACAGTGCTTTTTAACTAGAAATTGTTGCAGGATATTGAAAAACATTGTATTGTATCCTTGCAAAATATGCACCAGGATTACTGTAGTTCCTCTTCATGAACGATGGGAAGGGGGTGAAAAGGTAATAATAATTATTGGAGACCCATAGGTGGGGAGGACTTTGTCTGAATTGCTGCCCACATATCCACATTTAAATGGTCTGATTTTGTGCCTAATCACGACTATTTCTGCCAGTTGGAAAAACAGCTGAGCAAAATAGGTATTTGTAGGTTGAATTAAAGCCAGAGCCAGAGAAATGACAAGAAGAAAACAAACAAAGATGGCAATAAGCCATTACAGAAATAGCTCTTTTAAAGGGATAATTAAACATTTTGCCTTTTTACCGAGAGTCAGAATTAGATGAGAAGAGCAATACCACTCTTATATCTCTCCTTTAAATATGCTTAGCTTAGCGTAAAGACAGCTAGCCTTGGCTCTGTCCAAAGTTTAAAAAAAAAAAAAATCTACCAGCAGCTCTAAAGCTCACTAATTAATGTGTTACGTGTCGTTTGTGTAATCAGTACAAAATCCAAAGTGTGATAACAGTAATTTGTGGTGTTATGGAGGGTTATGTGCGGAACTACTTCTTGGGCAGGGGCAGTGACTTCTTGAAACCTTGTTGTCATGGTGAGGTTGCTAGGTAACCAGTGAAGTCTCCAGAAAGTCACTGCTCCCGGCCAAGAAATAGTCCATGTTTCCAGCCTTTATGTACAGATAAGATGACACAGACAGATATGAGAGTGGTTTCAATCGTCTCATCTAAGAAGGCAAAACGCATTTCCAAAAACATCAAACTTAAGGTTGTTTACGGAAACGACAGCTTTTTTATTTCTTTGATCGACATGATAAATGGTAAGTAACTAGTAAATGCTATCACAACTGAAAATAGGGGATCAGCTGCAAAATTATAAAATTACACCCCTGCTCTTCCTGACAGTTACAGTTTCAATCTGCAAAAACCTCCTTAATCAGTTACACTTAGGCTAATAAATGTATAGAAGATATATAAAAAATGTATTTTGATTGCTTAATTGACACCTTTTCTTAATAAACAACAATAAAGAAGTTACTTCCAGGCATTGAGTAAACAAATGAAATTAACTTGGCTTACAGATTACATCAAAAAGAGATGTAGTTGAGGATAAACACTCAATTTATGCAGCTTGTCATTTCATTTGCAGATTATACTCTATAATTAGAGTAATGTGGGACAATTTCTGCAATTGGCACTTTAGCAATATATTTTTGATATGAAGCCAATACATTATATCTGCACCCAATACCATTCTGAAATCCCCATGGTGTTTTCTAATCTTATCAGAAAGGAGAATGCAGATATCACATTAGGAGAAGTAACAGCAAATTTAAAAGTATTCCTATAAAAGTGGTTATTATGAGCCTTTCCTAATGTGGGACAGCTCAGAAATGTGGGACAAGGCTGAAAGTCAATTCATACAATGAATGTATAGTATTAATAATCCTTAACTTTAAATTACTTAGGCTACAAGTCATGGTATATATCTCTAGAAGTCTGTATTCTATTTTTAGTTATTCTGTTTATTGGTCTATTTAGCTATTGTATGTAATATAGCCTTTAGTTATATTTGTTTCTTTTACGTACCTCATTGTTATTGTATTTTGATTTATGTCAAGTGGCTGCTGCAACACTTTAATCTCTTCTATCTATCAAATTAAAGGAAAAACCAACATAAAGTGTCTTAGCAAGGTGTTGGACCACCACGTGTCACCAGAACAGCTTCAATGCGTCTTGGCTTTTACAAGTCTCTGAATTCTTCTGGAGGGGTGAACATCATTCTTCCAAAAGATATTCCCCGATTTGGTGTTTTGATGATGGTGGTGGAAAGTGCTGTCTAACACATCAATCTAAAATCTCCCATAGGTGCTCAGTTGGGTTGAGATCTGGTGACTGTGAAGGCCATAGCATATGATTCACATAATTTTCATACTCATCAAACCATTCAGTGACCCCTCGTACCCTGTATTTGTATTGATTTGCAGTGACCCTTCCCTCTGAGGGGACAAATGGATCCAAACCATGCCAGCAAAATGCCCCCCAAAGCATAACAGAGCCACTGGATCCCCTCACTGTAGGGGTCAAGCATTCAGGCCTTTACCGTTCTCTTGGTGTGCGCCGCACATGCACTCGCCCACTTGTCGAGAATATGGTGGTGATGACTCATATGACCATATCACTTTTGTCCAAACCTCTGTAGACCAGTGCCTATGGTTTTTGCACCACTGAACTCTCAAACATGCTTCATCTTTGTGATGAGGGGTTTATGTACTGCTACCCTACTATAATATCCCTCTCTATGTAATTGTGAACGGACTGCTCTTGCTGATAGTCTGATCACGTCCTGCGTTGACAATCTCAGTCACCTGAGGAAGAGTTGCTTCTGTTTTTCCTTACATAATCGCACTAATGCTCAAGCATCACAGTCACCAAATGCGCACCGTCGACCACAATTTGTTTACTGGTGTCTTTCCCATGAATATAAATGCTGTTCCTATTTAAACACTGGCCAGTTGAAGCTCCAAAATATAAAATTAGTATCAACTGGGCCTGCTCAGCATTTTTATACATGCCACGGACGCATGATGGGATGTTAATTGCTTAATTGCACCTGTGTGGAAGCATCTGCATTTGTTATGTTTCTCCGCTCATTTATTCAGATTTTTCCTTTAATTTGTCACCTGTCTGTATCCCTCTAAATCCTTTTGTCACTGACATTTGAAGATTGCCTTGCCCCTATTTTATAGCATCACATGTGTGAAGGAAGTAATTTCAATCACATGGCAGCCCCAGTTTGACAGCAGTCCCATTCATTAACATTTGATATGAGGAAAGGATAAATGCATCTGAGCTCAACTGTCCCACATTACACTAATTCGCCCTAATTTGACGTATCTCACGCTGAAAATTAAATCTTGCTCTCATGAGTCGCGTTTTTCTGTACTTGCTGCTCATTTTTTTGTTTGACACTTGAGGCTGTTCGGCTCATAACAACCAGTTAATCCCAGACAGTTAATCCATATTTTCACCTATCGTACCTGTCAACAAACCGCACTGCGTCAAACAAGACTACAATGTTGAGCCAAAGACAAACAACTAATAATAATAATAATAATTAGACACAGCGCGAACATACCTGAACACTGTGCCGCTTACATGCCGACGCTTTCGAGTAAATATCGACTGGTTTGACAACGGAAGTCTGTCTCCTGGTAACTGTTGTCGTATCCGGTGTGGAAGAAGAGTAACGGCGGCTGGAGACCAACCAGGCCGGCTTGAAGTGTTCGAGTGTGGGGAGGGAGCCTCACACGCACCGGGGGGGTTTTGGTTCGGGGTTTGGTGTTTGAGGAAGACGTCCTGTAGCTCCTCTGCCGCCAAACTGTAGCAGACAGTTTCCCTCCTGACGTCAAATGAGGCAGACTTTCCCCGCCCAGGACTCATTTACACCTACAGGACAGACATATACCACACATACTGAGCTCACTGACAACACGAATAGAAGGAAACTGAGTTTTGGCACTTCAGGGCTGAAATTGTTTCTGATAAATAAAAAAAATATATATGAAAAATGTTAGAATACAAAGATATTACAATAATCCAAGTCCCTGTTGTGACATTACAATACAGTATACCAGTGATGGAAGAAGTACTCCCATCCTTTACTTAAATATACTCCACTACAAGTAAAAGTCCTGCATGAAGTAAAAGTACATAAGTATTGCAGTAAAAGCAGTGTTTTGGTCCCTATGACTGATATATTATTATATATGACATCATCAGTGTGTAAGCAGCATGTTACTGTTGTAGCTGCTGGAGGTGCAGCTGGTTTGAACTACTTTATATACAGTTAACTAGTTTAGTCCAGTGGTTCCCAATCTAGGGGTCAGACCCCTCCAAAAGGTCACCAGATAAATCTGAGGGGTTGTGAGATGATTAATGGGAGAGGAAAGAAGAAAAAACAAAGTTTTGATACATAAATCTGTTTTCAGTTTTTGGACTTTTTCTCTAATCTTTGATTTTGGTGAAACATTGGATCATTTGAACATTTATTAAAATTAAACCATGTGAGAAGTTTAGGTTTAGTTTAGAAGTTTAGTTTAGAAAACGCACCATATGTAATTTCCATACATGCTACATTTATGTGTTGTGTGTAAATGCAAACATTTATGATACTTTTGTGTAACATGTATAAAAAAGGCAAAATCATCATGTCTATCTCCATTATGTAGACATGTAGGTTATATGTATATGTGTTATACATACATGTGTCTTCAATATATGTCCATATATGTTCATATATTATTTTTCTGTGTGGATATAATCTCAATATAAACTAACCTTATTGCTCATACACTATAATTCCCACTATCATACATCAAAAAGATACTTTACAGGAAATATAATATTTCCTCCAGGAATAAATGGGGACCTGCGTCATTAATAATGTAAACTAGTCTCAGTAGTGTTGTATTTCACCTGTGACAAAAGAACAAAGACACATTTGGCTTTACTCCCATTTAGTCTTCCACTTCTGCATCATCTATTACGCAACTAAAATGCTGAGTAGTGTAAACCGTTTAAAGTTTACACTCTAAAGGTTTAAAGTCCTGCTGTTAGTCAAGTCAGACTCTTAAAAAGGAGAAATATTGTTTCTCTTTGTTCTCAGGCAGTTCAGTTTAAAGTATTGTGCTTCCATAAGCTTTGAAACAACCAGAACTTTATATCAAATGTGGAGTTGTAAGCCGATTTTCACCAGCAGTTTCTATTTATGGTTTTACATCTGAATATATTTGATTTCATAGTAGCACAATCAATATTAATGTGATCTTTGTGTCCCCAATCCATGCACCTCAGTGCACTGTGCAGCATTTTTGCAATCCCAGTACCTGTATTGTACTTAGTGAAATCATTGAGAACCATACTATGTGACACATACATATGCAGAGAGACTCTTACTTTGACATGTAAATAATATTTTTTTTAAAGATTAGGGAGCAGGATTGTACCTTCAAAAAAGGTGCACAAATAAGCAGTCAGGCAAGAAATATTGTTTATTAAAACAGTGCATCGCTATATGACAAAATGTACAAAACAGCAATAATTTTACTCAAGTGGTTGTTTGCTGTAGTGATTTTGTTAAGTGAGAAAAAGAGCTGAACAAAATTATCCACACAGACATCAGTGAAGGCAACACTGTAAACATCAAACAAGGCTCAATGTAATCGTAATGGTGTGTCACCAACAACTGATTTAAAAAAAACAAGAAAAACAACTATTGTGTTTATGTCAAGTTGGAAATCACAGCACAAACTTGCGTCTATGAAGTGTTGACAGTGTAAGTGCACAGTACTGAGATATCCTGACATAGTCTCATTGACCCTACACCTTTAATGAAATAGCATCAGAGTAAATAAGTACTAAAATTAGAGTGAATCATACATTTGTTTAAACTTGGCTCAGTGCAGAAAAGGAAGAAAGAGAAAAATACAATCAAGTGCGATTACAGTAGATACTGTAAATCAGGCTTGTCACCTCTTTGGGCAGCTTAATTTTCACAGTACCTCTTTCAATCAGCCCAGTAATGAGCTAGAAGTTAATGAATCAAATATGTATTAAAAATATGGTTTGAAGAGAAAAAAGGCATACCATAAGAGTTTTCTTTACACAAGATTTGGCTCATATACATTATTATAAAACTCAAAGAATGTTCATCTGATGTTTGCACTTCAATGTGCAACATTGCAGCCATTCCTGCAGTTTACACATAAAAGATTTATCATGATTACAAAAAAAGGACAAACTTTTAAATTTGAGTTATTGACTCTACAATTTTAATTTCAAAAAAATAAAAATCCCAAAAAGATATCTAAAACATGACCGAATCTATAAGGCGCTTGTGCAAAAAATTAAAATATGTGCAAAAATGTTAATAGGGAAAATTGTTGTTTTAAATAATATTGATTCATTTCCCCTGAATAAAACAAAAATATAAGTATCTACAATAGTTCATTTGAAGAGACATGAGGCTCATCAGAATATAGGAAGGCACACATGGAAACTTTTCTGAAATCCGATGCCGCCATTGAAGAAAAGACTGAAAAAGAAGCCAGCCAAGTGAGCTGACAGCAGCACCCGACAGAAATCTAAACCCACTGCTCCGTGTGCAGCTGACTGATGTAACTTTGTCCTCCCAGCAGTCAGTCCGCAGCTTTAAAAACATCCGGGCACCTGATTCTCCAACAAAAGCTTTGGGACGTGTAACCCCTAGCAACACGTGGCATGACAGGAGTCTGGGGACATCTACATGGCAACGTCACTGGATACCAGAGGTTTCCTCAGAGGCAGCTCACTACTCCAGTTTGTTTGTTTTTTTCACAAGGGAAGAGGCACATTGTCGCCAGGTGTGGGAGCGTCACTGCGGCGCTGCCGTTTGATTGGCCAAAGCAAAGTTCTGCTGCAGCATCATCAGAGAGCTGCGGAGCTGTGAGGAAAAGAAGAAAACTCACTCAGCAACTACAACATCTCATTTCTCATTTGAAAGAATCTCAAGATGGGTTTTTAAAAAAGTATTACAAGACAGCTACGCATTTATATGATGAACTCAAAACAGCTGTATGTCTCTGCTTTAAGTTCTGTACTCTTTCAGCTTTTTTTAAACTAATTCAAAATACACTACAAATCTCTTCCAGCTTTTAATGTTTACAGATAAACATCATTCATTCCTAAGTCAGTGTGCAGATGTTTTAAATAAATTTCATATTGTTCTCAAAAAAATCATGTTCTGAGCACAAATATAATACATAATAGTCTAGTTCCTCACTCTTTAAGTGCTCTGTTTAAAAATCCTCCCTACTTGTATTGAAGCTCACACTGATCTACAACTACAAAGCACTTTAAAAATGAATTCATCAGTAACTCTTGGTCATTTTAAATCCACTATCTCAAACCTTTTAACCTCTGTTTGTACCTTTTTTAATTGATTTTGTTGTTACTCTATTTATCAATTGTGTGTCTATTTTATTTTATTGATTCTTCTTTCTTGCTCGATGTCAGATAAATAAGGGCTTTGCCCTCAATGATTTTCGAGTTTAAATAAATAAAATAAATAAATAAATATAATAATAATAATAATAATAATAATAATAACAACAACAACAACGACTTTGCAGTGTGTGCATTCTCAAAAATCCTGACTGACCCTAAAAAAGACTCAGCAGTTTGCCCAGATTGCAGTCAGAAAAAAACAATATTTGAGATGTAATTGTAACAACTACTCAGAGGCTTAATCATGAGGTAAAAGCATCAAACCAATAAAAGGTAATGTGTGCCAAAAAGTCCACGGTGAACGTCACTATTTTGCACAAAGCAGTGCACAATATCTACAATCATGGCCAAACTGGTGCTACAATCAGACTTGAAGTCTGTCATGCATTGTGTCCTACCTGTTCTAAAAGACTGATGGAGTCCTGCAGTACAGTTTTTAGCAGTTGCGCCTCCTCTCTGGTCCTAAAGCCTGGTCCCTGCCTGGGACCATATTCAGGCATCACGCTGTCAAACAGATGGAAATTATTCTCATGTGCAAAATATGACTTTGATGTTTGCTGCATAAAAAGGCAGCAGAAGACACAGAAAAAGAGGCAGAAACAAAGTTATGGAAATGTGAGTGGAGGGGCACTGATGCAAGATGTCACTTACATAACTGCATTTACTGAGGCAGTTTCAACATTATGAGTCATTAAAACAAGAGCTCTCTTGTATGTGGGCTGCTTAAACGTTACAGACAAAGAGGTGGTGGAAGACTGAGCCCTTCCCGCTCTCCACCCACACCACGACTTCTGCTTTCTGAGTGATCATGGCAACTGCTGATATAGTTGCTGTCTGTGACAGATGATTACAAAAAAAAAGGGAAATGCAAAGAAATATGAATGCTGAAGAGCAGCAGCTGCAGAGAGTTATCTGACCTGGCCTCACTCCTCTCCCTCAGACGATGCTTTGTGCTCAGATACATGCGGTGGGCGACGTCCTCCATGGCCCACAACTTGAAAAACAGGCCCAGATTCATCATTGTCAGAATCAGCAAACTGAGGAGAGACAGAAAGTTTTGAGTTTTAAGTTTTGAAAAGAGTTAAAACCAGAAAACACTTAACTTTCTTTTCAATCAATACAGTTTCAAAATACATGCAGGACCTGCAACTAATATGCACAGGTACGCATTACAAACCACATTGTTTCACATGTGTTTCCAGGTTGTTAACTTACATCAAACTCATCCCAGCCACGACTGCAGTCATGTTCCATCTGTACGGGCCGTTAATCTCTGTGGGGCCTGAAATACAAAAGCAAATGGTCAGTTTGAGTAGAAGACAGATCAATAAACAACACATGGCTGTTTAAAATCATGCAGGCTGTTAAAAAACTAAACCTGGCTGGCTTGCAGTCTGTACAAAAATGTCTCGTACTCATTAGCAACATTTTTCTGCTTTAAAAGATATTTCCAACCAGTGGCATGCAACACTTTGCAACAGCCAGAGATATAAATGTGGCTATTTTTTGATGTGTCATGGGTGTAACCTAATAAGTCTGTAACATGGTGTCTTCCTCCACCGATGATCTCAACATTTTTCAACATTAACAGTAGCAGCAGTTTCCACCGTAAATCTTCACTTTCAATGCCTCTTCTATGCTTTGCATTTGTTACAGTTGCCAACATGGCAGCGAGAAATTCTCTGAGTAACTGGATGTTTAATGCACCAGCCTCCATTTGAAAACATTCATACGTTTTGGAAGTGATTAATGCCTCCCTTTGGCTTTACTGACTACATAAAACTAACAGAATGATTTACATTTGAACAACATGTACAGTATATTTGCATTGATTAGGAACTAATGTGTGCAGCAGAGCAAGCTTAGATCATCACTTATAATGTCATGTACCAATGTTGCCGTCTCTGTGCTGTTCAGGGTCTTGTCCGTACTGCTTGTTGGGCTTCATGTGCTCTGGCAGCGTACGGCTGTAAGTCCGCCTCCTCCTCCGCAGCCCACTAATCTTCCCCGAGTCTCCCCCTCCTTGATTCATCTCTGCTTCCTCCTCCAGCAGTTCCGCTTCTGCATCATAATGTCACAAGTGCCCACACAAAGGGGCATGCATTAAATGTATTTAGACACAGTCTGCTTAATGGCTGAATACAAAAAGAAACTTCTTTGAAAATGTACATAATTAAATGAAGTTTTCCTGCAACAGCTCTGCACTTAAAATGGCTGATAAAGCCATACAGCCCATTATATTTCCCTTCTCCTTCCTTGAAAAAGCTGCTGTAATATGATTCACTGTTGCAGAGGGCGATGTGTGTTGGAGGAAACCGTTCATATCAGATCAGAGATAAAATAAACCACTGGCTGTGGAAAGAAGACAGGGAAGTGCTCTTGTCTGCCTCCACAGGGTGAGAATGAGGCTTTCTACTCACCCAGCTGTCTGAAATAATCTTCAATGCCGCTCCAGGAGTTTTTGGTGATAAAGGATTTGACCAGACCCCATGGCTGCTTCCTGTACTTCACTTCAGTATAGACCCTAGCAGCATAGTAGATGTTTTAAATGGCAGTCACATAAAAAAAATACAAAAGATAAGTTGATATAAAAATGCCATAAGTTGAAATATCAGCTCACCTTAGTCGACACTTCCGCTTCGAGATACTTATGATGTAGTATCGATTTTGAGTGTAAAAGTAATCGTGATAAGGAACGTCGTGAGTGTACACCTCAGAGTCCACCAGGTAATACTGACCATCCCTGGATTCTTTGTACAACGTCTGAAAGATAAATGGGAGTAAAAAAAAATAATCAGCAAGCCATAATTCACACAAAAACATTTGTATTCATCCGTTCTAGTGTGCACACACCATTCACACTGATGTAAACACACCTGGTTCTCTGTAGCGGTGGAGAATTTGCCAATCAAAGGGTTGCTGATGGTTATTGTGTAGTTCAGACTCCTCTTCGTGTTTCCTGAGTCGTCTTTTTGCCAAGCAGTAAAGCTGGCGTCTGATAACACATAAGGACAACGATGAATATCACACGTGAATGCTTGTGTGAGCTGGAGGATACATTAAGTTTTGGGAACGACTGAGAGCAAAGCAGAATCCAGGGACTTACTTGTTATCTTTCTGACGTTCATGAACCTGCGGGTGAAATCGGACTCGGTGAAGAGCAACTCGAACATTTTGTTGGCGCTGATGTGGAAGACTTTGTTTAGATAAAGGCGGCCCTGTACCTGGGACAGACTCACTCGGTCTTCCACTGATGGAGCCGAGAGAGAGAGAGAGCAAAAAAAATGTAATCACACAAAAATAAATTAAAAAAACAAAACCAAACTCCAGCACCTGGGTTATATCCTCTCACCATCCTCAGTGCTCTCCGAACCGCTCTCCTCAGACACGCCGTTCTCGTTGGCGTTGAGGTCGAGAGAAAGCAAGGAGCGCTTCGACACCCGTTCTGGAGCGAGGCGGTCCAGCGAGGGAGCAGGACTGCGCTGTTGAGACAGGGTGTTGCGAGAGTCATCCTGGTGAGAAAAAAAAAAAAAAAAAAAGGTATATAAAATGATTTAAGATCACACAACATCACAACAACACTAAATTTAATACCGCGTTGGTGGAGTTCTGTGAGCCGAGAGGGGAGGGCAAATCCTCCCTTTGAGGCGTGGAGGCCTCTAGGGGTGCCTGCTCCATGCCAGGGAGGCGAAGGGAAGGGGACCGCTCTAGCCGGCCCAGGCCGTCATCACCACCAGGCTTCACGGTCAGGCTGCAGACAGACAAACGGTATCAAATTAGATTTACATGCATGATAATAGTGTGCAAGGCTGGGTGTGCAGGTAGGAGTGTGCATACCTGGTCTGCATGCTTGTTTCTGCTGCTACCTGTAAGCTCTCCATCTCTTCATGGCTCAGGCCCAGTTCATTCCCATAATGCTGTTTAACCATCTGCCACAACTCCAAGCTGCTCAGAGGCTGAAAGTGAAAAAAAAAAAAAAAACAACACACCAGCAGGTGAGTCATGAAGTTATGACACACCTGTTGAAATCTCGTCCTGTTGCCCAATATGGACTCCTCTGATTTGGCAAAGAGAGGCCATAATGTGAACATAAAACAAAACAAAAAAAATGGCAGTAGAGCTGCAACAATTAGTCGATTAATTGATTAGTTGATCAGAAAACTAATCACCAATTATTGTGATAATTAATTAATTGTTTTGGGTCATTTCGTAAGGAAAAAAAATACTGATTCTGAATGATTCTCTCATTTTGAGCTTCTTAAACGTGAATATTTTCTGGTTTCTTTAGTCCGCTGTGACAGTAAGCTAAATATCTTTGGGTTTTGGACTGTTGGTCAGGACAAAACAAGACATTTTAGGTTGCACCTGGGCTTGAGGCAACAGTGACTTTTTTTTTTTTTTACCATTTCCTGACATTTTATAGACCAAATGAAGACTAACCTGCTCTAGACGGTTGGTTATTTTAGCTGCCTCTGAATTTGAAGCAGCTGCAGGTAACCTAGAAACATGTAGCCTTAACACAGTATAGTTTACAGTCTCATCTGTATGGGTGACCAGCACATACTGCAAACCTTATTATCTCTCTGTAACGCTTAGATACTC
The DNA here is from genome assembly GCF_963924715.1 of Thunnus thynnus. Taxonomy (NCBI): domain Eukaryota; kingdom Metazoa; phylum Chordata; class Actinopteri; order Scombriformes; family Scombridae; genus Thunnus; species Thunnus thynnus. The sequence goes on from NC_089537.1 coordinate 12,762,009, forward strand.
ATCTTACATTTTTGTGTTAACCCTTGGCTGCCTTGAGAAGTCACCAAAACAAAGAATATCTGTAAAAAATAAAATAAAATTAGACCTTGAGAACAATAATGAACACCTGCGGTTACAGGTGTTCGGAGGAAATATCCAGGACAATCAGTCTTTTACTGAAACTAAATTACAGACATTAGATATGTTGTTCCAAGTGGAACGGTGTCTTATTATTTTAGGCCTGTTTATTCCGACGCGTAAATAATGTTTCACCATATGGCGCCGCTTTCCGGTGTTGTAACTCGTTTAAAATAAAGCTTAAAACCGAGAGAAAGTTTAAAATCCGTTTCCATAGGCTTTACTTACTCGTCAGTGTACATTTTCCCCGCAGCAGTGAGCTTCTCCAGGCGGTCAGACAGTGATCTGTAACCTGGACGCACAGCGCACTTCACACTCAGGAAGTCCTGAATTTGAGCGAGTTGACGCGCCGCCCAGATTCACACCGAGATAAAAGGTAAATAAAAGCTGGTTCCACCTGTCGTAAAGTCTGGCTCACCGACAGACGTTCAGAGAAGAGCTCCTATGTTTTGATTTCGGTCCCGTAAACAGTTTCAACCTCGACACAATCAGAGAGTCAAGTGCTCCCGTTCAGACGCAGGTCGTCAACGAAAATAAGCCCTTGCAACCACACCTGGAGAGGTCAATGAACTTTTTGACGCTGATGTTTCTATACAGGTGTTTGTGCTTCAGATCCCAGCAGACCAACACCCCCTATGGGCAGGCTGCCATAGCACCTGTCTACAGGAACAGTCGAGTGAAGGAAGTTATACAGATTATACAGTCATAACTTTCACTAGTTAATCATAGTCATTGTTTACAGAAAGATTCAGAATAACTGTTTTTTCTTCTTCAAAGCTTATAATGTTTACATATAGCCTTCTTTATGCATTTATTTCCCTATCATAATCTATTACTTATTAGCCTATAATGAATTGTCTATTTGCTCTTAAAGTGCAAACACTCTCCAAATAATTGGTTGCTTAATCAAGTGCTTTCACCTCCAGGGTGGAAGAAGTATTCAGATCCTTTACTCATGTAAAATGGGGATACTACAATATAAAATATGTAATTACAAGTAAAAGTCCTGCACTCAAAATCTTACATACATAAAAAGGTATAAAAGTCGGTGTTGGATTATTATTATTTACAAGATTATCATTATTACTGATGTGTTAAGTGGTAATTTAATACTGTAGCTGGTCGAGGTGAAGCTTACTTACTACAACTATTTGGTGTTAAAAGGTTCCCTGTTGAGTTTTTGGCCTCTAGTCGCGCTATGAGCACACAGTGACACGATACACAGTCCTATCAATCTTGTCACACTATTTCACTGATTTACATGTGGCTGTAATGCCACAAAACGCAGCATAATAGTGTTTAGAAGACAACTCCACAGGCTACCTTTCATATATAACAATGCATCATATTTGAGGGGCAGCTCACATGTGAGCTGTAAATAAAATCATAATCTGCAAAGTATAGCAATAACTAAAGCTTTCAAATATATGCATTTCCCACTGAAATGAAATGAAGAAGTATTAAGTAGCATAAAGAGCCAAGTAAAGTGCATCAAAGTTTTATTTTTATTTATAAGTTCACCTGCTTTCAGTTCCTGTTCTTCAGCTATTTTCAGTGTCCTCATACTGACTGACAATTCAACTGCCAACAGAAACTTCAAACGCTCTAGGCTCTCCAACTTCAACTCAATAAACAACATCTCTCATGCAAAAAATTGACTTTTTAAGACATTTTTACTTGTTTACAGTAAAATTTGCACATTGTAATTGTCATCATAAACAATAAGCAACAATTATGCAAATAAAAAAAGTAGCTAAGATGAGCTGCTGGGTTTATCTTAAACTATATCCCTGACATTCAGTACATGTAGGTAAATTATCCCTACATAATAAACACAGTACTTCAGTAGGTGGAACAATAAACAACCCTGCTGCTGTGTACAGATCTTTACCCTACATGCAATAGCAGCACAGCACTGATAACCTCAAAAGGAGACAGTCTGTGGCCGGGGCAGTATGATTTGTACTCTGGACCGATGAGATAAGTGATGCCAAATGGGATAAAGTCACAGACTTGCTCGTTCTCTGGGAGGATTTTGTCACAACAGTCAAGGTTTTGGACAACAGCAAAGTCTGTGTTGTCTTTGAATCAGATCACAAGATTAGTGCTGCGAGGAATGTGATGTAAAATGACAGTGAGGCTTGTAGACAGATGAATCTGAGCGGAGCAGGGCCCTTACCTTGTCCAAGAGTGTGTTTTGCCACATGCGGAAAACACTCTGATAGCTCTTCTCTCTCGCTGAGAAGGAAGTGAAGAACAACTGTGGGCAAAGACATAAAGTTATCGATCATCTGTTTATCAAGGGCGAAACTTGTTGTGAATGGCTTTTCTCCTCCGATGGTGATCACACAATAAACTGCACCTTCTCTGCGCTCGTGCAGATCTGGATGGCGTTGGGAATCAACCGAGCCGTTTTTTCTCTGGTCATAGTCGTGATATCTTTAAGAGTCAGCGTAATCTATAAAAAAATTAAAAAAGGTGGAAGGTTACAGTGGTTAGTACATGCATGCTTATCAAGAAAAAAAAATCCACCCTTAGATACGACACACTGTTAGATACAACAAATCCTCCTACGCTCTGGAGTTATTTTGTGATGACATATCATTATCACTTTTAGCAACTCCCAGAGAAGAGGTGTGAACTGAGGCTCGAAACACAACCACGGTCGACTGAGGCTGCTGCAATGTGGTAATTAGTGCAGCTTCCTGGTTGTTTTTCCCCTTTTGTATGTCGGATGTCTTTCTCTGCAATTGTTGCACATGATTGCAAACTGTTACATCAAGATGTTTTTGCTGTTTGCTTTTGAGGGACTGACACAAACAACGTGTATATTCTGGATAGGTGAAAACATTTATGCTTCTATATCATTTATCAGCATCACCTCAACCTCATTTTGGCCAATTTGTGGCAATTGCAAAAAATACATATATATCTTTCAGCAAAAATGGGCTCAGAAATGCAAGTTTTTTTTACTATGAATTGTTTTAACCTTGTGTTTTAGGGTGGATTTTTCCTTTAAAGTGCTGCACAATCTGTAGTAGACCAATATATTTTTTCTCCTACAATTCAAGGGAGTGAATTTTGTCTTTCCTTTGCTAAATTTTAGTAGTTAACCCGTCTCTTAAGGATGAAAAAAACAGTATTGAAATTCATATATGTGGTAAAAGAGGAAGAATTCATATGATCAGATATCAGATACAGTAATGAAATCTTTGCACTATATTTCTGTATTTTGTTTCTTTGTCCACACAGTCCCTTTCATGTGTTGTCAGTGTGCTCCTTCCCTCTGTCCTCCTCCGCTGTCTAATTACCTTCGTACCCCAAAATACATTGCTGTAGAAACAGAGCCAGTTCTCGGAGAGGTAGAGGCGTCCCTGAAGGAGGATGTCTCGCTGGAGGGCACATGGGTAGTCTGAGGAAAAAATACATGAAGTAAATCATCCACAGACATGAAAGTGCCTGAGGTCTTCTTAGACACACTATTTATAAAACAGGTGGCTGTAGTAAGATATTGTGACAGCTGTAATGAGATTACCCTCTCTCAGTTTACCGTAGGTATCAGAAAACTTGAACAAGATCCATCATTACAAACTGACATTGTGTAATTGAATCCTGTTTATTTTAAATTCTAGTAAAGATCTTTTGGTTTCAGATAAATGCCACCTGTGTCATGCTGAGTTACAGCGTGTTGGGTATAAAATGAAACACATTTGACGCAACAGTGCAGCTTTTAACACGTGGAGGCTTGGATTTCCTTTCATTATTTTTCATTTACTTTAGTAAGTGTGCTATACTTCAGCTTCAACAAAAACACTGAAACAAAACAAGACACATAATATAAATGTGATCTTGTCACGCAGTGTTGCTGCTCACGTAATTGGAAATTCCTCCCTGACCACAAAAGCATCAATCTGTCTATTAAGTGATGTTTCTCTTTGCATATTTAGTTATTTCCCTATAGCTGATGACTTTATATAATGTTTTGCAAAGTTTCTAACTAGAGTTAAACAAGCAGATCTAAATGCTGATTAAGAAGTTATTTTCATGCTGACAAGCACAAAATTCAGAATAACAAATGGAATATTTGGATGTTTATGCCATAAAAATGTGAAATTAAAAATACTGAATATCAGCATCTTAAATAATAAAAATAATATCTTGATTAAGAGGCGACACTGTCATGTGACACAGCTTTGTAACTCACCCACTATGAGTCTCTCTGACTCCGGCAGTTCTTTGAACAACTTCTTAAACTCGTCACACTTCTGTTTGTAGGTAGGCAAAGGGCCTTGAGGTGCGACAAGAGACGGTCCCTGAGGATCACAGCTCTGATGGTTGAGATGAGAATATTATTTATAAAGCGAGACATTAGTGAAGTATTTGTCTACTCAGTACTCATACACTGTATGATTAAAAAAAAGTATGTAGACAAAAGTTTGACTGGAGGTTAAAAGAGACAGACAGATGGAAACGGCTGCAGTGGGATTAAGCAGATGGTAAACAGCATTATTAGCCTTTTGGGTTTTGCATCAGAGGCAACAGTAATCCCACTTGCATGAGATGAAACATGGTGTGAATCTGAACCACTAGAGGGCAGCCATTTTCCAAAGTTATATTAAAACTACTCGATTGGAGTGAATTAGTCCTTAATGTCAAAATGTCAGCAGAATCTTTCTATTGATTTTTATGAAGTCTTGAATTTTTATTACCTCCTCATTATCAGAGTTCCACATGACATCCGCCAAAGATGCTGACTCATCCGTAATGTCATCACTGCCCACACCTGACCGGTTGGATACCTGGTCCATCTGCTCTGCTGCACTGCTTAGATTTAAAAAAAAAGATGTGATCATTTCAACTCTTTATTCCAGCTTCCACAAAACTTTGACATGTTCACCTCAATATCCAATCTCTGCAGTGGCGCCATGAGGAGAAACTGAAGGAGAAAACATTTGTGGGTCTTTTTTTTAAAGTTTAAATTCAAGGATTTACTCTGAAACTCGGTGGCGAATGTCATCAAACAGGGCTATCCAGCAGCCCCACAGGAGAAGTCATTATCACTGCAATAAAACTGGTTCGACTGGGAGTGCTGCATTTAAGTGTAGTCATGTCAATGAACAACACCCTTAATCCGACAATCTTTTTAGAACAGAAACTGTGTCGTAAAAAGAAGGTTAAAATAATTTTGCACAGAATTCAAGTGGCTACCATACTCCTTTTCTCTTTCTGTGCGGTGTCAGATTGTGTTGACTGATAGAAACTATGAGTCGACACGGATATCAAGTCAAACAAAACCAAGACGATAAAAGGTTCCTATCAGATCTGTTGTCAAACGTGTGCGTAAATACTTTTACGCACGGCGCCAAAAGCGCACAGGTTGCTCCACATGCGGGCCATCTATGGAAAAAAACCGTCGCTGTCAGTCACCTACCTGACACGGAGTGGACCCAGGGTTCCCTCCTTCACGACCAAGTTGAAGAGCAATAATAAAACTCAGTTTGGTGGCGCAGCACTGAAGTATTCAAACAGCTCCGTTCATGAGTTAAGTGTGTCTCTCATCCAGCCGGGAGGAAAATACCTTAAGGGAGTTGTCACCTCATTGCTCTTCACATAACTAGTTAAGATTTCCGAAATGACCTCTCCCTTCCTTTATTTACGACTCAACTCCTCCTGAGGACAAGTTGACTCTAATTATAACCACGTGTTTGCATTCCAAGTACTCAGGTGTGCATTTAGATACAGCAGCGTGATGTTTTCATTATTAAATCAGTTGTTTTTTCTACACATGAAAGTATAATTAGTGACACTTGGCTTCATCACTACTTTAAGTAATTGTAAGCACAAAAAATAAGCTTTGACCTTTTTAAAACTAGTAATTAAAGTGGTTAAATTACTTCTGTGAAAAAAGCATCCTACTGGCAGAGTGCTGGAAGTATGAGTGATATGCAGAGAGACCAGTTCAGCCACATTGGCATTCACCTTAAAAACAATGAGGTCAAACAGGCAGACACACTTTATTATTTTTTTCCCCCACATTTGAATTCTTTGGGAGTAACATGATGAAAGTATTTGACAGTATTTGGCTGATCGCCGGACTCTTACACATTCACACAGCAAAGTACACAACACTGCACAGCATGAAAACACAACCATAAAAACAAAAAGAAAGAGCAACAAAGCCTTCACGTTGAAATGCTGGCAATAAATAGACTGATCTTATTAAATTTATATTCAATACTCTTCTGTACAGATGGTCTTTGAATTACAATACATCAATCCTCTTCGGGAAGAGCGACACAGCTACAGACAGAAATGTAAACAGAGAAAGGAAGAAACGGGGGCGAAGAGATCCCTCTTTCATACGCACATTAACACACACACACACACACACACACACACACACATACACACAATCAATGACCATGCAGAGGATCCAGAGTCGGCCTTTATGAGGCAACAAATAATAATGAATACAGTACATCTTTCTCTTTTCCCTCCACATGAAATTGCACTCACACAGTCACTCACAAAAGGAGCACAGGGGAGCAACACAGATTTCGGGGGAATACGAGGAGGTGGAATGTGATTCTGCAGTGGAGGGGTCAGAGATGAAAACTGGAAAGGTGTGAGAGGCATGGAGCCTATTCCTCCAACGTGCGGAAGGCGTTCTGCATGTCCTCCAACAGCTGCGCGTAGTCAGCCTTGATCTTAGCCTCGCCGTCCTTCACCGGGTCCTGTGCCGACACAAAAATACAATGTGAGTAGAAAACAAGAGGTCTGAACAGACTCAGTGCAGGATCTGTAGCGCCTGAGTTAACACCGATGATGGGTGGACTTCAATGCATTAGGTATCGTTCAAGCACTGTGGGGAATATAGTCATTTACTGAAACGTATACACAATTAATTCTCCACTTCTCTAGTGTGATTGTCTCAACATTAAATGCACAGAATTGTTTTCATTTTTTAAGATAAATATCCAAATTCTCTGGTTCCAGCTTCCCAAATGTGAATATGTTCTGGTTTCTTTAGTCTTTGTTGATAGTAAACTGAACATCTTTTGGTTGTGAACTGCTGGTCGGGACTAAAGAAGATATTTGAGGACGTCACCTTGGACTTCGGGGAACAGCGATCACCTTTTTATACCATAATCTGACATTTTATAGACCAAACAACTAAGACATTAATCGAAAAAATAGGTTCACTTCATCAGATGTCTAGACAGACTTACTGCACAAACAATACTAATATATATATATATATATATATATATATATATATATATATATATATATATATATATATATATATATATATATATATATATATATATATATATATATATATATATATATATATATATATATACATATATCAATGAGACAAAAGTCAATGAAAACCAAAATCACTGATTTAGCAAATATTTTTTAATAATTTTGTTTGTCATGTGATGAATGCTTCAAATAAAGCTGAATTTTCCCTATTTTAGGTTGTTCGTTTCAATCATGAGATAAATCTTAAGAGTTTGTTCGATATTTCACGAGACTAAGTCTAAAAGTCTAAAAATCTTTTAGACTAAGTTTAAAAATCAGACGTGTTAGACAAAAACAACAATGTTTGAGTAATATAAGACTTCTAACCCATTTTTAAACATTTATGTCTTCAGTAGGCTGAAAAGTATTAAGATGGACAAATACATTGCTGGTTTCAGTCTTTTCATGAACTTTGTTGATATTAACAAAAATATAGAATATTGTGACCCTTGTCATTAAAAATCTACTTGACAACAACTTTATTAAAACATAAAGAAGAGGAGATACATAACCTGCATACACAAAAAACCACACACATACCTTGAATTTCATGGAGCTGATCCTGTAGAGGATTTCTCCCATGTGCTCCCTGATCATGGCCCAGGTGATCTTGTTGTCGCTCTGAGCTGTGGTCTCCACCGCGTGCCGTGCCATGTCGTAGAAAGCGATCATGTTGGAGAGAATGCCCACTGTCTTATAGAATGGACAGAACCTGCACAGATAAAAAAAAAAAAAATCAGATACAAGTTATCACTGATCAGATTTTTTACATTTTTGAGCCATTAAACCTCTCAGAAATAATCAGATTCATGATTCAGACATTTGTTTTTCCAAAATGTCCAACTTGAGGTGTGTGTGTAGTTGAATGTCACCTGTCATAAGGAGTGTAGCCGTTCTGCTGCAGGAAGTCGTCTTTGATCAGTTTGGCCACTTCCAGGGTGATCTTGTCTGTTTCTGCCAGCGATGCCTGTTAAGAGCGATAATCAGGTCAGACGCTGTGTTCCAATATTACAGAAGTGACAAAACATCAATCAAGTGTTTGAACAAGCTGATATAGAATATGACATTTTTTATTCAATGTGTTTCTAACTTTGAAACGACTCAAAAAAGGAAAAAAAAAAAAGAAAATCAGATCAGACTTCATCTAAAGATCAAACCAGTGCTGCCAGCTTTATGCTGAGTCACCTTTCCGACGAGCTGCACGATCTCAGCCAGGTCCTCCTCCTCCTGCAGGATCTCCTTGGACTTGGTGCGCAGCGGCACAAACTCAGCGAAATGCTTGTCATAATATTCATCAAGGGCACGAGTGTATTTGCTGTAGCTGATGAGCCAGTTCACTGAGGGGAAGTGTTTCCTCTGAGCCAGTTTCTTATCCAGACCCCAGAACACCTGAGAGAAGATTTAAAAGGACTTATAATAAAATCAAGAACTGAGCGGCTTTGATCAAACAGGACGATACATGATACACTTGATTAGGAAGATGATTGGATATGACTTACCTGAACAATACCAAGTGTGGCTGAAGTAACGGGGTCAGAGAAGTCACCACCAGGAGGTGATACGCTGAAGAAACCGAACACATTTTAACATTTTATTTAAACCTGAAGTATTTTCAGTTACAGTCCATAAAAGATGTGCGGTGTAAGGTCTCCCTCTAGTGAAAGAAAGCTGTACTCACGCTCCTACAATACTGACGCTGCCCTCTCTCTCAGGGTTACCAAGACACTTCACCCTTCCAGCACGCTCATAGAAGGAGGCGAGACGGGCGCCCAAGTAGGCAGGATAACCGCTGTCTGTTAACACACACACACACACACACACACACACACACACAGACAGAGGAAATATGTTTTTATATACAGTTGACTTATATTCTACTTTTTACCAAGCAATGATTGAACACTGCACCATCATGCTGGCTTTCTCTTTCAAAGCAAAGAGATACTGGCTCCACCTTGAGGGGAATTTAAGCATTTAAAAAACAGACTTCAGCATCAGTGGACCTGACTATTTGATAAAGGTGTCATTTTAACCTCGGATCCTTTTAACGTCAAGTTTATTTTAATGTAACTTCAACCTGGTTGGAAGAGCTGATTGTGTAAATGTGTATGGTGAGTCCTTTTAACATTTGATCAGGAGGGCTGACTGGTAGCGATTCAGTTTTCACTAGTGGAAATGAAATTTCAACATGTCACAATGTCATTTTAACTAGTTATTGTTGACATGTTACAAATATATTTTCACGTGCAGAAATGACATTTCAACTAGTCAAAACTGATTTAAAGATATCTTTAATTTAATTATAGATATCAGTGATTCACTTTTCACTAGTAAGAATAATGTTTACCGATATCTACAATTGAATGTCCATATGTTGAAAAAAGGATTGTGACTTCATGTAATTTCAAATATCAACAACTGCAATTCCAATATGTCCGAAACGTCAACAAAACATTTCGGATATGTCGCCCGGTCAGTGGTCAAACTAAAAGGTTTAAGTTAGAAGAAAATCAGCTACAAACCATCACAAAACATTAGAATAGTAGTGAATTATTACCACCTTTTTGGTTATTGTACTAAAAAGGTTTGAGAGGTTTGTCCTTTGCTTTTCTGTTTTGTGAAATTCACAGATTCACTCCTTTTTCCTTTCATAAAGTAAGTAAACTGATCACTAAAAAAAAAAGATCTGTTTTATATAGATAATAATTTTCTCATTTCTTGTTTGTTTCCTGCTGCTCATGTTGTCAGGGGAGGAAATGGTTTGTGTTTGTGTTTTATTACAGAGTGCCAGACATACAGAATTACTGAAGCTTGAATCTCCATTTAGCTCTTCTTATAATCTCCAGGAGACTCCAAACTTACCAGCAGGCATCTCAGCCAGACGGCCAGAAATCTCCCTGAGAGCCTCGGCCCAACGGGAGGTGGAGTCGGCCATCATGCTCACATTGTATCCCATGTCTCTGAAGTACTCAGACAGCGTGATTCCTGCCAATACAAACCTAGTTAGTATGCACTACTCATGTGGAGTTAATCTACAAACAATCACAAAAAGAGAGTGAAAAAGTAATCTATTAAGTAAAGCTGGTGATTGATTTTAATCTTCATGTAAACGATCTGTGATCAGATCAATGATGTGATTACACAGATAGTTTCTTTTAACATGTGTATGTGATCAAAGAGTATTTCAGACACCTGTGTAGATGGAGGCTTCTCTGGCAGCTACAGGCATGTTGGAGGTGTTGGCCACCAGCGCTGTTCTCTTCATGATGCTCTCCGTCTTTCCATCCACCTCCATGGTCAGCTGTTGGCCAGAAAACACTGTCAGTCACCTTGAACACCAATCAAAATCACTCTAGTCGGGATATCCTGTGATCGCAATAGGCTCGTTTCAAATGGGCAGGTTAGATTTCTGTGTGACTTGATCCTGACTGTGATGTCACGAGATCAAGGCGGCTGCTTTCAGAGATAAAAACGTGTCAGCGGCCTCAGTGCATCATGAGACATGCCAACATCTGCTCATAAAAGAGCTCATTGGCTCAGACGTTTCACCGATAATGACATTTTGTAGAACCTTAATTTACTGTTAAATTGTAATGAGTTATTTTGTACTATGAAGGTTTACTCTGTTAAAAGGGGACATATGCTTTTTCTGATCATTTATATACAGTTATAATGTTGGATATTTATGTTAAACATGGTCAATGTTTCAAAACTTGAGGTGAACTTATGTAAAAATGCCGCCTTCAAGTCAAAAGGCGATCAGCCTGCTCTGAGCGCCTCATTTACAAAGTTACCTCTACTTCCCCATCAAAATGACATCTGATTGTTCATAGTCCTTGTTGCCAGGGTTGTTGCTAAGGTTGTTCCACAGGTTGTTCCACAGGTTTTTCATGTTGTCCACTCACATATTTCGGTTAAGATTTCAGCTCGAACACGTACACACGTATTTGAGTAGTTTATATTTTGAGTAAAGAACAAGAAAAAGAAGTAAAATCCTACTACTACTATTTGTTTATTTATCAGCAGACTGCTAGGAGCTGGCCAATCAGAACAGAGGGGGCTCATAGGGAGGGGGACTTAAAGACACAGGAGCTAAAACGGCCTGTTTCAAACAGAGGCTGAACTCATGGGGGCTGTATAAAGGACCAGTATAAGATAAATAAGGAGTTTTTTGAACTGTAAATCATGCAAAGACATTTTAGTAGAGCCCCAGAATATAAATATAGACCTGGAAATGTGCATCATACATCCCCTATAAATGAATAAATGCTATGTGGTTCAAGATGAGTAAAGTCAGCCCAAATATTCCAGATACAATAACAGAACAGTAGCTCTACTTAATTATTGTGAAGCAACACAAAACCTCTGGTAACAGGCGGGACGTCAAATGAGGATTCACAACATTTGATTATAACGGACAGATCAATGAAGGAAACTTGTGTCTTGTATTAGTAACTCTTTCTTTTCTTCTGCTCGTGTATGTCATGAGGATTTGAATACATAAGATTTTTCTGTAAAATAATGTAACAAATATGAGGGACTAAATGCTGTCATGCTTATCACAACATATACTATACATTCGACATTTTAAAACCCTATCAACTATCACAGAACATCAGCTGAACACTAATTATTTGTGACTGAGTCAAAAAGATTAAACTAATAAATAACATTTTATTTATCTTGGATCTGCTAAATGTTCATGACTTCTTGTACAAACTAAAACCCGAAATTCACCTGAAAATGAGCCTAACATCACGACTATCTATCGCTACCCACCTCAGGGAAGTCTCGCAGTACTTCTGACATCTCGTTACCACGCTCTCCACAGCCTACGTAGATGATGACGTCACTGTTGGAGTACTTGGACAGGGACTGGGAGATGACAGTCTTACCACAGCCAAAAGCTCCTGGGATGGCTGTGGTTCCTCCCTGCACACACCTTCAGAGGAAGGAAAGAGCGAGAGAAAATGTACAGGAAAATAAATTAAGGAGGAAGATCAATTAGCGCTAGAACATTTTAAAATGTCTCGAGTGAAAAAGGTTAAAAGGAAGATTAGAGACTAACGGGAAAAGGGCGTCCAGCACTCTCTGTCCGGTCAGCAGCGGGTGATTGGCGGGCAGCTTCTCTGTGACGGGCCGCACTTGTCTGACGGGCCACACTTGCACCATGGTGAACTTCTCCTTCACGCCCTCAAACTCCAGCTCCATCACTACATCCTGACGCACACACGAACACACACACACACACACCATCAACACAAAGCTACATCTAACAGTCTGTTCTAAAACACAGCCGGATGTAGTTCGGACTCACGGTGATGCTGTAGTTTCCGGGAGGAGCCACGTAGGTGACGGTGCCTCTGTTTTTGGGAGGCAGCATGATCTTGTGTTTGATGAGAGAGTTCTCATGCACCATGCCGTAGATGTCTCCTCCTGTGATGTGGCTGCCGACCTAACAGTGGCGAAAAAAAAAAAAAACCAAGAGACATAAATATCATCAAACATGCTAAGAGGAGGTTTGGACGTCGGAACACACACATACCCGCAGGCTCTTGCTGGGAGTGAATTCCCACGTGAGGTCTCGGTTGAGGGCGCCGATGTTTACTCCTCTTGGGATGTAGATGCTTTGTGTGATGTCGTTGATATCCTTCAGGGGTCGCTGGATACCATCAAAGATGGATCCCATGATTCCTGGGCCCAGCTCCACAGAGAGAGGTTTCCCCGTTCGCAGCACAGGATCTCCGACAGACACACCGGCTGTGTTCGAGCTCAGGAAAACCCAACAAATGTTTATGAAGTTTTGCACAAGATGAACACACAGTACTGTATATAAAGAAAGGTTTACAGTAGGTGCAGGAGAACGTATACTATTGTAATACAATGCACTAGAATGAGATTAGTGTAAGAAAAAGAGATGCACTTGAGTGTTCTTGAAAACTGCTTTATCGCTTCACACATACAGTTGGCTTAAAGGAAAGTAAACCTAATAGCAGCCATAAAGAGGACAGACACAGCTGAACAGAAAGGATACACGTCTCCTCGTAGACCTGGATGGTGGCCATGTCTCCCTCCAACCTGATAATTTCTCCCACCAGCTCACTGTGGCCGACACGAACCAGTTCATACATGGCTGCTCCCGCCATGGCCGTAGCCGTCACCACTAGAAAACAATCCAGGTCAACAATCAGTCAGAAGAGCAGCAGGTGAAAAAGCCTGTTTTCTTTTTTTTTTTTAATCTCCGTTCTCAAATATTGTTGTTACAGATTTATGTGTTTCTTCCCTAAAACCTACAGGTCCATCGCCACAAAAATAGGAAACAACAACGAATGAGATATGCATGCACAGGCAGTGTAGCAGCAATCCTGTCTTTGTTTTGACTACTGTAAAATCTTTAAACATGTAACTACATGAGCTTTTCTTTCTCAGCGATTTCTCGTATTTAGTTCCTTTTCATTTGTCACAAACTTTCTCTTTTGTTATAAATGCAAAGTGCTGGGAGAATGTAAAAAGATGATTTTGTCTTTATGTAAGTGTGTGGTGGCAACCTGGTCCGGAGACTCCATGAACGTATCCAAACTCGCTCTCTCTCTCCTCATCTCTGACCTTGGGCAGCTTGGACATGTCCATCTTCACAGGATTATTCTTCTGACTGGAAGAAGAGGAGAGGAACAAAGTGAAGGAGACACTAAGAAACAGAAAACTAAAGGGAAGTTCATCAGAGGAGTACAGAAGACGCCTCCATCTCTGCTGCAGCGGTCACTATTAACAAAATAACTTAATTATTGAGGATTTTATTAGCAGTCATAAAGCAGCTGCCAGTACAAGTGCTTTGATTACTGGTGTTACAGTTCATTTCATCCAAAACCACACAGAGCTGATGTGGAAATAAATAGGGTTTGTTTTTATATGCAGTAAGATCAGGAAAGTGAGGGGAAAGATGACAAGTGATTATGGCTGCAACTAACAAATAATCTGTTGATTATATTTTCAGGTAACTGTAGTCTATGAAATGTCAAAAAAATGGTGAAGATTCTTCCCAGAGCCCAAGGCGAGGTCTTGAAAAACCCCAAATACACTAAATTACAATTATATGAAAAACAAAAACAGCAAATCATAAGAAAAAATGTTTGATATTTTCACTCAATAAATGACTTCAATGATTAATCAGTTCTCAAAACAGTTGTCTACTAATTTTCTATCAATTAACTAATCAGCACTACATGCGACTGAGCCTGCGGGATAATTTCAAACTCAGTATATTCATGCAGGATGATCAGTGGAAAAATGGAGAAGCACAATGCATCACTGAGACCGACTGTACAATGACACATTTTGTTGATTGTTTTTTTCCTTCTGAGTAAAAAAGCAGTTCATTGCCTGTAACAGTCCAGTAATAATTAGCACAGAATCAATTAATTTTCTTACTGACAGACGTTTTTGTAAGAAGCATCTGGTGTACATATTTGCCCAGCATTGTGCTTGTACATCAGTTGTGGCACCTCCTGTTGTAACCATGGAGACCTCGAGGAAAATACAGCATCATCACGGCTCACGACTCAGGGTGGTCTGAGTCGTAGCCTGAACTAGGCAACCCCCCCCCCTCCAACCCCCTCCTCTGCTGCAGGTCCAGTAGCACTGTGCAGTTAGTATGACGCATCAGGCTAACATTAGAGGGGAATCCCACTCAGCAGCATGTTCCTCTGTTTCCCCTTCACACATACACATGTATGTAAACACGGCATGAGCGTCACAACTGTCTCCAATGGGTGTATACTTTGATTTCAACTCCAATCTTTTAAGTTTTTTCAATTTTTTTTTAACTCTAAATTCTTATTATTCATATTTTCATGCATCTGCTAAACACACAGCTAGATGCAGGAGTGACACAAACACAAGCTGTCATCAGTCGTGACATGAGCCCATCCCCACAGAGAAACGAGTGCAGACGCTGTGCACACATTTAAGAGCAGCTTCATCTGCAGTATACTGTATGTATCAGCCACAGATCACACACACCCATCCAGTCCTGTTAATTTAATGTGTTATCCCTTTGTGCTTATTCTCTGTCTAACACACAGGCATCCTTGCCCTTTCCCTGTCCTTCCCACTGATGTTGAGATCTTCCTGTTTACGCCACGCTGCTTATATCCCATCTGTGCAGGAATAAAGCAGCTCCGCCAAGGGGCGAATACAAGAACTGCCAGAACGACACCTCAAAAGGTTTCACTGTTCATCTGGAAAATCATTTCTTTAAATTATTTTTTAAAAAAGGACCAAAAACATACAAAATTTCTTTAGTTTCAATTTGTTTGTGTGTTTTATCTCAAAGACAAGCAGCACATTTACATTCACAGGTAGGCCTGAGCAGCTCAAGTATCAACCTGATATTTTTAAAGACCCTCAAAAGAGCAGTATACAGAGGGAAGATAAGGTTTATTGATCTGATGATTCATTCATTCAAGATCACTCAGACAACTTTCAGCCTGCTTGATTAATGCTAATTCTACAAATCAAACTAAAATGACATTTTTAAAAAAAGGCCCTTTCTCCATTTGTCAGAGGCTTCTTTACAGTGAGTTAAAGGTAAATAATCCTGTCATTGACGTTTCTTGTTAAATAATACGTTTCAGATAAAATAGTTCTGACAAAAAAAATAACAGACATGACACTTGATCATATGATCCTGGCACATGACTGGCCGGGGTTTTATGAGGCTCTTTAAGGAAGTGGAAAACTAGCATGGTGCAAAACTGGGAAGTACAAATTATGACTGTGTGTGGAAACACTGGAGACTACAATCCTCCACAGAAAATGGGCATGGGGGCATACTAAATATAATTTCCCCTCTACATTATCCTATTACTGACCTTAGCTGTTATGCTGGCTAAACACTGTGATGGATAGTTGAAGGACAGTAAGGAAAAGTCTTCTATCGTCAGCAAATTCAAAGTGGAAGAAGGACCGCATATTAACAAAGCAGAGACAATACTGCACCTGAACATATCTAGTAATCTAGAGCTGAATATGCGCTTTTTCTCTGTTAATATTTGAGCTAAAGGATGGCAGTGGGGTTGACAACACTGAGAAAAAGCATGTTGTCTGATCAGAAAATAGCCTGCTCACTCAGAAATGTAACATGTAAGTGAGATGACCAGGCAAAACATCCTGATACACTGATGTTAATTGAAAACTCCTTGAAGACAGCTAGTTGATAGCTGTAACAGTCGGCTACTTTATATCATTTCTTCTATTTTTTACACACAAACCAATGCCAAAATGAGAGATTTAGTGACTTGGTAGCTTATAAACATGGTACATTTTGTTTAGGGGCTGCGATTGTGTGCTATTACCATTAAACTGATGTCAATGCAGTATATTTTGTTTCACAGCTCTCCACGAAACTGCACCTTAGCTAGCTACATTAACTCAGCAAAGAGAGTCTAAAATACAGCCAATAAATCATAAATAAGCCTGCCTGTAATCCTCACTTTTATTTAACAGTAAGAATAACGTTAGCTAGCTCCGTTTGTTATTCGGTATCATGAAAATGAGAGCAAAGACTGGTGTCTCGGCCTGGCAGAAAACTGCTGGCTCTAACATTTTGGTGCAACGGCTGAGCTAAATTATTTCCCCCGTTGAAGCTAAGGTTAGTTTATAATGTCGCTATTGCAAAGTACAGTTAAACAAGAATATAATACGTACCGTCTGGTTGTGAAGTGGTGGTTTACTGTCTTGCCTCGAGAGAGAAACGACGAGCGCTGCGATGCGTGACAGCAGACTGCAGATCAGCTGACTTCAGTCATTCGCTGCTCGGCTGGTTTTTACTGCTGGGCCGCTGCAACTGCCGCCATTTTGGATCCGCCTCAACCGGAACACCGCAAAGATTTTCAAGTGATGGAGATCGATCACTCTAGAGGACAGTTGGTCTGCAGCAAGCAGGCGCTCTCCAAGATGTCTTACTGGAGATGTGTATGTTGTATTTGAGGCCCTATGTAGTTCAAGTGGTTTAGATTTTAATGTTATAGACAGGAAAGTAACATTTACTCAACTACTGTATTTAAGTATAATTTTGAGGCACTTCTTTGAGGTATTTCCATTTTATGGTACTTTATACTTTTACTTACTGTACATTTTCTACATTTATTTTGCAGTAAAAGCATTTTTTCTGATAAAAAAAGCTATTTTAGATAAATAAATATTCGTATTGTTTACATACTGCATATGAAAATATATATAATCATAGTTTTCCATTCAACATATACAGTATAATGATAAAATGTGATGTAATTATTGATCAAACTATCCAATAGTATGTAAAGTAGTTAAAATTAGCTCAATCTCAACCAAATACGAAATTAAAAATGCTGCTTACATAATAATAATCAAGTTATTATAAAACAATATATAATGTAATACTCTCTGGGGGCAATTTTCTGCCTAAAGTAGCCTACTTTTACTTTTAATATGTTGTCTAAATTTTACAAAAAAAATAATAATACCATTGTACACTGTTTACTGATACTATACTTTTAACATTTTGAATGCAGGACTTTTACTTGTAGGCTACTGGATTATTTTTATATGGTTGTATTGTTAATTTTACTTAGGTAACACCTCTCAATATTCTTCCACAACTGGTGGCAGCTATGAAATACAGCCAGACTGCACCTAGAGATGTGTTAGGCATTTGAAATGAATACTATACTATGCTGAAATATCAGCAGGTATTTGTGATTATGAATAATGGTGTTGTGGGTCCCCCACACAGTATTATTACTGTATACGTCCAGAGTCAGATTTAAAATCAACAAAGTGAAAGACCATTTAGACCACTGGTGCCCATTCTTTTTGGCTTGTGATCCTAAGCCAAGCAATAGCTACTTGTAACCCTTCGTAAAAGTTTACTCAAAGAGATGTTCCCTTTAGATAGTTTAATTTGAACCCCTTATGGTTCCTCAGCACTTACAATATGAGGTGACTATCTCTCATTCGGTGAATATCTTTGCAGCGACGTTTGAGCCAAAATGGAGTCGTAGCACATATCACATATAATATTAATTATTAATTATTTACTCCATATTAGTTAAATGTTACCTAAAATGTTTAAATGAATAAAATCTATGAATTATTAGTCCCTGTCTAATATATATTTGTAAGATATATTTGTGAGGCTAGGTTTATGTTTTGTGTTTTAATTTTGCTTTTATAACAGTGCATGAAAAAATATACTCATTAAATCTTATTTGCGAATACTGTCTTGACAAACGACAGAAATTATTTAAAAAATGAAAGTAGTTTTAACATGCACACAAGATGAGTATCTTATACCCTGAGTTAAGACTCGTAGGCTGAATTTCTGATCAGGTTGCGTACAAATCTCTGATTGTCAAGTTGTAATGCCAACTATGGCATTAAATGGCCCTCTAACCGGTGGTGGAAAAAGTATTCAGATCATTTACTTAAGAAAAGTACCAATACAGTAACGTACAGCAATTACAGTACGGTGTATCGGTACACAGTATACGATAGTATTATCAGCTTAATTTAAACAACGTATTAAAAGTACAGCAGAAAATTGCCCCCAGTGAGCATTATATTATTATAGGAAGTATTGTAAGTTTTGCATTTCAGGTCATTTTATTCCTTCCAGTTTATTTTTTACTTTAATTTTTTTTTTTTTTTTTTTTTTTTTTTTTTTTTGATTCTTTGGAGATTTTGTTCAATTATTATGACACAAATTTAATCTCATAGTAAAATAAACATAACTAACCGTTGGGACGGTGTTGAGCCTGAGAGACTAAACTCAGGTCACAATAATCTCGTTGAACATGCAGCAGTGCTTGTGCGCATGCGGGGGTCAGGGTTGACAGTCGTGGAGAAGGAGTGCGGCGGCGGCGGCTAAGCTAACAGCAACCATCGCAACTAGCTACATGTGGAGGGTAAAACGGGAGGCATCCCCGACCCTTACTCTGTCAAAATCCCTCCTTTTTTACCCTAAACAACTGTAAAGTTCAGCCTCGTCGAAAATAAGGGATAATATCTGTTTACAATGAAAGGGTGAGTGTACGTTTTTGAGTCACGAATAAGTAGATTAGCACGAGTAAAGTTTTTTACAAGGGGAGGAGACGGCGAGGCTAAGCTAGCTGGCTAAGCTATTTTTATTCTGGTGTAGGATAAAAACAGCAAACGGCAGCGCCGCTACCGAAACAGTCTAGTCACGGATAGTCCCGTCAACTTAAGCTGATTGTCGGTTCATTTAAATCGCGTAGAAGCGGTGCTAACTAGCAAGCTACCGCCGGGAAGCTGAGTCAGTAAAGCCACTTCAGCTAAGCTAAACATGCAGACACTGGATCTCTGCAGCTCAAGTCATCTTAAAGTAGCCCAGCAAGTCAACTTTTCCTATAGACAAGCTTGTCAGTAAATGCTGGTCAGCTCTGTTACCGACACAGTTACACTTTGTGCCAGCTTGCTCGGTGAAACTTGATCTGCCAGTAAAAACACTAGCTGTGTCAGATGACATGAGGGGCGATTAACACTGAACTGTGGGTGTTCAGATAGTTTTGTATAGACGTGTGTGATGCTGGTACTGTACATTACTGCACATCCCAATGAAACAACAGCTTTTTTTGTATTTTTTGGGGGGTGGGGGTGTAGTCAATCCTATAAATACCACAGTGAACCCCTCAACCAGGCAAACTGGAGTGTTGTGTTTGGGCCGCTTACTTACAGATCCCCTCCAGACATGTTTAAGATGTATATGAAATACTCTACTTTGAATAATAATTTGTCTCTGATATCGTTTTCCCACCAAAAGAAGTTAAATTATTGTGTTATAATCCTTACCATGACATCTACTCCTTCTCACTCATTAAAAAAAACAAAAAAACAATCAGTTTAACTGCTGGACGCACCAAGTCTCCTATTTTGTTGTAAAGTCCATTCTCATTGTATGTGCACTGGAGGCTTCAAGTCTCCACATCACACCTGTGTAAGTTGAATATTGGATCATGATTGACTTCCAAACTATTTGTGATGTCACAAATCATGCTTGCCGGCCCAACTCTTAAAATCAGATTTTCAATGAGAGAAACTTTCCACTTTCAGCAGATGAATGTGAAAACAGCCTTCTAGTGTCAAAACTCTGTACGGTGAAGCTCAAACGTTCAACTGTAGTAACAAGAAGAAAAGCGTATTTTTGAGAGGAGGGGACTTTAAACACCAGGACAACACTGTGGCAGCTCACAGTGCTGTGGAGCAATAGCACAGCTTCCACCACTACTGGATTGGCAGTGGATTGATTTAAGGGTATTAAATAGGGGTGCAACTAACAATTATTTCAATTACTGATTAGTCGCTTGGTCTATAAAATGTCTCTTCATCTTTAAATAGCTTGTTTTGTCTGATCAAGAGTCCAAAATCTGAAGATGTTTGGTTTACAAGACGAAGAACAGCAGCAAATCCTCACAATTAAGAAGCTGCAACTGGTAATGTTGGGCGTTTTTGCTTGGAAAAATCTCAAACTACTTTTGATGATTACATTTGTGTTGATTTAATTTTCTGACAATCAGATCAACCAATCAATTAGTCATTTAATTGTTTCAGCTCTAAAATACACAACTTTTATAGAAAAAAAGAAACTGCATCCAGGTGGTGAGTTTGGAGGAAAAAAATTGCAAGAGCCCAGCAGCCTAATGTTAAATATCAATGTTAAAGTCTCAAGATGGTGCGGCTTGCTGTTGTTCGTCTTGCTCCTGCACAGTGGATCTTTAATGCATTTTGAGTCAGTTTATCCTGAATATAAATGTGTACCTCTTGTCAGCCATTTGACCGTTTTGCTCTTGTTCCAGTAGCCGGATCGAGCTGGGGGATGTTACGCCCCACAACATTAAGCAGTTGAAACGCCTGAACCAGGTCATCTTCCCTGTCAGCTACAACGACAAGTTTTACAAAGATGTGCTGGAAGTTGGAGAGCTTGCAAAGCTAGGTAAGAGACATCACTCATGTAACTTTCACACACGTAACTCTGAATAAATCCTTTTTGAAAAATCATGTTGCAAGTTCTTTATTATGATGATAGTGGGATGTTAATGAGAGTGAAGACACACAGAAATTAGTGGCAGGATCCAGGCCAGTAAATGAAATGCAAGGGACCCAATAACCATGTTAATAGAAAGTATTCTTTTAACTGCTCGATTTCCACACAAGTTTTTTGTCAAAGGATATGTGGAGGCCAATTCATGTGTTTCACAATATTTTTTTACATTTTTTCCTATACTGAGGCCAGTTACTGCACTGTCAACAAAACCTCAAATTTCCCCGCCCTCTGCTCTCTTGGCAGTCATTGCGTCTGAAATTATAATGAAGGAAGGGACCCCTGTCTGCTGCTGTTGTTTCAGCGTTGCTTGTTTTTTTTTTTTTTGTCTTGCAGCATACTTCAATGACATTGCAGTGGGAGCTGTGTGCTGCAGAGTGGACCACTCTCAGAACCAGAAGAGACTGTACATCATGACGCTCGGCTGTCTAGCGCCCTACCGTAGACTTGGAATTGGTAAGAGACTCTGCATCTCCAGGGGACTAAGAAACACCCCACTGTATTTTATGGCATTGTAGTGATCTAGCGGTGTTTTTATTTTTCACCAACTTTCATTTTGTCTTTGTCTCTCAAGGTACAAAGATGCTGAATCATGTGCTAAACATCTGTGAGAAGGATGGCACTTTTGACAACATTTACCTGTAAGTGTCTAAGGTGTACATGGAGTAAACTAAGGCTGCAGCTACTAGTTCTTTTCATTGTCAATTAATCAGATCTTTTTACGTTTTTTTTTTTTTTTTTTAGCTGATACTGATAAAACTCACTGATTTCTCTCAGCACTACAATAAACATAAATCCACATTAATCCTATTGTTAAATGTGACTTTTTACAATTAACTCGAGTTCTTTTTTTGCAGTCATGTGCAGATCAGCAATGAGTCAGCCATCGACTTTTACCAGAAGTTTGGCTTTGAAATCATCGAAACAAAAAAGAATTACTACAAGAGGATAGAGCCTGCAGATGCCCATGTGTTGCAGAAGAGCCTGCGCAGCCCATGTGCACCCCCCACCGGAGAGCTTCAGAAGGCAGAGTAGGGGCACAGCTTTCGGAAAGAGCACATATGTGCCCACCTCCACAGAAACAGAACTGTGACAAATGCCCCAGGGTCGACACATTCAACACTTTCTTCAAAGGACGCTAAAAAGAGAAAACAAATTTAAAGTACAAAAATTGCATTTATTTTGCAAAGGGGTCCCCTTTGATTTTTGCATTTTTTTTTTTTGCTCCCCTTTCCTCGTACACATAATTGAAAATGACAAAAATTCCAGTATCCAAAAGTGCTCCTATTGACACAGATGCCAACTTCAGACAGTTTTAGACCTGGTGGAGGGGGAGAGTGTGGTGTTTGCAAATCATACTGTTTGTGTTTGAGTTGTTTGTATGCGGTTATAAAGCTAACGGGGACATATCTATACTTTTGAGCAAAAGAAAACAGTTGGTTTGAAGCGGTAAAAGTGTTTGAAAGACCATCACTGACACACACACACACACACACACAGTCCCAGCTGGTCAGCTTGGAGTGACGCTTTGGGTTGTTTTCGTGGAGCAGTCACAACTCTATTCCCTTACCACCTGAACCCTGGGATTTATGGGAAATGAGTCTGACCAGTTTGTTGATATGTCATGTC
The DNA here is from genome assembly GCF_963924715.1 of Thunnus thynnus. Taxonomy (NCBI): domain Eukaryota; kingdom Metazoa; phylum Chordata; class Actinopteri; order Scombriformes; family Scombridae; genus Thunnus; species Thunnus thynnus. Next base: position 12,785,161 of record NC_089537.1, read on the forward strand.
CAGAGAGGGAATAGCAGAAATGCAACTCCCCTCGATACGGGCGTATGGAAGGCTGAACGGTTTTGAGGTGGTGGGAAGATGTGGTCACCACTCATAATTTCTGAATAACTTTATTTTCCAGGCTGTTTAATTTAATTCCCCTTCAACTGTTTCTGTTATTTTAATTTTTTACATCGAGATGGCAAATGGTTCAGAGATTCTCCTGGGTTTACTGCTTGGAGTGAAAACATTAAGAAATATTAAGGCATGAGAGAAGTTTCTCAGAAGGGCGCTCCACAGTGTCATGTGAGGGAAGTCCAAATAACATGTTTAGGATTGGATTTGGGCATTATTTTTCAGTAGTAAAATAAAGGTGTGTGAGGATGTGTGTCTTTAAACACATGGATGTGTTTAAAGACATCTTACCTTTAACACCTTTGGCACCTTATGTAGCCACTTTGCAGAAATGGTCTTCTCAAACTTCCTGCCTCAGTCAGCTTCATTTGAAGCTCAGCTGATAGTGTGGGAGTTTTTTGTTATGGTCTCTCAAACAGTGTATCACCCAGAGGAAGCTCTGACCCCTCTGCATGCAAGGAGAGTTGTGTCCTCTCCACTGTAGTATAAGCATGTTTTTCCTTTCTTTTGAAGAATTTTATCTTTTCTGGAGCTCTATATTGTAAGACTTTTTAACGTCTAAATAAAGGAATTACTATTTGCAGTAAATGTGTTACTAATTGTCTTCTTCTGTTCTATGTCCACGATGATTTATGAGCTAATTATCACAAGATTATAGTTGATAGTTAACTTAAAAACATTTCCTGCGAGAAATTTAACATGAATGTATAGCTCCATTCTGTGTAAACCCATCCTTGGATGTTGATTGGCTGAGACCTCCCGTATTTGAAATGCTATTGGCTGACAGCTCCCACAGAGCCCTCCTCTTTCTGCACCAAGTTAGATCTACAAAGATTGTTTTGAGAGATGAGTTGAGTTGAATGGCTTGCTAGCTAACAGTTAGCCTCCAATCTCTTTAACTTCTCGCAGGGACAGTCTCTAAAATGCGAGACTACAGGTGAGTGCCAACTACACTCCATTAGTAGCGTTTTAACAGCAGAACCGTGAATAAACCTGCCTCTGCTTTGTTTAATAATCATACCTTGTAGCGGAGCTAAGCTAGCTGTTAGCGAAAGAAAGCTAGGTTAGCTGGATAGGTAATAGCTCAGGTTGCTTGTTTGTGGCTGGTTAAGTGACGAGATACAACTATCTAAACATCGTTTTGTGTCGACACGTAAAGCAGAACTCTTAACTGTATGTGTGATTCTTTAATCATGCTTTAATAAAGATGTAATATGCAGCTAAATGAGTTTATGTTAGCTGTAAAGCTAGTAAATCTACACCAGCTTGTTGTAGTAGTTGAGGCTGTTATCTTAACAAGGCTTCTGATTTTATTTCTACTGTGACAACATTGCTGCAGACTTATTGTGCGTTATAGTCTAATGTTGTCTGATGTCATCGTGCTTATTAATATTGTATGTTTCATGTTGTTTATTTGCAGTACGGGCACGGAAGGGATGTGAGGTCCAGCTGGTGAATGTGTTGACTGGTCTAGTACCTTATCACACAGGCAACTGTTGGGACAGGATGCCAGAGATGACTGAAACTCAGACACCTGGTCGTAAACCTAAGTAAGAATGTCTGAATCGTCTGCTCGTCATTGCTGTCTTTAACCAAATTATCATTACAAGCACTTAAATTAATTTAATCATGCAGTCTCATTGAGATCAATACCTCTTTTCTCAAGAGAGACCTGAGAACAAGAAACAGTCATAAGAGCACAACCAGAACAACACATTTAACACAACCAACAAAGAATTAAGAAAAACAGTTACAAAAGTCAGAAAAATACATCAGATAATAAAGCTTTAACATCTGCAAGAGGAATCAAAGGGTTAAGTTTGAGGGCAGTTTGCAGTTCATTCCATCTAAAAGATGCATGAAACCAGTTCTGTTAATATTAGTGCGAACATGAGGGATTCTAAGGTTAAGTATTTACTGGATCATGTACTGTAGGTACTAGATTTAAATGAGAGGAGAGAAAAGATGTGAGGTAGTTTGGAAGCTTTAACAGTAGAGCTTCATAGATGAATATCATGAAATCCATCCAACCTTGTGATACAGAGGACAATGATGAATATGAAATTTGTCATTTGTGATGAAGCGTAATGTACTGTGATAAGCAGGGTTTAACTGCTGAAGTGATGATGGGGCAGCATGACAGTACAGAATATCTTCATAGTCAAGGACAGACATTAAGGTTGACTGCACAATAGGTTTATTGTTTGAGAAATACAGACAGCATCTGTAAATGTTGGTCATGGTCATGTATTCTGGAAATACCCCAAAATAACCAAATTCTGGGAAACAGTATGTACAACAATGAAAAAATATTAAAATACAATATTGCTATGGATATTTCTCTGCTGGACCTATAGAGCACAATGATGATTACCTGGTCAAAATATTAGTAGTGGCTTGTAAAAAGGGTAAATGGGGTAAAACTGACCCACCAACTTTGGACCAGTGGACACAGATAGTCGAGGAAATCTGTTTGATGGAAAAAGTGACACACATTGTGATACTGCAAGAAGCCCAAATGGAGAAAAATGGGAGAAATGGACATTATCCCAAAGGGAGGAAGTGACACTGTAGACTAAATGGAAATTGACAAAGATAATGACCTGATAGACATATATATTTCTGATTTGATCTATGGGTGTTTTCCCTGAGCAAGTGTTTGTTATTATTTTGCATATAATTATTTAAAAGAAAAAGAAAGCCTTTAATTCTATACAAGAAGCCTAGTTCATTTTTAAATTTTTGAGTTAAAAGTTGAATATGAATCTTGAATGATAGTACACAATTGCAATAAAAAGACATATTAACAATTATTTTATTTTTTGCAGAAAGAAGAAAAACAAAGAATCCCACAATGCAGGTGAACCTTGCTGCTTAGTGAACACTACTTTACTGTGGGGCATCAAATTAAATGTAACTGGGCATTAAGGTTTTGTTTTGTCTTTATTTAGTTGAGAGACACAGAAAAGAGAAGATCAATGCTGGGATTAACCGCATTGGTAATCTTCTGCCCTGTTCCCAGGCACTTAAACAGGTAAGAGACAAGTCGCCATACTGTTTTTCCTCATCAGCAGCCCATTATGATCAAATTGTTTTCTGTATAAGCTGCTGAGTTTATAGCCTGATAATCAGACTGAACTACTATTTTGTTTCACTTATTTAATATGGATATATATGTGAACCACAAGTATCCTTTTATGTGGCATATTCTGATATCAAACTTTTATCCTATTTAGAGTAAGAACATGATCTTGGACCAGGCTTTTCGCTACATCACTGAACTGAAGAAACAAAATGACACAATGCTTCTGGAAGGAGGGGATAAAGTCCAAGGTGAAGTTAAATAATCACACATTTGCAGCCAGGCACACCAGGAACCTCCCACAATTATACATTTATACATTGTGTCATTATGTGTATATGTCAGTATTGATTTATGAAAGAATGATTATATACAGGATGTTCACTTGATAGATCATTATGTGGTATGTGTGCTTGGTCTTGGTGCAGCTGAGGAGATCCGTCGACTGCGGCGTCAGTTGGAGGAGCTGCGGAAGGAGAGTGCTCACTACATCGAGCTCCTCAAAGCCCACGACATTAACCTTCTGGAAGACCCCACTATCCACTGGAAGGGCAAACAGCGATGTGCCAAGGTGGCAAAAGTGACTCCCACCCATCAACTCCCAAAGGGAATCATTGTCTATTCCAATGGCAACGTGATGTGCCCGGCAGGGAAGGAGACAAGCCCAGGAAAACAGCCTTCTGAAACATTAATTCTTCAGCCACCTTCTGAGGTCAGTGCCGGGTTAAGAGTTAATGGAGCCCTGCTGCAAGTTAATACCTCCTCTTCCACCCCTGCTCTTCTCCCTGGATCAACTGTCACTCCCGCCCAGTCTACGCCAGGCCTGAGAGTGGTAGAGCAGTGTGTGATTGAGAAACCGGCTGCACCCCCCACTCTGCCACCTTCTGTGTCTTACATCACCCTCCAGCTCCCTACAGTCACCACCGCCCTGCCCCAGCAACCTCAGCCTGCAGCCCCAGCCCAGACCCTGAACATAGCAGCTACTTCAGCCTCACAGATCCCCACTGAAAGCCCTGCTCCACCTGTGTCCAGCCTCACCACGCTAACACAGACTGTAACCACCTCTAGAGCAGCAGCCTCAGAGGTCTGCTCTTGGGTCACACAGGACACTGCCATCAGGAATGTAAGTTACACTGCTATCCCTAACAACCAAGCCCTTCTTAGGGCTGGGACAGCAGGCAGCACACAGACCACCTGGACAACACTGCAGATGGCAGGGAACACAGTGCAGCCAGTCTGCCAGAGTCTTCCCACCGCAGAGGTTAGCAACACCACCCAGGCTGTCCAGCAGGTGACTGTGTGTCCCATGGGCAACAAACCATCTGTTCAGCCCATTCAAATACAGATGCAACCTCATGTTTCTGTACAACAAGCACCCATTACAGCCCACATTCAAACGCAGCCCTTTCAGAGACCACCGCAGTTACGGCCAGCAATCCTGAATCAGGCACAGCCTGTCCTAGCCCCCCAAACTCAGTGTGCTGTTCTGCCCAAGCCAGCTGTGGTTGCTCACCCTGCCATCGTGTCACAACCCCAGTCTGCTGTACTCCAACCTGCATCACTGGTTCCCCATCCTCCGACAGCCCTCATTCCTCAGCCTCAACCCCTCCCTCAGCCAACCCTGGTGCCTCAGCCACAGGCCACTGTGCTGCCCCTTCTTCAGACCATGCAGGTGCTGCAGGTCAATCCAACTGGAGGAACAGCCTCAGGGGTAACAGCGCCACAAAACACTAACAACAACAACCCAAGTGTGGTCATCCTGCAGCAGGCCAATGCCTGCCCTACACAGTCGGTTATAAGGGAGGAAGTAACCAATCAGACACCCTGTCAGCATATTGTAATCATCCAGGCACCCAATCAGGCTGCACCTGCCCCTCAAAATCCTCAGGTCGGCATGGTGCCTGCTGCTGTGCCCGCTGCAGTACCTGCTTTGTCCACTCAAATACCTACAACCAGCAGTTCAACGTCTGCCACTTCCTTACAAAGTGTTGGGGGAAAGCAGCTGGTGCATATTCTCCCACGCCCTGTTCAGCCTCAAATGAACCATCCTCTGCAGGTCACCCAGGCATCCGCTTCCCCAACGGTTCCTCCAACCCCACAGACTATCACTGTGAACGGCCAGGTGTTTGCCCTGCAGCCCATGAAGACCTCTGAAAAAGCCAACTCCCAGGGTGGCCAGAGTACACTACAGCTGGTCCAGCCCACCACCACTGAGGAACCAACTACTAATGTGGCCCTCAACAGTTTAGGGGCCCTCAGCAGTCTCAACCAGAGCATCTCTCAGGGCCTTCCACTTACCATTTCTAGCCAGAACAATGGTCAACCTCCAGCTGCTCCATCATCAGTTACCCAGCAGAAGCAGCAACAACCTCCTGCTCCAGCGCCCCTCCCTGTAACCACACTTGCTCTACCTGTGAGGCAATTGCAGGTCCCTTGTTTGAGCCCAGTGAAATCAGGGCTGGTGGTTAATGCCTCTAAGGCTTCAGGAAAGAGGCTTCGCACAGCTGTCAATACAAAGAGGTTAACAGCTAAAAGGACCAAACCAGCCAAGAAGAAAGAGCTCAGTCAGGTGCAGCCTGCTGTTGCTGTTTCAGCTAAGCCCGTGGCTGCTGCAGGAGAAGATCAGACGGTTACAGTGTCGCAATGCTCAACTGTAAAAGTCACAGACATTACCCCCACTTGTACCACAGCTGTCACAACGACAGATTGCAGTGGAGCTATTGGAAATGTCACTTCTGCACAAACAACACAGAAAATGATTGTGTGTAGTTCATCTAGCGGGCCGACTGTATTTAGCCAATCCCACACACAGAGCAAAAGCTCTGGCAGTGCAACTCAGAGTGATGTTTTATTCAGTCATACAAACACTAGTGGTATGGCAACTGCAGTTACAACTGTTAGTGCCACATCAGTCAAGCCATCAGTTAGTACAACTGTGGCCATTGAGAGTAAATCTGCTGTAGAATCTGGCAACAACTCAACTGTAACCAAACTCTCTGTGTCAGAGGTGAAACAGCTAACCACCAGTACAGCAACTAGCACAACACAAAGTAAGTCAGCCGCTACCTCTGCTGTTTCTAGACAGAGTAGATCTGTGGTCAGTTCCGCAGGTGCCGCTGAGGCTCAGTACACTTCCACCACTGTTTCAACTGCATGTCTGACTCCAGTCTGCACCACAGCCACTGCAGCAGTATCGTTAAACCAGGCTACCCAACCACCGTCAGTATGTCATAACCAGGGATCTAATACCCAAGATCCTCCTTCCTGTAATAAACCTGATTCTCAGCCCATCATTTCACCCTCTGTGTCCACAACTGTAGCAGTCTCATCCGTTGCACCAACTTTTTCTGCAGCCCATAGCTCCGTTACAGCCCCTACAACAAGTTCAGAGTTCAGGAAAAGGGTCACAACCACTAGAGCTCCAACACAGCAGACTGTTGTGAACATGCCCATTCTCCCCCCCTGCCATCCTGCTGAAGTCAAACCACCCCAGCCCCCTGTAAGGAACAGTGAGGTTCAAGATGGAAGACACTCCGCAGCAGCAGAGAAAGAGGGCTTGGTGGCAGCCACGTCTGACACTCCTTCTAGGAAGGATTTTGTCCCGTCTCAACAGGTGTACACTAACCTAGATGATCAAACTATAGAGCACCCTATGACATCTATCAGACAGACAGATTCTCCCATGTCTACAGGGGCTGGGGGAGGCAGAGGGTTCTCTGTGGCATCCATGCTTCCCCAGGGTCACAGTATTAGTGCGTCATCTGGCTCCTTTGGAACATTTACATTCACGTCTGAACAGGCAGAGATGCTGGCTTTGGCCATGCTAGAACAGGACAGTCCTGGGAGGAGGACTGGAGGGTGCTCTGGGGAAAACACTGCTCCAACAAACCCCACCACTGCCACATGGGAGCCCCCAAAAACTTCAACAGTGTCTAGTAGTAAAGAAAGAGGCTCAGCTGGACAACAGCAAGCTAAAGTGACTAAACCCTTGGACACAGTAACTGTTAAACCCGCAGTCCAGGTATCTGTCAGAGGACAGGTTGGGGAGGGGTCTGTCAGTGGGCCCAGCGGAAGCAGACATCCACAAAACTCATCTCATCTCATCTCATACTCCCAGTCTCAGTCTCTCAGCTCCTCTCAGAGTGGCACCGTGGCTAGCCTCAGTGTAAACAACCTAATCAGACCCAGCTCCAATCAGCAGCCCTATCCCGGCTCTCCCAGTCTGGCTGGCCAACAGGGCTCAGTTCCCTCACCTGTGGGGACCTCAGCCCACATATCCCAACCCTCAAACAATGCACTCTCACCCTGCTCAGGTGCAGCTCAGCTGAATGAGTACACCCCTATAAAAACTGCATTAATGAGGGCTCAGGCTGGAGCTGGTGTGGTTGAGCGACAAGTGAAGATCATCTCCAAGCGGCAGGCCCAGGAGGAGGTGATGCTAAACACTGGAAAACGGCCCAAGCCTTGCCCTCCAGCAGCTACCACTGTTAGCCATATGGACGTAAAAGCACCAGATCACAGCCAGATGATGGTGGGACAGCTGCCCCCCACCTCCTCAGCCATAATGACAAGGATTAATTCTGAAGGTGGGGGTCCCCTCTTCTCCACAAACTCTTTCATGAGCCCTGTGGTTCGGCCCACAGATGGCCACTGCCCTCCTCAAGGACCCCCTGAGCAGAACCAGCCAGGGGTCCTTCATCTGCCCCAGGGTCATCCACAGCATGCTGCAACTCAGCCTGGCCAGCATCTGGGAGGGAACCTTTACATGAAACAGCAGCAGCAAGAACAACAGAGACACCATCTGTATCATTTACAACACCACCTGACACAGCCTGACCCTGCACAGCGGCACTCACTACACCAGAGGGCGCTTCAGCAGCAGCAGCAGGAGCAGCAGCAGTCGCATGTGCAGAAGAAGCGGAGTCTTGTCAGAGGCAATCAGACTGGTTCGCCTGCTGGCCTGCAACCGAAGCAACATCACCTGGAAAAGTCTGGAGTTCAGCAGCAGCACTCACATCAACAGCAACAGACTCAGCATCAACAGCACACACAGCAGCAGCAGCAGTCACAGCAGCATCCACAACAGTCACACCAACAATCACAACAGCATCAGCAACCAACCCAACACCAACAATCTCAGCACCAACAACACCAACAACAGACACATCAACAGCAGCCACAGACGCAGCATCAACAACACCAACAGCAGCAGCAGCAGTTACAGCAGCAGCAGAGCTCTCACTCCAGACACCAGCAGCATCTTCAGCAGCAGATCCAGCAGCAACAGCAGCACTTTAGGCACCAGGAGAAAAGCTGTGAAGCCCAGGCAGCAGGACCCAGGGCCCACCACAGCAGCCACCTGGCCCAGCAGGAGCACCTCAAGGTTGGTAGCGTCACATGATGCAGAATATGACAGTATGACTTTGTTTGTTCGTTCTGTTAAGCTGGCTGCATTTTCTATTGCCAAAATAATATAGGATGTATTTGATAAACAACTAGTTGAACCAACTTTTATTATATAACTAACAGAAAATGCAGCAAGTATACATTTAAAATTGATAGTCATTTATCAGGTAAAGTTTACTAAGCATTGGCTGTTCACAACTTAACAACTGCATTAAGTAGCGTGACTTCTTTCTTGGTGTGATGTCACAAAATAAACTAAATACTAGTAACTTGTGAGGGACACTTGTAATTACTTCTGATATTTTCTTAAATAAATTATTACGTGATTTAAAATTAAAGTAATTATAAAACCTCAGCAGTGACATTTCTGTCAGTACAGTCTTCCAGGGTAAAAGTTCAAACTGGTGGGTAAATTTGTCATACTATTGGACACTGTGGCCAATAACAGCATTTCTCTTACACAGACGTAGCTGTAGCATCTTATATTTACACTGTTGTAGCATGAAAATCCCTAAAAACAGAAGAGGTTAGAACTATTTTAAAGTTAAACCCACTTAAATTATTGTAATACCTGGTCGGCTGTCATTACATTTAATTTATACTATTTTGAATTTACACTGTGTCTGGAAACTGTCAGGGGAAAATATTTAAACAAGACGTTAAAGTAGGCAAACCTCATCTCTGAAGCACTCATTCATGCTTTTGGATGGGTGGGTCTCTCCAGGTCAGATGACTAATGCAGTTAAAGTTGATTGATTGATTGATTGATGATATTCATTGATAAATCAGGCTTGTGTTCGGAAGTAACATCTTGACTTTTTCTCCTCCTCCTCCTCAGTCTGGTCAGGACCATAATGCTATGCAGAGGATGATGAGCTCTAGAACTCTGGAGCAGCAGCTCATCTCTCCTTCCAGTAATCCTGTGTCCCGATCGTCTGATCTGGCCTGTGCGCCGTCACGCCAGGAACGCCACCGTGTTTCCAACTACTCTGCGGAGGCACTCATTGGTAAAAGCTCCACTAGTGGTGAACAGCAGCAGCGCATGGGTCTTCATCTTCAGCCTGGCCGTGGTGCCACCCAGGAGCAACCAGACCTCCGGGGTTACCTGGACACATCACGTGGGAAGGCCAACATTGCACACAACCCACAGAACCGCCTGCCCTCAGACCATCCAGGGTCTGCCGATGTTCAACGGGTGTCTGAGTGCCCACCTTTCAAGGCCATGGGTGGAGGAGCAGGAGCACATCAACTCAGTGGTTTTGAGGCACAGGTGTCTCGTGGAAGTGACATGGCCCCTAAGTCGGTGCCTCCCTCCCAGAGGGGACCTCAGGGGCAGCAGCAGGGCGGGTTCAGGATGGGTGTTGGCCCTCCAGCAGATGGCAGGAACCGTGGCGGCTACACTGGAGTTCATCTCGGCTCACAGGGAGTACAGGTTGGACCGGCGCTGCCCCGGGAGCAGGAAGGTTGTCATCAGAGTTTCATGCAAAGTCTCCTTTCCCCCCACTTACCTGAGCAGAGCAACCACCAACGAGCAGTGCAGTGCTGCCCCCCAGTCAGCATGGAGTACAGCTGCGTGCCCGGAAGCTCTGCAGCAGACATACAGGCCAAGGCCTCCAGCCCCAGTGTGCCCCAGACCCAGAAGGCCCCAGCTATGCGTCTTGGAGAGGGCAACAAGGGCCACATTTCTCAGGTCAATAGTAACATGCATGGTGTGCGAGCAGGTCTCCCCCATCCTCCAACCCCACACAGCAGCTCTGAGCCAGGCCGCTCCTCTGCCCCTTCCAGACCGCCCACTGCTGTTAGCCAGCACTCTCGTCACATCACCCGCGATACTCAGCCCACTAAGCTGAGACCTGGCGACCGGCCTCGATCAGGTACTCTGAGATCAAGTAACCCCTTTGAACCTGAGGGCCACCTGCCTCTGCCCTCTGGAGGAGGGGTGTTGCTGAGCAGGCCGCAGTCTGGAGGGGAGGCACGGCGCAGCACTATTGTTCGCTTTATGGCAGATAGTGCTCAGGTTCCAACCGACAACAACCTGGTTCCTGACCAACACCTTGCGCAGAACTTTGGTTTCCCCTTTATTCCAGAGGGAGGGATGAATCCTCCACCTCCCATCAATGCTAACTCCACATTCATCCCTCCAGTCAGCCAGCCCAACGCCTCCCGTACGCCGTCCCTTCTGCCTGTGGAGCCCCAGAACACTTTACCCTCCTTCTATCCTTCCTATTCTCCAGCTGCCCATCCCAGCCTCCCCAGCGATGTCACCCTCCAATACTTTCCCAACCAAATGTTCACCAGCCCAAGTGCAGACAAGGGTAGCGCTCCTCCGCTCAACAACCGCTTCGGCTCTATCCTTTCCCCGCCTCGCCCTGTGGGTTTTGGCCAGGCCAGCTTCCCCCTGCTCCCAGATATGCCCCCTATGCCTATCGCCAACTCGTCTGGAATCACCCCGCACATATCCAACTTCAGCCTCACTTCTCTGTTCCCTGAGATCGCCACAGGCATGCCCACTGATGGCTCGGCCATGCCTATGTCTCCCCTGCTGTCTCTCTCCAACACGTCAGCTGCCGACTCTGGCAAGCAGCCCAACCGTCCTGCCCACAACATCAGCCACATTCTGGGCCATGACGGCAGCTCGGCTGTGTGAGGAGAGCTCCTGCTGCATTTTCAACGCCATGGTTGGCTGGTGTTCTGGAGGGAAGAGTTTAATTATAAGTTTGAGATTTATTGTTCTTTTTAATGTTCAGAACGTGGTGGTGAAGCACCTGATGAATGGTTTCTAGGTTAAAATGACACACCAAGGAAGTTTGGTGGTGATTTGTTGTTTACATATTCACTCAATTTCAATCTCAAATTTGTTCCTTTGGCATATGTATGATGTCATTGTTATAATTTGTAATATTTCAAAACTCTTTTGTTTATAAGGGGACATGGAAATGTGGTCCTTTTAAGCTTTTTGTTTGAAATGTTGGTTAAACCAGCTGTTTGGTAGTAAAACAAAATCTAATTTAGGTTTAGAACTTGAATTCAATGTATTCTCTGTGATTTAAGAAACCCTCTGCACAGTTACCTACCAATGTAATTTACTAACTTATATCAGGTTGTTCTGTACAGAATGTTTTTTTCCAAGAGATATTTTGTAAATACCAATGTTTCATATCAGAATTGTTAGATTATGTATGTATTTGTAAATAGAAAATTGATTAATAAAGTTTATAAGGAGAACTTTGTATTTGCTGCCAACTGGAGATGTGTGTGCATGTGCGTGTGCATGCGCGTTTTTGTTTTCTCATTGGGACCTTTTCCAGTATAAATCCCAACCTTGTCAGGATCAATAGTCCAAAGTCCAATAGTACCAAAGCCCAATCCTAATGAGGCAAAACATTATTTCTGAGGTTCTGGTTAAAGTTAGGGTTTGGGTTAAGGCTGTCCACAATGGAGGGAAGTCAATGCAGTGTCCTAACAAGGATAAACGTGTGCATATGTGTTTCGTAGTATAATAATGCCCCACTAGGTGGCAGTTGAATTCAATAACATGTTTTTTTCTAGCAGGGTATTGTTTCAAGATCTGACAACGGGTGGAACAATAGTCATTTAAATAACCACATTGTTAGAACCAAATTACACAGTAAATTGTCTGCTCTCTCTGTGAAACAAAACAAAGCACAGAAAATACTATTTAAGCACAGTGTAACGTGTAAAGAATGACTGCAGACTGTAGTCATCACACATAACTCAGATTGAAAAGATGCATCAAGGACCCAGATTGATTTCATAAGCATTTATTTACATGCAATAGTGCTCCAGCATGTGCAGCCACAGAACGGCTACACTTAAAAAAGAGGGGAGTGTAGATTCAGGATCTCCTTCATTTTGATTGCAGATGTCTGGCAAAGACTAATACTTAACGCACCAACCTGTGAGGGAGGAATAATACTGACACACATGTCACAGCGCCCTCACCTGGCAGTCATTTGGTAACCAGCACATGAGTAAACACAGAAGTGGTTGCAGTCTAGTATATAAAAGATCAGCTTATCCATGACTGAGTTAAAGATATTTTCCAGAATCTCTCCCATTCAGTGATTTAAAAAAATAACAAAATCAAAAAAATAAATAACTATACAATATATAATCTCTTGTTCACTACTGAAACAGAATGATTTATGTTGCATACACTTGTTAATAGTTTGTTAATGATGAACAATGCATAATACATTTGTGTTATCGCTATACAAAATGACAGACGAACAGTTGTATTTTGAAAACGTGAAAGAACAACAGAACTAAACAGCAATGAAGCACCTCATAATTACAGCATCAGACTTTCTGTTGAATGGTCCCTTTGTTTCTGTTGTGTGTAAAGCTAAGTACCTAAGGTCCAAACATTTAGGATGGAGGTCTGCGAGGAATGAAATGAGGAGTGAGGAGGGTATGAAGTGCTGAACTGAGAGGAAGCCCTTGATCTTCTTCACGTAAGGAATGATGTCTCAAACTTATTTCCCTCCTCAGGAAATGCAGACTAGAGTTCAGCATCACAACATGGTACTCCCTTTGTCCATGATGTAGTGAGGTGGGGGGTTCATGAATTAGAAGTCTTTTTCAATATGAAAATAACCTTATATACAGTATAATCAAACACTTATGTACAAAAGCATAAATATATAAATATCTGTGATACAAAAATAAATATTTTCTCTTGTTTTCTTCTGTTTAACAGTCTCTTATGCATCGGTTGTGTTGTCTGTCCCTTCATCCTCAGGCAACGCCTCATTTGGGAGGATGTTCACTCCCTGTATCGATATATCTTGGGATTGTGGCGTTGTGGCTGTTGAAGACGATGTGGTGAAAATACCTTCATCTTCTAGGGATAGAAGAGGAAAGGACCCCGGCTCTACATGAAGAAGGAGGGAAAGAACTGGTCAGAAAACTTGAAGCTGGTTTTGCATGATATGAAGTACTGATACTGAGGTTTAAATTATGTCAAAAGTGTCAAACATTTGAGCATGAAAGTTCTCGTCCTCTGGATCAGTGTGTTTCAGAAAATAATCTTAACTCAAGGTCCATTTATGAGGTTTTTCTGAACTTTTCACCTCATCTTCATCAGCCAATGGAAATTCATTCAAACAATTTCAGTCCAAATCATTTCAGTCAGGAGTCGATTTTAATGGAAGGATGCGCCCTTACTTTGAGTGATGTCATCCTCTGCTTTGTCCCCACTGCAGAAGCTGCCGTCTCCTCCTAGTTCCTGTGAACTGACGAGTTGATGGGAAGAGTCAAGGAGCTGAAGAGTGGAATCATCAGGAGGGAAGCAAGTCCGTTCATGATGATCAGGACCACTGATGGAAGGAGGAGAAATAACTATTTATGTTATGGCTGTGACTAAAATTTATTTTCACTTTAAGTCAATAAAATGTCAGAAAAAAAGTTTATAATAATATGAAACAGAAATCTTTGGCATTTTTTCTCAATAAATTATTTACATAATTAATCTGTTATCAAACTAGTTGTTAGTAAATTTTCTATTAACTAATTGATAAATTGACTGGTCAGTCGGTTAAAATTCTGTCTCTAAAATGGAACAAATATTGTGAAAATCTAAACTAAAATTTTGCTTGATTCCCTGTTTTGTCTAACTTGAGCTTTTTTTTTTTTTGCTCCCTAATTAGTTGAATAACTTCAAATTATTTGAGAATGTCCCTCAAATACAACACAGTAGATGTATACAGATATAAGATATAAGAGTTTGTACCCGTTGGAGTAGTGGTAGACAGGCAGATGTCCATTTGAAACTGTCTGTGGCAACAATGTGTCACATTCCATATGACAGTCCACCTCCTCCTGCAAACACAAGAGCATATAGATTATAAACTCATCAAAAACAATAAGGACTTTCATAATAATTACAGTTTTTTAACAAGTAAAATAAGCCTGCATGAACTGTGTTTTACCTGCTGCAGCCCTGGCAGACAGTGTGTGGGGTGGTGCGGTTTGCCGTTGGGTGTGTATTCCCCATTAGGGGGGTAGACGCCATGTGGAGCGGTCATGTGGGCGTCCAGCGGGCAGTGGCCAACCAGGGCAAGTCCCTGAAGAGGAACCATGGTGTACTGGCATGATGATACGGGGGCGGCCACAGCAGGAAAACACAAGTCTGACATTTGCTCTGGAATAAGCACAAAAAGAGAAATGCGATTAAACACACATGGAGGAAAAAACTCCTGCAAAGACCTGAGTGACTATGAGGAACACTTACTCTGCTTAGCCCAAGCCCTCCAGAGGCAGAAGGGGATGAAGGCGACAATGATGAAGACAAAGGCTCCAAGGACAATACCAACAATGAGGTAGGGAAGGTCGCCTTGCCGGGGCACCAGTCCACTCTTCTGTTCCGGCCCTGGGTCTGGGGTTTCTGATGGAGCAGGCCGCTGCTGATTAGAACGAGCTGAGGATAACAGAGGAAGAAAGGGGGATAAAAACGGTTAAAAAGACCATTCAGACTCACTTTGGTGCCTGTAGATACATCTGAAAGGTCAGTTTGAGCCAAAATGGCCTCACCTTTCGTCTCAAGGATCACCACATTGCCAAATTCGCTCTCTCCCTTCTCATTGAAGCTCTGCATCTTGATGTCGTAGGCGGTCTCAGGCTGCAAGTCAGTGATTGAATGCCAGTATCTGTCTCCCTCCACCACATCCTTCTTATAGTCACTGTCATTATCGCTGTCTGTCGGCCGGTAATAGATGTAGAAACCGTAGATGGGCGTATTGTTTACGGGAGTGTACTGTTGAGAGGAATAAAATGTTACAATTTGAAATATCACCAAAAAAAAAAAAAAAAGTTATGCTGCTTAATGATAGGGAAATTTGCTTTTTCCGTTTTTTTTTCTAATCACTCACCGTCCATTTGAGAATGATGGTGGTCTCATTGATGGCTTCATTGTAGGTGATGTAGGGTCCATCAACGGGGCGTTCATGGGTTCTCCCACCCACCACTGTGTACGCCTTTGAAGGGGCACTGGGAGGACTGGAACCGATCACATTCACCGCCACAACACGGAACTTATAAGACGTACCTACATGGAGAGGGATAATCATTACTAATCTGTCTCTTGGGGCTACAAGCTGTTTAGAATGAAGCTCTGTATTGTGTGTAGACTAATGATGTTTGTTTTCAATTTAGGTTTTGTTTTCCTTTTCAGAGCAAATGCGATGTTGATTGCGATCTGGTTATGGTTATGATTGACGGCAGTAATTACTTTAACAACACTCATTATGCTGATGAATTTACGGGTCATGGGACTGTAATTATGCAGGACATCATCATTGTAATTATATGGTACTACATCCAACTTCTCGCCCCGACTCTGACTAAGTCAGAATAATAACAACACTGTTGAAGTGCGTGTGAATACGGACCTTTCTCCAGGCCAGTGATCTCCACCGAGAGCCGCGATGGGGGGATGTTTTCCACCGCCGTCACCCAGTCCTCTCCTGCCTTCTTTACCTTCTTGTACTCCACCCGAAACGACTGGATGGGGAACCCGCGGTTGCCACGAGGAATCCAAGTCACGTATGCTGACGTTTCTGTTGCTGTGGAGACTGTGGGCTTGTCTGGTGCCTCGGGAGCTGCGGGAGGAGGAGCAGGGGTGTCAGATAGAGGACAAGAACAGACAAACTCCCACACAACGTCACTGTAATGTCTAAGAAACAAATGACAGTGATGGTAACAAAACAAATAACAGTAATTATGACAGTGAAGGCAAAAAAACACATCGCAGTAAACTTACTGAGAGCTCATCCTTCAGTGACAGAAGTGAAAGAGAGATCGAGAAATGTCCATGTTAGTCAAAAGGAGAACGGTTAGAAGTTGAAAGTTTTACTGTACAACAATATTTGGTTACAGTTATAGTTAGTATAGTTATTTGGAAGTGGAGTTTGCACAAAGAACAGTAAGGTATAGGATTGAAGGGATACTCACGAGAGAGGCTCGGTGAAGGAACTGCAGGAGTTTTCGGCGGATCATTTTGCCCTCCTAGACCTTTGCGTCCTGAAGATGTAAAAACAAAAAGTCAGATCAGAGTTTAAATTAAGGAACTGCATTGTAGGCCATGTTTAAAGGACAAGATTGGTGATATTCTATCTTTTTGTTGTCAATAAATCTCATGAGAAAACCAACAATGTTTGAGTACACCTCTACTTTCCGACTTCCCAGTCTGTCTGTGGCTCTCAGCCTTGAGCTCATTCATCCTTAAGAAGATGTAAACCTTTAAAAACAGGTCATGAATACACTTTTATAAATTTTATAGTCTAAATAATATCCTAAAAGAGCTAGGCATCGTAAATTGTAGCAAACATTCCTCTACTACAGTAAGTCGGGTACTGCTTGAGGACTATTTTCAGCCGCAGATTGATGCACCTTTGATGCTCTAATGAGTATTTATGGCGGCAAGACAGTGTATGTAGGATTGACTCAAAATAACTTCATCGCTCATGTTCATAATAATCAAGGGACACGTCTTTTAAAATAGTTTGAGGTCTATGACACAGAGGAATAAGATATCAGGTTTAGACTGCATATTCAATATTTGTCATTAGGATCAATTCTTTGTTCATTTTGGTCTTTTTGTAGAATTTGTTAACAGTAGGAAAAATACAGATTATCAACAGATTTATCCTTTAAACATTTTTCATTAAATACAACGACAATGTAGAAATTACGACATAAATATCAAACAGCAGGGAATCAACATGAAAAGCTCCAGCACATGTGTATTTCTAAACACTCCATGACAACTCTGACAGTGTCGTACCTTTGCCAGTTCTGAAGGTCATCATTGCAGGTTGTCCCAGACCTGCGCAGTTCTTGGCAGTCATCTCCACCTCATACAGGCTGTCGGGCTGCAGCTTGGCCAAGGTCAGCTTATGGAGAGAGCCTGAGATGCTGCTAGAGGTCCACTCTGCTAGAGGGTCTCCCACCTGAGAAAGAGACGGAGGGCTGAGTTTCTGATTGTTGAGTGTCTGAGTGCTGAATGTGAAGACACTAAAAGATAATATAATTAAGTCTGAGAAAAAGCTCTTTGCAGTACCTTTCTGTATTTGACCATGTACTCCAGCACAGGGGCTCCACGGTCATGCCGCGGCCTCCAGGTGAGCTCATAGTAGTCAGCCTTTCCGGTGCGTGGCTGGCTGAGGATGATGGGCGCCTCCGCAGGCAGGATCTGTCCCGGCAGCTCAGAGCAGTCTAGAGGTAACATAGCGCCCGAGACCCCAGGCCTCACGGGCGGCTGCTCTCTCAGCACTTTATCTGGGCTGAGGGGCCGATATATCGAGGGCAGCTTCCCTCTGGATGAGATCCCTAAAGAGAAAAAGGCACATACATCATGAAATCTCAAGGCTGTGAGAGGGAATAAAAGCATTAAAGCTGATAAATTACCAAATTATCCAACTTACCAGTTGATATTGTGATGAGGCGAGCGGAGGCCTGTGAGCTACCCACTCCGTTCTCAGCCATGCACTGGTACAGCCCATCATCCTGAGGGCCCACGTTGGAGACTCGAAGCACCCGCGACGTCAGGCGGTGGCGAGGAGACGGGGAGAGAGGTTTGGCATTGTGGAGCCACATCACCGAGGGTGCAGGCTTACCACGCGCCTGGCAGGTGAAGCGCACCGTCTCACCATACACTACTTCCTGCTGCTGCAGCTCCACCGTCACCTGAGGAGGCTCTGTAGGGGACAGAGGAGAAAGTGGGTAAGACACAGAAACAAAGTAAAGAGGCTGCCTCCAAAGCTTATTAGGAACTTGAATGTTACTGTGAAATTTTTTGATCAATCATTTAGTCTATAAAATGTCAGAAAAGAATGAAAAATGGCCATCACAATTTTCTAAAGCACAGGGTGATGTCTTCACATAACTTGTTTTGTCAGTCAACAATCCAAAACCTTAAAAAAAATTAATTTACGTTAATATGAAATGGAGAAAAAACTACAAATGCTCACATCTAATAAGCTAGAAGCAGTCTGTTTTTTTTGCTTGTTAAAGAGCTTAAATGAATAACTGATTATCAAAATTGTTGGTCATTAACTTTCTCTCAACTAATCATTTTAGCTCTAACAATATCACATGTGTATGAGTGTGCGTGTGTATGTATGTATGTATGTATGTATGTATGTGTGTGTGTGTGTGTGTGTGTGCGTGTGCGTGTGTGTATAGAGGCTATATGACAGGGGATTGTGAGGAGCCAGGGAGGTGAGGCCCGGTAAGACCCAGAGTTGATGGTTGGCTGCTTGTGAATCAGGGAAAAACAGAGCTCATTACAGCTACAGCAGCTCTCTGGCTTTAATTAGAGCCAGCTGCAGAGAGACAAGCCTACAACACACACACAAACATGCATGCACGCACACACACACACACACACATATAGAAATCACTGTAAAAACAGTCATCCATAACCTAGACGCACTCAATCAAGTCCTGCTACAGAACAGAGAGCTCTGTCTCCACCGACTCTTTCTTACACAACACCACCCAGTCTGACATGCTTCTCTCACACACAAGTGCGTGCACACATACAGACCCTTGTCTTCTCTGTCCGCCAAACAGGAGTCAGTCTAATTATTAAATCCATGACATAGACAAAACTCTACTCATAAAAAAAAAAAAATTGCTATGAAAAGCCTTAACGGGAATCTGCATGTAACAAATTAGTTTGGGGTCTGGTTTAAAAGCTGTCAAAACAAATCATACAAAAAGTCTAAATGAGGAAAAGTAAACCAACGCAATACGTTCACACTACATTCATTTACTTCTCTCCTCTACTTTACTTACCGAACACTTGCACGTCGTAGAGCACCGTGGCAGAGCTGCCCAAGCCGATGCCGTTGTCAGCCCGGCAAATGTATGTTCCCGAGTCGCCTTCGCCCACTGCATCAATTAGCAGGTTGCTGAGCAGGAAGCGTGTGTTGTTATGGAAACGCAGGTCCTGCCCATCCTTTGCCCAAGTGACTTGCGGGGTAGGGATGCCACTGGCCACACACTCCAGCACCAGCCGCTGGCCTTTGGTCACCATGATGGAACGGGACGCCGGCGGGTAAATGATACGAGCGACTTCTGACGTTGAGCCTGGAAAAGATGACATTCGCTGTGATGTGACACACTGACACCATTTATAAAGCTGTGAAGGTTCTTTCGCCCTTTTCCATTTCTTTAAATGATTGTTGTGTCTGGATTTGATCCAGAATTGAAAGGATTTAAATCACAATGTGATTTCTAAGCACTTTCATCTCTGCCTTTGAAGACGTAATATCAAAGTGTTCAAATTCTGAGTTATGAGCGCCAACACCTGTGACTAAATGTATCCTGGCAAGATCAGATGAAAAAAGTCGCTCTGAACTGGCGAGTGTGAGCCACATGTGCGCCACATGTGCCCCCAGTAACAGTTACAAACTAATGATGTCTTTCAGTTTTCCTCATGTCGTTTCTTGTTGACTGAATAGTTGATATTTCAGTTTGGCAAATTTATGTTTCATGTCTTTCCAATGTGTTATGATACAAATTAGTATTAAAACAATTTGTGTAGTTTTTTCTGTTTCTGTGTTAACATCAGGGTGTTGGAGATGGTGACTCACGGCGTATGCGCAGGCGGTCAGCGGAGGTGGAGGTTTTGACCTCCTGAGTGACGGGGTTGTAGGCAGCACACTTGTACGGCCCCTCGTCGTCCTGCGTGGCATTGGCTATCTGCAGGTTCCCTGATGGCATGATGAGGTAGTTCCCTGCAGGAGATTTTTAAAAAAAACAAGATGTCAGACAGAGCTCTTAAGGCCTGACAAACCTATAAATGAATCAGATTGTGCACCAAAAACCTAACACAGCAACTGCAAGGGCAGTTAATCCTTTTAAGTGGCAAAAAACAAGCAATACTATCAAAACAGTAGCATAAGATCAGGCGTGATGTGCAGGAAGATTGAATTTAAATATACAAGAATTTACAGGACAAAGACGAACCACAGAAAAATGAAGTCCACGTTGTGAAACACAGCGTGTAACATGAGTACTATGTGCCATTCCAGTGCATGTATGCACTGTCAGAGACCACAAGGTGGTGCCCTAGAGTCTGCCCAAGAGCAAGCAGGGAATGCAATTCAATGTGGTATTCATTTCCTCACAGATAAGCTGCAGATATCAGTACCTACAGCTCCCAGGCATCATCAGCATACCAACCACAAACCACTGGAGCTTTTCTTCTCTTCCAGGCAACTTAGAAGTAAATAGTTTGAAAAATAAACAACTGCATCCCCATGTTTCAACATTCTTGAGATAATACCCTTATCACCGGTTTTACGATGGGTCAGATAGCAGGATTATAGCATTCCGGTAAATTATGAAGATAGTATGGGAATAAAGAGGGAGGCAAGGAAAGACAGTGAATTAGCCGCAATGTGAGAGCAGCACGATACCTTTGGACGTCTCCAGCCATTCCTGTTTGACACTGTAGCGGACCTGAGCCTTGGGCTGGCTTTCCGGGAGGTGACATTCAATAACAGCCGTGTTGCCTTCATCGACCTCGATTTCCTGCTGGTCATCGGGCTCGAAGTCCCGCAGCTCTGAGAAACACACAAGCAGGGAAAAGTCAGCGCTGTCGCATAGCTGCAGCACTATTCTTTCATCATCCTTTACACTGTGTAAATCACAGCACTGCACATATACAATCAGTCCTCAGCTTTAGAAGTAGAAAACCACAATATTCTGAGCAATAATAAACTCTATAATAACTGTGCTGTTTCCATATTGGGTGTCTCTCACATCAGCATGTCCTTATTGTATTGTAACCGCATTCCCACCACTTCTCTAACGTGTTCTCTCTTTGAAATAAAAACCTCCTCCACTTACATTTAGCTATTTCTTTCCCACTGCTTGTCTTCACGAGGAATTTTATAAAAGCACTCTGGCTAAAAACATGTGCCGCATTTGAAGCAAATGTTTCTTCTTTACTCATTTTATGTCACTTTAGATAAGGATAAAGCCTAAAAGTGGTATGTGTAACATTTGAGTAGGTGTCATTGATCCTGTCAAACATTATACTGGGACTGGAGCCGGTTCAGATTCTGTGGGAAATGGAGAGTGGGATTACTGGGGCCATGTGCTGCGACTGTGTCCCACAGACACACAGTCTGCACAGCACAGACACACATCTGACCTCTGACCTGTTAAACCCCCCCGCACCTGAGCGGCCCGAAGGCCTGCCACAGGGTCAAAGGTGAGAGGTGTCCATCCTATAGAGTTTCAGAGAAAGATATCCAGTTTGAGTTTGGGAGGAAACAGCAAGAACTCTGCTCTTAAGAAGCTGAAAAAAAAAGAAAAAGAAAAACCCACAAAAAGCTTAGCGGGGGGGGGATGCTGCCATTTTATAGATTTGAAGCAGGAGTAAACTAAAATGAGAGGAAACGAGAGAAGGGAACAACTCACGAGGGGAAAAAGAAAGTAACAATTTGTCATGCAGGAGTCCAACAGTGAAATGAAAGATAAATAAAACTTCTCCAAGAACGTAATTAAACGTCTACCAGTCTTTGTTGATTTATTCTTAACAAACACAGCCTCTCTTCATTCTTTCCAGAGGTGCTACAACTGCTGTGTTTTTCTTGGACCAGCAGCTCTCTTTGGCAAAAAGACCACGCTGCTGGTATAGACGGTCAGCTGATGAGTCTTTGTATACAGCTCTAATTCAATAAGCAAAGTTTAGTTAAGGCCAGGGTATCTACTGATATGGACATCACAGTGATTTACTCAAAGCACTGAACAAACACCTTCACCGCAGGCAGCTCTGATTTATTCAACATGCATGTTGGATCAGTCTCTCCGTCTGAGTCTGGGGGAGCTTTAATGGGAGAAATGGGGGATATCAGAGGTCTACACACACACACACACACACACACACACACACACACAGCTTTATCTCCGACTCTGTTTCAGCTCTTTTTCTGAAAGATGAGAATCCCAGCCAGGACATGTCAAGCTAAGTGGTGTGTGTGTGTGTGTGTGTGTGTGTGTGTGTGTGTGTTCGAGGAAAAAAAGCCTTAAAGAGAGACTGTGTGGCGCTCCATTTGCTAAATCAATCAGGTGCTGTTTTTACAGCCAAACCACCCCTCCCCACCCCCCCATATCTGTACACCTTCCTCCTCCTGCCTGCTTCCCCCAAATTCCTCCAGTTACACCTTTTAACCCCCCCTCACACACACACACACACTACCACCCCGCATTCTTCACAGGAGCAACCCCGCATGGGTGCCTCTCAGGTGTGTGTGCGTGCATGTGAGCGTGCACACATATGTTTGTGTGTGTGTGTGTGTGTGTGTGTGTCTGCATCCTGCAAGCCCCGGGTGAGAGGCAGAACAGAGGATTGATGGTATTCATAAAGTGAAGCAGACCTCCCGCACCAGGGCTGCTTGGCAAGGCCGACTTAAATAATTCTAGAGAGACAGTGCATTTATCATCTTTATGTGAAGCAGCAGGAGGCCCGTGTGTGTGTGTGAGTGTGTGTCTGAATTATAACATGTTTGTGCAATGTGTTGTGAGTTCACGTTGTGCAGATACATGTCTCTGTTTTCTGCAGCAAAAGGGAGGGTGATTGTCTGCACAAGAATTTGTGCGTGGAGCTTTTAACTTATGCCAAAAAAGTGCAGATTCTTCAGAGTCGGATAGCGAGGAGGGTCTGGAATCAACCTATCCTGATCACAAAAAACATGTGCATACGGCTAAGAGGGCTCACATGGAAAGGCAGGCATGTACACTCTCCCTGTGGAGCAATTCCTTAGGCGGTTTGAGGGTGGCCGAGGAGTTATTAAATTATAGACGTTTTTTGGGGGGAGGCGAGGCAATCTGTCTGGCTTCACGTGTGGTCATCTCAACATGATTCATCCACTTTTGGAGCTATCAATAAATTTTAATGCCTTTGTACAAGTTCCACACCACAGTTTCTCATAATCACAGCTTGACAGACGATCACATGAGAACACGAGAAGATAACAAAGGAGGAGGGAAAGTGAAAGATAATGAAAGGTGGGAAGGGGAGAGAAAGTGACAGGGTGAAGAGTGAAAAATGTGTGAGGGAAAGAGAAATGTGTGTGTAAGGTTATGGAGGGTTTCAAGGAGACAGAGAATGTGACATCACGTCTCATCTTGTGTGAGGATCTTGTCTCAACTGGCCTAAAAACACTTCAGACTCCAGCTCTGGCAGTCTCATACATCACATCAATACGTGTGAAACAATGAGTACAGTTAAAAGCGACCTTTTTTTTGTACCTAATAATGTGTTCAAGTCAGGCATACACCCATAGCCTCTGTCCACTCGCTCACGCACACACACACCACCCTTATCTTCCCCCTGCTTTTTACAAAACAGCCCTCTACCCAATTACGGGGCCATAATTTCTGGTGAGCCCTGCTGTCGGGTCCCGTGGAGAGGAATGTGGTGTTGTGGGGAGCAGAGGGGCCGAAGAAAGGCAGGGGGCCCCCAGGCTGAGTCCTGGTCCCCTCTCCCCGCTCTGACCGGCCTCGGCCCCTGGGTCCCCTCCATTCCTCTGGCTCAGGTTACACAGCTTCAGGCCCCCTCTCAGTCCCATGATGCATATCAAATATAACACTGCACACTCAGACCGGCACTGCACTAAAAACGTCAGCATGGAGAATAATTCACTTTAACTTCCATTAGATCAATATGACACTAAAAGCAGCAGTTTTTGTCTAAGCTCACAGAATGATTACTGCCCGACTATCCGGAGCCGTTATCACTAATCAGTGATGTGCAACAGTTTCTCATCATTAGCACCAAAACTGTAGCTGAAGCTTTATAAGAACCAGATTCAGACAAGCCACAAGTAGTGGAAAAATACAAGGTTTACAGTGTTGTATTGGTGAGAATTTTAAGCAAACAAATACCACCCCTTCACTGTTTTTGTTCTACTAGAAGAAAATGAAGTCAAAGGCGTTCTTTGGATGCTCTGACAAACCAAAATAGGGGCCACAAGGGGACTGTGTTTTTGTGTTTATGTGTCGTATCTTTGTGTGGGTGGCTACTCACTGGCAGCAGTGACGTTGGCAGGCACACTGGCCAAGGCTCCAGCGGCGGTGCTGGCCACACACTGGTATCTGCCCAGAGTCAGGTTGGAGAGAGTGGGGATAAACAGGCTGTTGGGCCCCAGCACCACCCCAGGATCTCCATCCACCACCTGCCGACCGTTGAGGCGCCAGCTGATGTTGGCAGAGGCAGGCCGGGCACTGCAGCGCAGGTTGACGCTGCCTCCCAACTTCTGTACCACCGACACAGGCTCTTCAGTGAACACTGGAACCTCGTCTGATTGAAAGAAGATTACACAGAGCAGTCAGCAGCAATATAAAGTTCATAATAGTCACCATATACAGGTGTTTCCCTGCAATACCTTTTCCTTTGGAATTTCTGTTGACATACAATACTTCTTTTCTTTTCAGTTCAGTACTGGTGGCTAGTGCAGCTCATCCAAGCTACCTACTTCTTCAAATGTATTTCAAACAAACTGCTGTTGCAGCTGCCAGACACGTAAAACACCTCCCTCCCTGTGAGCCAGAATACTTTGTTCTTGGCAAGACTTATCCTGCACCAGGTGTTTGGAAAAACTAATGTAAAGGCATTCATAAACTGATCATAGATTAAGTCCATAATAGGCTATATGAAACAATAACAGAGTGCACAAAAATAGAGACTTTTTTTCATTTTAATCCTGCAGATTTGTACTTAGATCCAATTTTTCATTGTCTCATTTTGTCTACTCACCGGAGACGGAGGCGCCGCTCTGCAGGCAGCACAGCAGTACTGCTCCAAGAGCGCACAACACTGGAGCCCTTCTCTTTTTCATCCACGGAGTCCAGTCTCGCTTTCCAGACATCTTCCATACACTACCTCCTGAAACACAAATACAGAGAAGAAGGGTAGAGGGTCATTTACAGAGTTGGTATACTCAAAACAAACAGCATAAGCTATGACCTTCTGACTGAAACAAACACAAAGACAACAAAGCCACCAAAATTCAGCTTGGAAACATATATAATCCATCCAAACAGGCAGTCTTGCATTTATACATGTGCTGCTCTCTCTACTTCTAACTTAGTTGTATACACACATACACAAACAGGCAGCCATTAACAAAACACAACCCAGGCAAGGCGGTGCACTCTGCAGTACCCTCAGCAGCCAAACTCCAGACACAAATAAAGCCTTTCTTTTCTGTCAGCCCCCATCTCACCACTGACCCCATCTCCTCCGCCTGTACCCGCACCCATCCAGCCTGTGTTCATCAAAAGGGCGCCCTCATTCTGCGGGCCGTAACCCGACCCCTCCACCTTCCCGCTCAGGTGAAACCGATACAGGTAGAGGGTCCAGGAGGAGGAAGGAAAACACACAGGCTGCATTCAGCAGTTGGGACAAAGAACAACTAATGAGAGGCAGGAGGGGAGGGGGACGGGGGAAATATATATCACAGCACTGCGGGAGTGTGTGCATGTGTGCGAGATGGAGGTTCTTTTATACTTCAGTGCAGTATGTATTGGGAGGAAAATGGAGGAGAGGATGGTAATGGTCAGTCTATTAACAGTTAATATAGAGAGGGGAGCTTTTCTCTCTCCCTTGTCGCTTGCTGCCAAGTTTCCCGAATTCTTTCCTGTCAGGTTAAACTAACAACTTCCCGTCAGGATGAGGAGGGTGGTCCTGCAAAACTGAATCTCTCTCTCTTTCTCCCTTTCCCTCTCTCTCTCATATACATACATGTCGCTGAACATGCACACACTTAAGGGCATAAACTGTCCTGCTTCGAAAAAGTAAAAATGGAAGCGCACAACTTTCTCATACATATTTGTCCTGATCTTATTATGGCAGGGAGATGATTGATGAAGCTCGGAGACTAGGGACTACACACAGACACACACACACAGAACAGGCCAAAGCAGGACAGTAAGAGAATGGAAACTCTTACAACGCACCTTCATCATCTAATGGCCCCAGTGAAAATGTTTAGCTGCCTGGCACATTTATTGAAAATGAGCAAAGCAGCAGGCTGATGGAAAAACAGCTGTTAACTAATCCAACCGCCACACGAGACCACACATTACTGTGCTACATTTTAATTGCACATTATGAATGTGTGCAAACAATTTTAGATTGTTAATGCTCATGACATGTACAGCAACAAAGAACTACCCAAAAAACAATGTAGAGCTCTAAGGATTACATCCGCAATGACTGATGACTGGCAGTGGTAACAAACTGTGAATATAACATCAAAATATTATCATTTTTTAAGAAATTGTTAGCAAACAGTTCCTTATTTAGTGCAAAATTAGCACTCATTTGTTTCTGGCCACCAATCTTCACTTTCATTTTAGCTCTGTTTTTGTTCTCCACCAACCTCTGAGTAAAATATCTGGCTCTTTAGCTGCTAAATGTTCCACTATGTTTACTAAGTCAGTCGCCTACTTAATCTGTCTGCTACTTGGTGCTGTTTACAGTGCATTTATCAGAGCTTTTTGCTCTGAAAACAGCTGCTTGGTGCGTCCAAAAATGATGCCGATAAGAATATCAAGAATGAAGCAAAGCAGTAAAGTTGCTGGCTGTAAAACCAAAACAAAGACACTAAAAGACAGTAAAACACCTCATAGAGCTGTGGGGTGGGGTGATAATTCTTTGTGGGTTCGTCACAATGAGTGACGCCTTTCACATACACGTAGTCATGTGATTCATCATTAATATAAAAACATTGATTACAGCTGCCTTAAGCAAGGAAAAAAATTTGGTGCCAGACTAGTTTCTCAAATGTGGAGATTTACTGCTTTTCTGTTTTATTGAATATCTGGACTGTTAGTCAGAGAAAATAAACCATTTGAAGATGTCAGTGTGGACTGGGAAATTGTGACAGGCATGAAAATAATCCTTAGTTGCTGCCCTACATACATGTACACTTCCATTTACTCACACGTCCACTCAGAGTGGCTCATCAGTAGTGGGCTCGCTCAGTAAACAAACAGCAAGCTACAGTGGAACCAGGAGTGAGCATAGCTGAAGGCCTGCGGCTTCTGTGGCCGGTTGCTGTATGGACACAACCCGGGACAGCTGCCCATAAAAGACACATACATCTGTATTGAGCACCTGTCCTAACTGTGAGAGTCGCTAACCGTAAACCACACCAGTCAATCTGCCAACTGGACACACAGCAGGACACTGAGACCTCTTACCTGGCCGGTTTATTGTTGCCAAATTCTGTCTCTTTAACACACAAATAAAAGCAGAGGCAGTGAGACAGGAGGAGAGACAGAAACAGAGATAGAGCTTTGTTATAACCTCGGTATGAAAAGGCCCCTCGTACATCATCACTCCCTAAAAACAGCCCACACTCCTTTGAGCCTGTCTGTCTGTCTGATTCATTAGTCAGCTGGGTCCTGTGTTTGCTTAGCGGATACCCTGCCTCAAGATGAAAAGTTGGCCTGACATCTACGTCCAACTTTTTCCATCCATCCCTCCCAGAGAAGTCACAGACAGAGAAAGGGAGAAGAGCCTCCTACGCATCAGCGAGACTGATAAAAACCAGAGCACACTCACAGACAGCTCCCCTAAATTAAGAACTGAGAGAATGTGTTAGTGTGTATACGTGCCTGTGACTGTTTTGTTACAGCCTCACCAGTAAAGTACATGGCAAACACTTTGTGGGAGCAGCTTTGTGGCATTAAAAAATACTTCAGTGACAGTTCAGCGTAGGGAACTGTGTGAACTGTTCAAATCTGCCAGCTCCAGAAGTATGATTACAGAGGAGTGGAGTTATTTCTGTAATCATGTTGAGGAATTGAGACTTGACTACTGTGAGACAGGGCTGCCTTAAGACTCGACTTGACTGCATGTGAGCAAGAAATCCTGGAATAATAAAAAATACATAAGACAGAGACACATAGAGCTGTGTGTTGAATATCAAAACGTGTCTGTTGCTGATGAAAGTTGACATCACATGTTTGGCCCAATTTATAGTCTTGTTGACTTGCTCTTTAGTAAGATTGTGGCAAGACACATTTAAATCTAAATTTGCCAATTTTGGTTCTTGTACAGCTGCTTGTGTTTGGATAACATTTAAGTTTGGCTTCTTTTGAAGAAATAAAAACTTAAATTCCTCCAAGCACAGTATCACAAAGTATAACTTGGTGTTGGTAACAAAACTCACATATCCTGTCAATCATAATTCAAACAACACCCAGCCACACATCTTGCATGTTTATTTATTTATTGGGCTCATGCATTGAAAGAACTTGAAAAGAACACTAAGTAGGGATATCAGCGCAGATCCTGATTTTATCAAACGGATCGGGTATTGGCCTTGATGTCAGCAATCCACATAAAATACTTTACCTATGTCATTATAACATTCAGTCACACCAGGTGGCCAACTTAATTTCTAGTGCCACAGCGCCTGGTCTCATGGCACCTTGCATAAAAATTATGCCAACGAGTTCCTCGCAGTAAGGTAAACAGATTTTACATTTGGGAAAAAGAGACCACTGGTATCGGATCGGTACTCCGGGAGGGAGGAAAGAAAAATATTGAAATGCTGTGTCATTTTAATGGACCTGAAAACATCTTGACTTTGCTTATGAACACTTGTGACTTGACTTGGACTTGCCCTCAAGACTAGGGACTTGAATTGACAGGTGTGTGTATCCATGTGCAACATCTGTACTGTGTATATATCGTGGAGAGTGCTCGGAGAAACCGCAGCTAGCAGCTAGTAGCTAGTATGAGGTTGTGGCAGTGGTGTGTAGGCATGCATCATGAGTGTAGGTATGCGAGTGCCTTATATGTCATTGTGGGAGAGTCACTTGACAGAAGTTCATTGTGAGCGTGCTAAGTAAAGACACCGGGGCCCCTGTTCTCCCGGGCCACTGCCGGTCCCATTGTCCCCCTGCCTCCGTGGATAAATTCATTTTGACAACCCTGCTAATTGGATAAAACCAGACTGGAGCCTCCTCCCTGAGCTCTCACATTCCATCTGCTTTCTGGCATGGAGAAGACACACAGGAGGGGCGGCGGTGGTGGAGGGGTAGCAGGGTAGTAACTCCTGAGGAGCTGAGCTGTTGAATATTTATCACCTCCCCAAACTCCCCTCTTGCCCTCCCTCCTCCCCCAGTTTTACGTCTTTTTACACCCCATGCCCCCCTCCCCTCCCCTCCCTCGAGGTTCTCCAAACACCACAAAGCCCCCCCTTTAGATAAACACATGCGGTGTCAAGTGTGAGGAGTGCCGGGGGTTCAACTGCCCCGCTCGGGCCCGCGGCCCACAATGCCATGCTGCATAGCTGCCATGCGGGAGGCCGGTTGCCCCTGGCGACGCTAACAGGCAGAACGCACCTTAATAGAGTGGAGAGTCATTGTAAAGCAGTGAGCCGGTGCACGGACAAAGACCCCGCAGACCCCTGGAGAAAGGGGAGACGCTACTCTGAAGGGCCCGGGGAAGAGCTGATGGGCCCTGCTCAATGACCAAAGAGAAGGAGGGGGGGCTCAATGACCAAGAGGTTTGAGAGTAGTGTGTGGAGAGTTTGGGGAGGCGGAGAGGGGGGGCTCAGTGCCTTTATGGATTGATGTGAGATGGTTGAAGGGGGTTTATGGGTGGAGTGGGGGGGGGGGGGTGGAGGGGGGGGGTGTGTGGAGAGGTTGACTGAGAAAGCAGAACGGCAACTCAAATTAATAGAGAGGATGTCAACTGGCAGGCGAGCAGGAGGAGAGAGCAGGGCCTCGTCAATGAGAGGGTGTGTTTGAGAGAGCGTGTGTGAGAGCGTCGCTGAATGTCCCAACATATTTTCCCCTCACTCTGTCAATCTGTTTGCTGGCCTCTCGCTCTGGCCCCGGTTTCTGCTGAGTGGAGGAGGATGAGGAGGGTCCAGAGATTGCTTAACAAACCAACAACAGTACAACAGCACACCCAGTTTACCATCGGACCATCATGCAGGGAGAGAATGACAACACAGCAACAAAGAGGGGATTTTTAGGAAGAAATAGGTCATCAAAAACAGGGCTGCAACGAGTTATCATTTTGATTATTGATTAATCAATTGGGCAGAAATGTCACAAGTTCCAAGATCACAAGTTAACATCTTTCCAAGCCCAAATATATTCAGCTTAGAATTACATAAAGTTGAGAGTCCTCACATTTGAGCTGCTGAGACCATCAAAAGTTTGGCAACTGTTCTCGAATCAACTAATCAATTAACTGTTTCAGCACTAACGGTTGATAATAAAGGTTTTCTCTCAATTGCGCCACCAAAAGTCAAACAACAATAATGTCCCTATGCCCTGACCTGATATGGGCATTTTTTCCATGCAGACACTTATGTGATTGGTAGTTAATTACAGTAGTTATCAATATGTCATTGCTTGTTTTTCACGTTTAAAAGATGAAATGAAGATGAAAAGTTCAAACTGATTGTCTGGTATCGCTTATGGCGTCCTTTTCAAGTATAATTCTCCCATTGAGTATCTGCCATGTATCATCATGGTGCCATGGATAATGCAGAGTGCTTTGGACAATCTCCATACTTCTCTGTTGTTCTTCACACAAGCAAAAAACTTGGCAAAGAATAAATCCTAAATCTATTCCCATCTATCTCTCCTCTATCTTGAGACCGGCTTTCTCGGACAAGAAGAGAACGTTCTGGAGTCTTATCTTGGCATGGAAACTCTGCCCAACAGGTGGAGAGGGGGTCAGTCCAAATCCTCCACTCGAGACATCACTTGTTCTCATGCCATAAAATTACACATCAAAAGCAACTAAGCATCTCTAATGAGGTTGAGAATTTACCCCCCTCCTACACACACACACACACACACACACACACACATATGCACACGCTTCACTAAGTATTAACGAGCTATATGCTTGTCCAAACCCTCCTTCACCCCCCGAACCGACACTAACGAGCTACAGAGCGTCTCGAGGATTAACGAGGGGGATCTGGACAGACCCGCAATGGAAAGAAGGGGGGGGCGTTCTAATCAATTAGGCACTGCCGTATTTGCATAATTTAGATAACGAAGCTGAATTAACCACGGAGAGCTAATTACGGCGCCATGGTGAACACACCCACCCGCATTCCTCTGCCTGGCGTGAGATGCCAGCGTGCCCACCAGGGCCATGGGAACAGGACCATCACGCCTGTTTTTAGGGAGTCTGAGCCAGATAGACTGACCAAACAGAGATTTAGGTAACATTAGCCGATCACATCTGAGGAGGAAGAGAGGGATGGAAAGAAGGGAGGAAGAAAAGAAGGAAAGATGATTATAGAAGGAAGGAGGGAAAGATGGATAAAAAGAAGGAAAAATGGATGCGATGGATGGATGTATACTAGAGCTGCAACAATTAATTGATTAGTCAATCGACATAAAGTTAATCAGCAACAATTTTGGTAATTGAATAATTTTTTTTTAAGCAGAAATTCCAAATATGTGCTGGTTGCAGCTTCTGAAATTGGAGGGTTTGAAGCTTTTCAGTCTCATACATGATAGAGAAGTGAATATCTTGGTGTTTTGGATTTTTGATCACACAAAGAAGACATCTGAAGAAGTCACTACAGGCTCTGAGAAATTATAATGGGCATTTTTCACTATTTTATAGACAAAACGATCGAACAGTTAATCAAGATAATATTTCGGCAGATTAATCACTAATGAAAATGATCACCGCTAAAAGATAGATAGATGGATGAAAGAGAAAAGGGGAAGATGGTGGAACAATGGAAGAAAAGTGGGATGAAAAGATGGATAGGAGGAAAACAAGAAAGGAAGAAGAATTACGTGGAGGGAAGGAAGGAAATAAGGAAAGATAGATGATGGATAGATGGAAGGAAGGGAGAGTAAAAGAAGGACAGATGGACACAAGCTATCTCTATAGCTGGCTAGCTAGCTATTTATCATCATTTATTCATCTATCTAGCTAGTTAGTAAGATACTGTAGATTGATACAGTAGCTATTCAGCTACATAGACACTCTAACTCTAGAACTGTATTAAAGACACACTATACATTTGTTATCCTCATGTATGCAAATATTTTGACAAAGTATTAATTGTTTGAGTCATTTAATCAAGCAAAAATACCAAATATTTCCAACATGTCAAATTTGAGGTCAGTTTTGGACAGTTGGTTGAACAAAAGAAGATATTTAAAGTAGAGCTGCAACGATTAGTTGATTAATCAATTAGTTGCCTACTATTAAATTAATCAGCAACTGTTTTCATAACTGATTAATCGTTTGTAGTCATTCTTTAAGAAAAAAAAGTCCAAATTCTCTGATTCCAGCTTCTCAAATGTGAATATTTTCTGATTTCTTTAGTCTTCTCTGATATATTTAAGTTATGGAGAGTTGCTTGGGACAACAGTAGACATTTGAGGACATCACCCTGGACTTTGGGATGAATGATCGACATTTTTCACTGTTTTCTGACATTTTATGGACCAAACGATGAATTGATCAATCAATAGAGAGAATAAACAACAGTACAGCCCTAATGTAAAGATGTCACTTTAAATGTATAGAGTATGTGTGTGTGTTGAGACTCTTGTATGGAAGATGGACCATTTCTGACTAGCTTTAACTGAGCAACAAGAGTCTCATACGCTCATAATCATTCCCATACAATACTGGGAAAACTAACTAATACCCGGGATTTCACAGTACTCATGACACACGCGCGCACACACACACACACGCAGTTACATATTTCACTTACCCACAACCATTCTTTCGCTGCCCATGTTCTCTCTCGCTGCACACGCACACACACACACACTTGATGACACATAAGCAAGCAATCACACAAACTCCTATTACATGGTAAAAGTAAACTCACAGAGGCACATAAATATGCAGACCTCAGGAAGTTTTTCCAACACCAAATGTCAACATGCAAAAAAAAAAAAAAGGCTACCACTTATCCTCGGCTTGAGAGATAAACTACATGAACATCACGGCATTCATGCATGCTATTATAGGCTGTCATAGCTGTACATATATGTAGCCTACTCCATGTGTGTTCCTGCATCGTAGGGAGGGAAGGCGAGAGGGGAGGAGGGACGTGAGGGGGTGAAAGGGGCCCCCAACTCCTTTGGCAGCTCATGCATCAGAGTGAATGGAACCAATTATAAATCAAGAGCAATTTCTCCCCATTATTCAGCAGGAACCAGGAGGGAGAGAGAGAGAGAGAGGCTGCCTGGCCCTGTAGGCTAACTCTCAGTGGGAGATGAAGGAAGGAAGAGAAAAAGCAGAGAGAGTGAAATATTATATGAAAAACAGATATGAGGAGGCATTAGGAAATCGAGATAAGAAGAGGGGGAGGCGGAAAGAAAGAGAGGGATAGATGAGGGAATGGAGAAAAGGCTGTAAAGTTATATGAAACAACTGAGGGGGAAAGAGTTATAGCAAAAACAGATATGAGCAGGAATTAGAAAAGCTAGAAAAAAAAAGAGACAGGAAATTGAACAGAAAGAGAGGGTGTGGAGCGTCAAATGGTGTTCGAGATGGAGCAACCGGTCGAAGTCGGTTGTAAAGTGAAAGCTGCTCTGGCCTGAAGGAGTTTGTTAAGAGGAGAAACAGCTGGAGGAGGCTCGTTTCAAAGAGAGCTCTCGGTTTCAGAAGCTGGATTAGTATGTGTGTGTGTGTGTGTGAGAGAGAGAGAGAGACATGGTAAGGCAGAGCTACCATTTGTCCTGTCACTCAGAGCCACGGATGTGCTCTGAAATATCATAAAATACAACCTCACGCACACATAAGGTTGGACGCAGACACAGGCGCACTGTCGATGGAAAATTCCAGTTCTGATAACCTCGGGGGCCCACTAACTAACTAATCTGGTGCCCAGTGATTTATTCTGTTGAATCATGTCTTCTCCTGCCAGTTTGACATTCTTCAATGATGAGTTTTTTCTCTCTGGGGCAACACTTTAAATCTGATTATTGGTTAAAGCCCTGGAACACAACCCAGCTTCCTTGACGTTTTTCTGGTGCTTTTAATTGTTTCGTTCACACATGCTCAAAGAAATACAGTTCCAGCACATAAAAAAAAGGTACCTCAGGTTGTAGTCTTGTCCCTGAACATGA
This sequence comes from Thunnus thynnus, assembly GCF_963924715.1. Lineage (NCBI taxonomy): Eukaryota > Metazoa > Chordata > Actinopteri > Scombriformes > Scombridae > Thunnus > Thunnus thynnus. Next base: position 12,819,902 of record NC_089537.1, read on the forward strand.
TGAAGCTGCAACAAAATGTGTGTAATGGAGACAGATACTAGCTGAGGCTTCAATTGAACAGTCCCAGTCAGAGTGTAATCTTGTCTTGCCTGTGTGTGAATGATCTATTAGAGCGTCTGGGTTGCTTTTGGCTCGTAATAACACCCCCTAATCTTTGTCCAAATATCTGCTTTGCACACACAGGGCTATTTGTCTACACACACACACACACACAGCTTTCTTACACCGGGTCTGGAGTTGATCAATGAGTGAAAAGCACTCACACCAGACTCACAACGTGTGTGCTTGTGTTTGTGTGTTTGTGCGAGAGAAAGTTAGAGTACGGCTTGGTTAACTTCATTATCCAATCAAGAGCTTCTTAACTTTTACTTTAAGTAGTGGAACAAATCAACTCAACTGGTTTAAAAGGCTTTGGATAATCAGTATTAGAGAACAGAAACAGGGACAGAAAGCTTTAATATATTTATAATACAGATATTAACTGAAGACAGACATCCTGATATGGTCTCTGGATGCTATTTGAATTTTTAAAAAATGGTGTTTTGCTTTGGAAAAGTTGCACAATCATCTCTGAAAAGCACAATTCCTTTGCAACAATTTTTCCATCTGAGGCATTTCATCTGTCTCACTTTTCCTCGTGTACAATAAATCTTCATTCCTGCCTCAATAATCTCACTGTTTGATCGCAGCCTGTTTAATTAGCCTCTCCAACCCTCTGTCAGAACTTTCTCCTTCTCTATCCCCCCCTTCTTTTTAACTTCACATTCCTCGCTCTCTCCTTCTCTCTCCCTCTCTCTCCCTCTCTCTCTGTGGTCCTGGTTGACAGGGAGGATCAGGAGGAGAGAGGTATGCAGCCCCAGGGGAGTGGCCTGGACCCCGGCCACCTGCCGGTCCAGGTGTCCCTCTCTGGTTATCCATGTCTGACTGGACACAGAAACTCTCACGGGGGCGCGAGGCCTGAGCTCCGAGCCTCCAATCTGTCAGTGCTGAAGGACTAATGCACCGTATGTCAACAGGCCAATAATGTTCGGCTCTGGGAAATCAGGCAGCCTTATTTGGCGATGAGTGTGCTCCTGGCTCGTTTATGAAAAGTACATTAACCCAGAAAAACTCTTGATGAAATTAAAAAGAGTAAACTACCCACTTCTCTCACGCACACACTCATTCCTCTCCTCTTCTAGTCTTAAAACGACCACTCAGGTGAGGCCGGCTGAGGACCAAAATGACAAGCAATACATTCCAGTGTGAAGAGATGATCCTGAGTGGACAGGAACCATCACTCACACACACACACACAAAAAGACGCACATACACACATTTGCAACGAAGGCCCTCAGATTCTGCCTGCAGGCTGTTATGACTGCATGAGTGTACCCGCTGTCATAGAGATGAAAGCATACCCTCAGGAAGGATTTTTTTCCTCCTTTGTCAATTAACGCCAATGTTACACCCTCTACAATAACAATGCTGCTTTCCAGCACTGCAGTCAAACCTCAGGAACTTTGGCGAACACTCACACACACGAGATCCGAGCGGTAACAGCAGTCCTCATGGAACCGCTGGCTGTTTGTAATCTTGAAATGCATCTTGAAAATTCATCTCCATCTGAAGACTTTGATTTACATCCAGATGTAAAAAAAAAAAAAACATACCACGCTGTAAAAAGCAAGAGTCAAACAAGTTAAATCCTATCCCTCCACTTATAACATACATCAGACTTTAAAACTGGGAGAATAAATTTCGAAACCAAACTATGATATGAGTGAAAAACTGTATTGCCATTGGCCGCAAACCTAAATCCACACACTAACTTTTCTTTACAAGCCATGATACATACGAAAGCTCAGCTCCTATAGGCCGAATGAAAAAGAACCACTATACGGGCCAAAGAGTGGAAAATTGGCCGCTTTTTTGCTGCTACAAGTCCGTTTGGCAGGTGTCCAAGATCAATCAGATGTAATTTCAAGTTCCTTTCATTGAAAATGTCTTTCTGGCAACACAAACTTGGACACATCAGACTCTGTAACGAAAAGACAAAGTTAGTTTCCTGTCCTGACCTATAGGCACGCACATTTTCTGTCCCAACTTGTAGGATTTTAGAGGACTTTCCTACACCGTTAGCGGCACATTTTCTGTGCTACCAGTTAATAAGTGTTGTATTGGCATGGGACCATAGTCTGAAAGTCATCATGATATCCTGCATAAGTAAAAACATGATATTATAATACTTCTATAGGGACTTGAAGTGTGCCTGTGGTATTAAGCAATGAATGAGGTCTACTTTACTGTAGTCTAGGGCTGATGATTATTTGGTTAATCTTTTAATCTATGAAATGTCAAAAAAAAATTCTCAGAGCCACGGTGTCGTCTTTAAATTACTTGTTTGGTTTGAGTGTGTGTCCAAATCCCAAAGTTACTCAATTTACTATCATATATGACAGAGAAAAGCTGAAAATCCTGACATTTGAGAGGCTACAACTAGGGGATGTTTTGCATTTTTGCTTGAAAAATAACTTAAGTTTAAGCTTCTGTTGATTGGATAATCAATTAAATCAACTAAGGCTGTACTTTAGAGGACTATTGGCAGCACATTTTCCGTACTTTCAGGTAGTAGCTGTTGTTTTGGTCTGGGAATGCAGCCTGAAAGCGTCTCATTCATCATCATATCCTGACTAAAAACAATATCATGATGCACCCATACGAAGCATAACTGTGACTTTCAATAATGAATTGGGTCTAAATGTCTTGTTTGTATTATAGGAGTTTAGATGTCATATTTTCAACCTACAGTAGCTGCATAATGTTGAAATATGCTGTGATATCTTGTAAGATTGATTATGAACTCCTCTAATTATGTTTTTCCGGCTCCATACAAGAAATCAAAGGGGCCAAAGCAGTGTGAGAAACAGGCAGATAATCAGACTGGAATCAATTAGTTCAACTTTGATCCACCCGACTGCCAGAGCTGATCAACAGAAACAACAAACTCATGCTACTAAACAACAAGAGGCTCCTTTTTTTTTTTTTTACTGAGACCAATTAATTCCCTCATAAGCTGTGCGCCTAATTGGAGGAGGCCGGGCCATTCGTTTCGACTTTTAATCCAAGTGACATTGATTCAGCGGGAACAATCAGGCCCTCTTGTCTGATGCCATGTCTGTCACTGAATCGCAGAGGTTCCTCCGTGCGAGGCAGTTGAAATGTAATCCAAATAACAAAGCGACACCTGGGGTTGGAAACTTGAGCCCCTGCGGCTGTTCCTGCAAGGCCTCTCTGTCTGTCCAACCGGCCCCCACGGAGACTGACACCCCGGCCAAGACTCATTAGCAGCCCGGGGATTAAGACAAACATTTTCTCATTAAATCAGACGTGAATGAAGAGGATGATATCAGGAGAGACAATCTCTCCTGACAGCGACGCAGGATGCTGCGTTCCTGGCTGCTCTGAGCTGTCAGTTTATTCCTTAATTAGGCCTTAATTAGGTTATTCTAACACTATAGGAGTTTGGTTTTGGGGAGGGGGGGTAGAGGGGGTGGAGGGGGCTGTAGAAATGCACTCAGGTAGCATTGTTATGATTTGCTCATTTTGTGCAGAAACAGGTGAGTAAAGAAAATGTTTTGTATCTTAATCCAGCTGATTATGTTTGGTATTTTCACTAAAACGAAGGCGCATATTAGGTATTATCTATGAGATCCATAATGAGCATCATAATGACACTGATGGGTCAACACACTGTTTACCTTAACATGTCAATGCATTTTGTCCCTTTGCTTTACTTGAACACCGTTTTCCAAACTTTACATCCACCACTACATGGCTGCACTCCCCGATGGTAATATGGGGGTAAATCTGGCAGAGCTCACCATGTCTGTTTTCTGTTACCCTATGGGAGCGACTACATATAGGCTGCGGCCTGCAAAACGTAGACACATTTTCCTTCAAAGAAAACGCATGTATTCCTAAAAAACACAGCTGTGAATCTCTGCAACGTGTCACACAAAGCCGATTCCTCCTCACATACATGTATCGGACTGTAATAGTCGGCAGATACACAGAAATCAAGAGGAAAACGTTGGAAAATACGGACGCACAGCTCATCCAATCAACAACAGGCTAAGTCCCAACGCAAAGTTAACTTTTCTTGTTTAAAAGTTGATCCAAAAGCGAGAGCCAAAACGCGCGTTCCCATCCAAATAAAGGAGATTTATGGTGCAGACACTTTGTCGCAAAGTTACACCGCATCAATAAGAAACAAAACAAATGTTGCTATTAAAGTACTCACAAGCATGACCAAGTAGTCTTGACCCAAAACTCACAACTCTTTCTGTTTATAAAGCAACAATCGAGTCGTTTAAGAGTCCCGTAGAGCTGCAAAACACACATCATAACTGATACATTTATTTATAACTTTATAATACATGTTGATACGCAGCGTAACACCGCAAAAACATGGACCGCATGAAGGAGTAAAACTTACCAAAACCGCTGTATTTGGTGCTCACACCTCGTTTTAGCCCAGCCGATCTTCACTTCGCCTCTCTTCTGCGGTGAGTCTTAGTCCCAAAAAACAAAAGTTTTTACTTCTCTTTTCCCTCTAAAGCCTCGCTGCTTTAGTAATTTACTGCGATGCCACCGACATTTTCTTCGGCTCCCCAAGTTCTCACATTGAAAGGCCGTTTTTGGATGACTGAGCTCTCAAACAATTCTCCCTTTTGCGACGCCTTTTCGGGTCCTCCCACTTCCCAAGCAGGAGGAGGGATCTGAACAATAGGGACTGGCTCCCAAAATCCCAGAGCTGGGTACTGCAGCGCCGTTTCTTCAGACTACAAATCCCTTCTCACAACCCCTGAGGACTTTCCAGTGGTTGTGCGTAAAAGTACAACTTTGGACAATATTTATAACAAACAGACAGGTGAATATAATTAGAAAAACTCTTAAAAAGTTATATTTCTCTAGACTACGGTGTCCTGGAGGAGAAAAGTGCGCCCTCCCCCCCTACCCCTCCTGCTCTGTTCCCCCTGATTTGGTATGCGTTGGTCCCCACAGAGTTTGTATTGACCCCGGTCCATTGAGGCCTGCAGGCCCTCCAGTGCAGCTGTGCAGTGCAGTGCTGTGTTGTGTTGTTGTGGACGGGACGGGCCCAGGCAGGACTGTGCAGCACACACACACACACACACACTCATACCACAGTGATCACAGCTCGAACCCCCCCTGTGCTCGCTCTGGAATTCTCTTCTCCACTTCAATCAGCACACTTTGAAACGAGGGGAGCCGTTCCTGTCCAGTTCATTAATAACCGACTATTCCCGAGATCACAGGGTTTGATAGGGGGGTCTGTTGGTGGGAAGCCGGCCTGCGTCTCGCCCCTATGAATGCAGGAACTCCCACCATGATGTACCTGTGGGGTTATTGCAACCCAGCGGGGGCACCAGTCACTGACAAGCTGAGGCATTTTATGACACCTGTTGCTCTTGTTCAGGTGAGAGCTTGTTTGTGTGTGTGTGTGGAAACCCAGTGATACCTTTTCTTTTTTCTTTTCTTTAGCTTTTTCACTCAATTCTAAATCCACATCCCGCAATCTGCAAGTTATACATTCACAAAACCCAGCAGGATGTTCCAGCTTCAAGATGTTTTTCGAGGAGTCATTAATCGTGGGTGTTTTCCAGTGTTGTGGTGCAGTTTGCCAGCACTTTGCAAGCTCTGCCAATGTTTTGGTGTTGTTGCTACCGCGCAGGACTTTTGTTTGTATGTGGCTCCCTCACACCAGCGCCACCCCGCACTACATTGCACAGAGAGAGAGAGAGAGAGAGAGAGGAGAAACTGTGGGGACTCCCAACCCCAAAAACCCTCCATGGCGCCCCTCCCCCCTCCTCTCCATCTCTCCATGCTGGGCAGGATGAATTAGCCCGGGACAAAAGGCTTTGTGGGCCGGCCATGAAAGGCCTATTAACCATACTGCATCCCCCAGAGGCCCTGCCCGCAGGACACTGCCTCCCAGAATGCCACTCTCTCAGCAGGCCGCAATCCCAGCATGCACTGCTTCCCTTCAGAGCTAACCCCTGTCACCCCCGAGCCTCACTATAGAGCCCCACACAGATTGTCATGTAGATGATTATAAATGCTGTTATGAAAGTAATGGAGAGTGAGACGGAGAGAGGGGGGGGGGGGGGGTGTCAGCGGTGTGTGTGCATGTGGTGTGATTTGTGCATTTCACCAACAAAGAAGTCGAGGTAGATGGAGTGAGAGCGCCGGGTGAGTTTCGGGTGTCGGCTGTCAGGTGTGAATCTGTCCAGTGTGTCTCATGACTAAGGGAGCCGGGGCGTATTGTCCATCAGTGTGTGTAGAGTATGAGGTGATTTCTCCTCGAGGGTCTCAACCGTGCGATGCCGTCTCCTCTCCGACCTCCTCACTCCATTGTTTAGCTGGGCGCCATGACAACGACCCGCTCTCTCCCTCTCTCTCTGTATCCTGCTGACCTTAGCAGCTGTGTCACTTCCTCAGTGTGACAAAACCCCAAATGAATCACACTCACACACTTGTGCTTTGAGCATAGGTGAACTAAATCAGCATACGTTCACTCTCACATTCATGAAAGCAAGAAGAATCTTTCAGTCTCTATTCCACTATTTTCATTATTTTGATTGTCTTATGCATGTGCTGTTGATCTGAAATTGCATTAGGACCACAAGTTATTGCACAGGCAGAGAAGAAATATTGAATTATAGGTTGGAAACTTTCAAGTTTGTCTTAAAACAATACTAACATGTCCATATGTGCAATATAGTGCAAGTCCAATGAAAGATGGATAGACGGGGGAGAGAGAGAGAGAGAGTTGAGCAAGTGAGTATCTTCCTGAAGTTATAGTCTTTTTATTGTTTTTTTCATTTCCACAATACTTGCTTTGTCATATTTTCATATCAACCACCTCATATGAGCTGAACTTAAAGGGCCCTATACACTAATTGAAAGGAAAGCTGATAATCATGGAAGAAAATTGGTGAAAATGGTGGACCTCAATTGTGTTCTGGGACACATTCATCGCAGGTTAATTAAGAGCCTTGGTGATCAAGAGCCCAATAAAGATGTCAGTATGCTTGAACTGACGTAGCTCGTATGATGTGTTGTCTCTCAAGACCAAGGGAGACCGTGTTTATAACCGTTCTGAGCGGCCATACTTGTAGGTGGAGCGACCAAGTCAGCCATCATGGAGATGGAGAGACACAAAAACGGTGCACACTTTTGAACAATCTGTCTTCAAAGGCATTCATGATGTTGCACTCAGTTGTTCAAATGAAAAGTGATTGTGTGAGGGCTTTAAGGTGAGTTCAGACAGAAAGCAAAGTGAATTTTCGCCTCGCCTCATTTGCACCCATTTGACCGCTGGACCGTTTGTGTTTATTCCACACAAACAGCCAAAATACCAGCTGTGGGAGTGTGTCTGTGTGTTTGTGATCAGCTCAGCCTCTAACTGAACTCAGAACTCACCAGAAACTCTTGTTCTTTCTGTTATTTCTCTCCAGTCTCTCTCTTTTTCCCTCTCGTCTGTACGTTTATGAAGTAGATTCATAAAGCGTTAATTTTTCAGTCAAGTTGAAACATCTTCAACTCTCACCGAGGCGTCTTCACGAGTCTTTCCGTTGACTATATATGTGATTGCGCCACCTCTAAACTTTGCTTTACATTGAGTCCGAATGCACCGTAAGAGAGAAGTTCAAACCCTGCATATTTTCTCACTTCCATACATCGGGCCAGTCGCTGTGAGGAGGTCATGAATGTCGGACGCAGCAATTTCATGTCGGAAAGATGTGTGTGTGTGGTTCAGATGCTGTTCGCCCCTTCAGCTGAAGCATACTGACACAACGAATCAGCTGAGTCGGTATATACTGCTGCTGCTGCTGCTGCTGCTACAGCCCACATCTATAAAGCAGCTAATGGTGACTAGTGTGACATAAAATAATGCAGAAAACATTGTCCGGTGGGACACTGTAAGGACCATTTTTGAATAAAGTGAAGAAAATAAAACTAGTGCCAGTGCATTCATTCAAAACTATTCTAGTACATTCATGACTGTGACTGAAACGTTTTTGTTTTGCATTTTCAAAACATTACAGCATTACAAATGGATGATGATGCGGGTTGATGATGTGTCTCTACTTGCACATTTTTGGATCATAGTGCAACGATTCACCAGGCTTCACTGCATTCTCCCACCTCAAAAACTGATATTGTACAGTCTGACGCAGATTGAGACTTAGATTTGATTAAACCAGGACCTTTCACAGCCAGTATAGACAGGAAGAAAAATATGAATGTGTGAGTAATGTTATAAAAAATCCACACCTATCCTTTAAAGTGACAAACTGCATTTTTCAGTGAGAACAACAACAACAACATTAAGCTCTGTGGGAGTTTCAGGGTTCATCCACACTGACAGGAGCAATGTGCTGCTGGTCGCTACACAAACACCCTCAGTCATGGTTCACATCTTTACAATAACCAAGACATTCAAACAACAGCTGTCTCTATACCAGCCCAGTGTCATCCTATAAGGCCTTGCTATTCCCGACACATAATACCATTACAGTATCTGAATAACGGATTAATGAAGCATGATGGGAGGTAGAATCAACACTACGGTGGCAGGATATCTACTTCCTGACGTTTTCTTAGCATATACGCCTAAAAATAAACCCCTGCGAGCTGAAAAACTGCAGAGCACATGTCAAAGCTGTCCAAAGTAAGACTCAAAGCAGAGGTTGGAGGAGTCGTCTGTATTTTTCCACAGTTTCTTCTTCGAACTTTCTAAATTTGAAAAAAAAAAAAAAAAGAAATACAGAAAGAGCTCATGGGAAAATGTCTTCATAGAGAACTGAATGATGGTGTTTTATGACCTCTGAACTACAGCTTCATACACATGATGAATGTAAAATCCAGTGAAGGAGAAAGTACACAGTCTCTTTCTTCAGTTACTTTCCTAATTTGAGCAACTTGGAAAGAAAATCTTGAGCTGCTCAAAGCATCAAAAAAATTGCAGCAGTTTGTACAGAAAACTAATTTCTCCCCAGAGTGGTGAACAATAGTGCATAGCTAGAACTGTCCACAGCAAAATGTGTGGATTATTCTGAGTAACACACATGTTTATTCTGCAAAGAGATATCACTGTTGAGTTTTTTCAGTACTTTTATCGTCATATATACAAATTGATTTAACCTCCATTGTAAGATAAGATATGATAAGAATTCAGCTGTTGCACCAGCTGAGAGATAATGTGAATAAACAGACATAGAATAAGACTAACAAATTTAATAAAATGTAGAGTAGAAACAAAGAATATAATGCAAAATAAAATAGAAAGTGTGTGTGCAAGAATGAAGTGCAGACAGTGGTAGGAGAGAGATTATACTGGTTTGGCAGCTGAAGTCTCAGCAACAAATCTTACAATCCTCACTAAGTGGTCCTGCATGGTTGATACCACCGGAGGTATTTGGGAAAACGTCTTTTTGTGATTTGGATGAACTGCTCCTTTAAGTTATTGTGGTGCTAGTTGCTCTCTCTCAACTCCATACTCCGTGTTAATGTAGCATCAACATACTTTGGCATTTTGTACTAAATGATACACAACATGTGCTGATGGATGTCGATCAAACCGCACTTTTGGAACGACACTATCGATTTAACTTTTAAGACTTTTCCAGATTTAATTCTTATTTTCCTTTTTTTTTTAAAGATCTGTCTGTTGCTGTGTCACCACCACCTGTTGTTTATTTTAATTTTGCAGGTGTGAGTGGCTCCATTTCCTCTGTGCACTGCACTGTGGGACTGTTGTACACTAGAAAATGAAGCATTTTTTTAGAATTCATGCTGAGTTTTGCATATCCTTAATTATGCCTCTTCCAGTGTAAACACACCTGCGTAGAACTGGTTTACAGTTGGAACACAGTTGTGCAGAAGTCAACAGGGGTTCGTGTAGTTCTACTGTATCTACATTATATAGATCATAAACTGTTTGGTGGTAACGAAATTGTCTTTTTGCAAATTTTTAATATTTACAAAAAATACAAAACTTATAGCATCCAACTACCCACTAAATTCAACCCCTTACAACAAGATCTCAACAAAAAAATGAGAAAAGAAAAAGTTATGAAAGAATTAAAATTTAAGTTAATGATCAATAAATCAAACGGGAAGTTGCAGCAGTGGGACTTATCAGCAGTAGGCGCCAGTTTCAAGGATTTTATGGGATCAAGATTATATGGATGGTTTTTAAGAGTGTATTGTTTGTTTTACATAAAACCCGATTCTGCAAAGTATACTGGTATCTAATCAGATTACTTTACATTTACATTAATCTGGTAGATACTTTTGTCACAAGCAAATCCTCCACATACACACACTTTGAAGGAGTTTCAGGGTTTTGCTCAAAGACACATTTGGAGGAGTTTGAGAAATGGATGAGCCGCTCTACCACCCGAGTTACAACAATAGAGAAATTTAATAAAGTATGAAGTGAAATATTCCATCAGAAATGAAGTGAAGCCAAAGTATAAAGTCACAAATGAAAAGCTGCATTTCAAAACTTGACTTTAATAAAAAATGCTTTGCTTCAGTCTTACAATGACATGTTGAACTGCGCCTTGGGCTTCACATCCAGACACGCAATCAAAGTTCTCAGTACAACTCAGAGAGAAGAGATTTATGGCGTCTTTTCCTTTTCAGATGTCTAAAGTGCACACACACACACACACACACACACACAAAGAGGGAGCATCTTTGACTCTCACTGTGCTTCGTTGCCTCGGGAGCTTTTCATATCCAGAGATTTTATTGTTCTTTTTCATTCTTATTGATGTAAAGCTGACTTTGTGTTTGTGAGTGTGTGTGTGTGTGTGTCGGAGGGATATAGAGGGTAATAGGCTGTTATTGGTTCTCATTCCAGTGTGATTGTGCTGTTGAGACAGAGATCCGGGCTCAGGTGGGGTCAGACCTCAGGGTGAGTTACTGTTTGTGTGTGTCATGATGTGGAATGTGTGTGACTGCTCTGATTAGACATTGTTTTTCTGCAGAGAAGAGCCTCATATCTCCACTGAGACCACGCCATGTAATTTTCTGCAACTGTTTTTTATTGCGCGGGGGTTCCTGTACCAAGTCAGTGATGGCATTTGTTTGTTGAGATTCATTTGGGTTTATTTTATTTACTGTAAGTTTACTGGTTTGTTCCAGGGGTTTTTGCAACTTGATCCTGATCCAGTATTTCAAAGTGGGTCACCATCTCTGGTTTAAGATGAAATCTGTAATTTGCATTTGTGTTTGAATCCATTTTCCATCCTTTAAGCTGTTTCCATAGTGCAAAGGCTTCTGAACTGATATTTAAGCTCATCTTTGAGCAATTTCAATTTGGCTTCTTGCTGCCTCAGATTGAAGCTTCTTTTTTTTTTTTTTTTTTTTTTTTTTTTACAAAGCCTGACATTTATTTGAACTATCATTATAGAAAAAAATGCCTGCACTCTGACAAAAACCTAGAGGGGGCTATTCATATACAAAAAGAGATCAAATTATTTCATAAAAGTGAAAAAAATCCAAAAAAGGGACATGAGAGTCGTATATAAAGCAATAAAAAGCTACCACATGCAGAGGTTTTGCTCTTTATGGTTTTGGTCTCTATGGTGGCTAATGTTAGCTTGTATGAGACATTACTGAGTCACTTCACCAACCTCACCACTCTTCTCTACTTCTGCTACTTTTACACTAAAGTTTTAGCATTTACTATTATGTGTAACTGTCACTTGTGGCCACTGGGTTAAGCTTTTCCCCAGTTTGGGTCAATGTAGCACCAACACCATACTGTGTTAATGATGCCCAGAAAGCCACTCAAGACAAGGGGTTATTTTGACCCAGTTTTACAGTCATACTGTCATTTTACTGTTCTTTACTCAAACTAAAGCTTGTTAAAATCTACTCTACTCTTTTTAATCTTATGTGTCATGGTTGGTTTTTGATTGTATATAACTTGTGTTTTAAATATCATATGCACATCATTTTGTACAAGAAACAATACATTAGTGAGTTTTTAGTTAAAACTTGTTGTGTAACACTGGGTCAAAATAACAGATTGCTACTGGGTAAAGTTAACCTAACCCAAACTGGGTACAATTTTAACCTAGTGATTTTTAGTGTGTAGGCTCACTTTAAGAGCAGCTGAATGTCATAAAAATCTATATTTTTTTTTAGCTTTTATTAGCTGTCTGGAAATCATGTAATTGTATTTTTTTTCTTTTTCCAACAACAGAAAACAATGGTAAAAATCCTGTTTTTAAAAGCCACATTTAAAATGAACTGTTGTTCTCATTTAAATCTAACTTTTACATAAACAGTTTGTTTGTTCCGCTGGTATCTAGATAACAGAGGATTCATGTTTCTTGGCCTGAGTCTGTACACTTAATAGACACTTGAAGGCCCGACTCAGAGCGTGGTTAGTGTACAGATCTTGATCTTCCAATTTTTTTTCCCCAGTAATTGTTTGCCCTCAGCAAACCCTCAAACATAACTAGTATGTTGCAACGTGGAAAAAATCCTCTTATTGACATAATCTGACAGCAGCACGCCAGCCTCACTCCATCTCAAACGACCATCTCCTGTTTCAGGTTTTATCAGTGTAACCGTGTTATGACTGCTGCTGAGCTGTAAATATTGTCCTGCTCTTCGTGGCATAAAGCCTATACTGGCCTGCAGTTGAAAAGTTGTGACTTTATATCCCTATTTGAGTGAAGTGTGAGTTTTGACTCTAACTCTAACTGTGTCCAGATGCGGCAGACAGTCGTAATTGGACCTGGAGCCAGTTAAATCCCAGACCCGCTCTGCTCAGCTCAGCTCATACAGCTGCTTGGCCCCGGCCTGGACTGGCCTTACAACGCTTCACTTTTTAAACAACAAACATTAATATTTGAATATACAGTCTGGTACATTTCTACATCTACCTCTTCGTGTTTTTGCTCTTTCAGTTTGCTCACGGGGGAGTCGGATGAAGAATGGGCCCATCAGAGGAATGGTACAAAAGGGTGGATAGTAAAGTTAAGTTATAGGCACAAGCCAGTGTTGCTGAGTGGGTCAAAAGGTTGAACGAAAGCCAAGGTCAGGGAGTGTAAGTTGTATATCAGAAGCCAGGGAGTGAATGCCAGAAGACAGAGAGGCGGAGGGAGGAGAAAACATCCAAAAACCTGACATGGCTGAAAACAGTTGACATTCCACCTTTTATCAAGCACCTGGTTTTATCATCCAAACCCTCCCTGCATATGGTTTTATTTGGATATGTCTCTCTATCACTCCCCCGCCCTTTCTCAGACTCCCCTCTCATACTTTTCCCCGTTTCCTCCCATCATCCATCTTGGCTTTTGCTTCTCCTCCCTTATTTTGACTCTCTTTCTCACCCCCCCTCCCCCCCTCATCCATTTCTCTCCACCTTCTTTCCCTCCTATCATCTATCTACCATCCCTCCCTCTTTCCATCTCTCCCTCTCCGACTTCCTGCTTTCCAGCCTGCCAGACGGTCATAATTAACGGGGAAAACGATAGTCCCCCTGGCCCTCGGGAGCCCTCTACACTCACTGCCCTGAGAGAGAAGGAGTGTGTGTGTGTGTGTATGAGTGTGTGTGTGTGCATACTCAGATCCCTGTTTCCCCCGTACCTCCAGACTTGGCCTATGGTCCCACTTCAACTCAATGCGTCTTTATGTTCAGTGTCAGCGGCGAAGCATGATCTCACCCCCACCAAAAAACACACCAAATGACTTACAGAGACTCCCAAACACAGGCCGCAAACACAGAGTGGCCCACTATCCAAGAGAAATAACACACACCCACCCACACACGCACACACACACACACATTCATACACAAGTCGTCCACTGGCAGCAATCTCATTATGACTAATTTTGACGAGAAAGCAGGAGAAAGTGAGAGAAAGTGAGAGAGAATGAAATAAAGCTGCCTGGTTCTTTGCTTTACCAGACACTATACTGTTTTTTTCTTCTTCTATTCATATTTTTTTCCTCTCTATTCATTGATTCATTATTCTGTTGTGTCTGACACACATATGTGGGACAGAAAAAACATATAAATCACAAAACAGTGCAAATCAGAACAGATTTTCCTCCACACGCTGTGATTTTACCTGTCCAAATATGTGCATAACTGTGTATGTTTGTGTGCTTTCTGTACCCTCTTGCCTTGGCATCACCCGCCCCCTCTTCCCTTTCTCCCTTCCTCCCTCCCTCCCTCCCTCCCTCGCTGCAGTGCTGGGAGGCAGATCCCAGATCAGAGGGCTGGGAGTCGGAGCTGATAAGGAGCTGCACTGATGCTATCTGTCAGTCACAGCCAGAGGGCGGGGCTCAGAGCCAGGAGGTCAGGACTCTCACGGTCCCTCGGCTCTCCCCTCCTTCCTTATCTAAACAAACAAATAGGCTCCTCAAGATGCTCTCACACACAAGCAGAATGCATGGGGAGGGGGAGCGGGGGGACAATAACATGAACACCTAACAATGCAACAGTGTACAACAATACAGTCCAATAACCTGTTGATCAGGTCACACCTGTCCTGCTAAACAATGAATAAATTATATATTTACCTTCATGTAAACCTAGTGTTTTGCATGTTTTTTTGGCAATGTTACACCGTAGTGGTGCAGTAATAAAGTACAGATTGATTTGGAAATACTGATTTGGAAATTGATTTTAAAAAATAAATGCAGACGTGATGTGCACTGTAATGGATTATACAGCTCATGCAAGTTTCAAGAGTCTGCTGACAGACAGTATGGAAATGACTAGAAATCAATGGTTAGAAGGTAGGAAAAATATCTTTAAACATCTAAAACACAGTAGCATATATGTGTATGTGTTAGTAAATGGGTGAAAACAAATGGGTCAAAACCAGTGTATGACTGTGCGGTCAAGTAAGCAAAAATTGACAATCATGAACTCGCTAAATGTGGAGCAAATTTCCCTCAGCAACAAGAGTCTGGATTTAATTTCTTTTCCCAAATTTAAAAAATCAGGTGGTCTAGTGTTACTTTTAAGGAATGCATGGAAAAGATGTTTTTATTCCAAAGATATCTTAGTTAATTTACTTTGCATTAACTACTTGAAGTGGGCATTTTAGTACTCTTCACCACATTAAATGTAGATCTACACATGCATACTACTTGCTCATACAGTGAATAAACTCAAATGCACACATCCACACAGACAAACAAAAGACCTGCAATCACCATAATCTCTGTCGTTTGCACAACTAAAATCATGTTGTTCGAATACTGTTTCCTAGCACCTGTTTCCCCTCTGTGCTTGTGTATGTGTACACATGTGTCAGTGTTTGTTCGCCGCCACAGTACATGTGTGAAGGTATATGTGCTGGCGAGCGTGAGTGTGTCTCTGTGGATGTGTGTCTGTCCAGCAGTCTAAATATTGTGTTGTGCTCTAGTAGCAGCTCTTCCTCTGGCTCTGCAGTAGCAGCACGCTTGACTGTTTATTTTCCTTCCTGATGGACGAATTCTCATCAAATAAGCAGACACTGCCTCCGAGCCTGCTGTCCAACCACGCGCTCCCAGAGGATATCCCACCCACTTTCCTCCGGGCTGGTGTACAGCGTGGCCTCTGCTCATTCATGATGACTGACAGCTCTGTGAGCCACTCATATAAGAGTCCTTACCAGCATCATGATACTGACTGCAGTGATCTCTGCTGAAATGTCTTCAATCAGCAAGGATTTATGTCCTCAGAGATGCTTGAGGATAAACGCACAAACACACAGAGGATATGTGATAGATGACACTGTGTTTTCTCTCTGTCGCCATGGCAGCCTCCTAAATTAAGACAGAGAGAGATAAGGGCCAATGGTGGCTGCCACAATGGGGGCTTTATGAGTCAATATGGGCCTGGAGTGGAGAGTCACAGCAGACCTTTGAATGAGAGCTCCAGAGTGAATAAATGAGTGAATGTGCAATACACACACACACACACACACACACACACACTGCATGCGTGAATCTCTGTAGTCTTTTAAGCACAATTTTTACTCAATATTCCTATTATTGCACATTTCCTGTTAAACATCTTCATGAATTTCCCTCTGAGTGAAATATGCAACCCTAAGACACAGTCTTTCTATTGAGATTCAAAGATTAGTCTTGACCTTGGAGACAGCAGTTGATAATATAATCTGACCACAAGCTCCATTTAGTTGCTCTTCCAGAGCTTTGAATCGTATCACATGATCTTTGTCAGCGGTGCCGTTTGCCCAGTTGTCATGGATCGTTGATTGTTCACATTTTAAGCCAACATGGATAAGAACATCTGTAGTTCCATGACAACTGGGCAAACTCCATCTGCTGATGAAGATGTTATATAATCGCAAGCTCCAGTCCTGCTAAAAATGGGCTGAGATCATTTTATCAAGTGTTTTGTTCTTGCTGTTCCTGTGTATGTCGTGTGTATAATTTTGCGTTTCTCATTTCTCAGTAAACATTAATTTAAACGATGCACATCACGAGTTTGCAATGACAGACTTGCTAAAAGGTTTATAGGGTTTTTAGAGGGCTTTTCCCATTTTCCTGGTTATCAGGTTTCACCATTTGTAGTTACTTAAGGGCCTGATGGTGTGTCAGCCGTTACAAACTCACGCTGTGCTGCCATATTTTTTCAAACCCTTTTTTTTTTTTTTTAGATTTTTTTTTTTTTTAGGCTGTGCAGAGAGACAGGAAACATGGGTAGAGAGAGGGTTACGACATGCAACTAAAGGTCAGCGGCCGGAATTGAAACACAGACGTTGCGGTTATGTGGCATTCGTTCATAACAAGCAGGCTACCAGGGCGCACCAAACCCACTTTATTTTTGACTTGGTTTTAAATTCAAGTGGAGATCACAAAGTTTCCAAAGATACCAAATATGTCAGGCTGAATTTTGGGGACATAAAATGATGCACAAGACATCTAAAATACAGCTGTTAGATGGAAAGGTGCAGCTATAAAAAAAAACATGAAGTCTTGTGTTTTAATATTTCACTGAGTCATGTAGCTTAAATGAAGAACTGGTACAAGATGACAGAATATATACTGCATGATAATGTCAGACAGTGTAGAATAAGTTTAATCATCATGAGGACTACTAAAACAATTAACGTCTTCAGTGGCTCTGGAGGTAGAAAAAATAACTTTTATAATGTCATCAAGCCCACAAACTTCAATCAGAAAGCCTGTGTTAAAAAATGGGGGTGTGGAGGTTGAAAGAAGTGGGCATTTACCAGACATAGAGGGTCAAATGAAAGACACTATCAAGTTGCATGATGGGGAAATATAGGATCCAGTATCAGTCGTCGTAAAGTTTGACCTTTCTTTTTCCAATTCTCTCTTAAGAGTCACCCGAATTCATGGAAGTACAATACACAATTGTTGTAGTGACTCTTTAAGGGCCTAAAAAGCTTTTAAAAAAAACTCTCTCCTCTTTCACATGAAGAGACTTTTCCCTGAATTTCTTCTCTAGTCATTGCTCTACACCACTTTTTTTTCAATTCTGTGTCACTTTACTGTAACATATGTGAACCGCCCAAGTAGAATTTCCTGGAAACTTACCTGGCCAAGAAAACTAATTCATTCTGTCTTTTTTTTTTTGTGCCTTTCATATGCTCTCAGGTAGAATGCATCTTAAGTAAAACCACCTGGCCATTATGAGCCCCCCTCTCCTCCATCACTCCTCCTCCCATCTGTAGAAGAATGAGAAACTGCAAGCCGTTCTGGACCATGCATGGTTGTGATTACATGTTTATGTCCATATTTGTAAGTCTGCTGGAAGGCGTCTGTGTGTGTGTGTGTGTGTGTGTCTGCCGTGCTGACGACAGAGTGCGTAACTGCGTGTGCACATGTGTATGTGTGAGAGCGAAAGTGTGTACACTGCGAGTTGTGAGAGTAAATAAACGCTGTGCAGAGGGGACTCACGTGGCGTTATTATCAGAGCTCAGAGAAAAGACAAACTGTTTTTTCTCTCCGGTTTGATTCATACCACCCCTCTGCTGCCTCCTCCCTTTCTCTACGACCCACCGCAGTACACACACACACATACAACCTTACCCCCACCGCCCCAAATTCAACACATGGCTCTAATCAGGGGATTATTTTTAGCACTTTGGGCTTTCAAGGAGGAATTCTAATCAGTTGTAGTATTGTGATTGTTTTCAGTTTGTACACTCTCAGCCAGACTAGAGCTTTATGTGAATGAAGTGTGCAGCCTCATCTATACAAACTAAACCCCGAACAGTGTCACAGGGGCGAGGTCACAAGCTTTTGGGTCATTTTGGCTTTTTTTTTTTTGTGCAGACGCCTGCCGCTTGATTGCAATCATATCCCGGCAGCCTCGTGATTGGGGAATTCTTTAAAACGGCCCAGATGCAATGCGAAAGCCAGCCTTCTGTGGAATCACTTACTTTGATGATCTTTGAAAAAAGTCCACAAAATAAAGTTTGGTTTGGAAACCACAGATCAAACCCACACACACACACACACACATGGGCTTGTACAGTATGCAAACTCACACACTCACAATTTGTGGTACACTGAGGCATTCTTTCTCCCTCCTTCTCTCTCTCCGTCTCTCTCACACACACACATACATACACACTAACTTACACTCATTAATCTGGGCAGACTCAGGAAACCGCTCCACTGAGCTGGCTGGAGGCCCTGGGAGGGGTGGAGGGGTGGACGGGTTGGGGGGGTGGGAGAGGGGGGGGGATCAAAGCGAGGACGAGAGCAGCAGACTCGCTGAAAAGAAACAGCAGAAGAGGGAAGAAAAGAGAAAAGAAAGTTTTGAGAGGGAAGAAAAGAGAAAGGAAAATTTCCTTTGCTCTTGAGTTCTGAGAATACAGGAAGGAGAGAGGATCTGAAAACCCTCGATTTAATGAACTGAGAGTTAAGAGTGTGTGTGACGGTGTGTGCGTGTCCATCCATACCTTCAGGATGTGACACTGGGTGTGTGTGTGTGTGTGGGTGTGTGTGTGCATGTATAAAAGTCATGAATAGATCTGAGTTGACCTCTGCAGAGAAAATAGAGAGTTTCTGCAAAAAGTTTCTGCATAAAAAGGAAAAAACCACAGAATGAAAACATGCTCAAAAAAACACACACACATATACACACACATACTGTACACACATGCACAGTCTGAAAACCACACATTCATGCACGCACTCACACGCACGCCCCCCCCTCAAAAAAGCTCCGCAGGGAGGGTCGACAGTCCTTAAGAAAATATTCCCCAAAGCACTAATTAGAAAAACGATGGTGCTCGTTAATAGCCAGCCACCACACACACACAGGCATATTCTCCCTCCACCTAAACTCCACCCTCACCCTCCCCTCCTCTCCTCACCCTCACCCCCCCCCCCCCCAAGTCTTACAGAAGAAAAAAAAAAACAACACAAAAACAAAACAAAAAAGATTCTGGCAGAGAGAGAAGAGAGCGTTCCTCTGGCAGGCCTGGGTCAGGGCCCTATTTACCTACCGCAGCACTGCTACACCGAGCACCTCCCCTCAGCGCCGAAACCTGACCCTCTGTCTCTCTCTGACACACACACACACACACACACACTCACACAGATGCGCATGAACATACATAACACACAAACCAGCCCAGAAGTGGCACATGGTCTTGGTTAAAAGGTTCTGGGCTCCAAATGAAACCCAATCTCTCGTGGAGTTATTCCCCTGATTTCTAAAACTTCATTTCAGAAAACGTGAAAGAGGAGTTAGATAGCCCATTTTTTCCCTCCGTCTCCCTCAATCATTCCTTACCCCCCTCCTTTTTCTCTTCTCCTGATTAAGTTGCACAGTAAAAAAAAAAAAAAAGAGGGAGAATAAAACAGCCGGAGGATTTCTGGGGGCTTTTTGAGCCTTTATTATCCATCACTGGAACCAGTTCAGGAAAACTGAGACCAAGGGAGAGGAATAATAGCTCAGACTTTCTCACACAGATAGTAAAGTGGTTCGAACGTGCACACACACACGCACGCACACACACAAACACACACACACACACACACACATACACACTGTACATGTAAATACAGTGGCAAAGTTTCTTCACACAAGTCTCAATCAGGACAGATGAGGTGGCAATTTCAGGGAATCAATTTGTTTTCTCTCCGCTCTCTTAGCTCTCTATCTGTTGCTGACATTTCCTCCCTGTACCATAGCCGAGCCCAACCGCCTATTACTGCACCACACAGGCCCTTATTAAATGTATATATAGTCACGCTTCAGACCGGGAGACACTCAACGCACTTTCTCACACAAAAGCCAAAAAGAGCGAAAACACGGGTCGTACAACAAACTCCTCTCTTTTGAAAGAATACAACGACGGGGAGGGAAAGGGAAGGAAAGCTTGACCAGGATCCAAAATGGCTTCAGCCTGTGTGGGCGGACGAATACAGTCAAATCCTACATGCCTGCGTCTTGTTTCACGGTGTCCTTTCCTCCCCCCCCCCCCAACAAAATGTGCGTCTCTGTCACGCTCCTCTCCAGCCCTCATTAGAAACATCTCACTTAGGGTAACAGTGTTATTTCAGTGTTTGTAGCTCGTTATGGGAGTGTTTTTCCTGCGGCGTGGCCCTCGCCATGAGTGTGAGTGTGTGTGTGTGTGTGTGTGTGGAGAGAGGGAAAGGGAGGGAGGTAAGGGAGGCAGGGTGCGGGTGTGGGGGCTTCTTAAACACGGGGTGAGAGCGTAGAACGTAGAGTGTGATTCCAGATGTGTTTTTTACTGCTCTGGCGGGGATGACAGGGCTGTAAAGAACCTCTCTGGAGTAGCCTGGAGGGGGGGAGGAAGGAGAAGAGGGGGAGGAGAGGGAGGAGTTACAAATGCTCGGCGGCTTAGGGCCCTCAGGGACGAAGCCAGAGAGGAGTTGGAGAGGATTGGGATGTCGGTGGACATACTAGTGTTTGGGGGTTTGGGAGAAGTAAAGTGCGGGGCAGTTTTAAGGGCCTCAGGGACTGAAATAGAGGAGTTTGAGGGGGGGAGGAAAGAGACAGAATGAAATAGCTTTTCCTGGCAAAAACGATCCACTTTATTGGCTCAGGTGTGTCGAGCAGAGAGTCTGGAGCTGTGAAATGGTGACTGGGGGATATTAGTGCATGTCATAGCTGCAAGCCGTGTCTCTAACATAGCCTACTTTCGAGGACAAATCTCAGACTAAAGACCAGTTAATTTGGGAAGGCTTGTCCAATTGGGGACAAAAGCTGTGACCAATTGGGAAAAAGCTAAATTTTTGGGTTAGTGGTTAAGGTTCGGGTTAGCATTAGGCAAGTAGTGGTTATGGTTAGGGTTAGAGTAAGTCTCCAGGAAATGAATGTAAGTCTATGTAATGTCCCCAAAAGTGACCTAAGTAAACGTGTGTGTGTATGTGTGTGTGTTGGCTTGTTTGTATACTTCAAGGAAGTGCGTTCATGAAATGTTCTTATCTTGCTGATAGTTAAATGAGAAGTTTGATATGACTCATATCTTTCCATTAAATATGAAGCTGCAGCCAGCAGCCACTTAGCTTAGCTTAGCATAAAGACTGGAAACAGGGGGAAACAGCTAGCATGCCTCTGTTTAAAGGTAACAAAATCAACAACTCTAACTTGTCACTTTTACACTTAGTTTTTTGCACAGATTAAACAAAACATATTACATATTATATATTAGCTTTAATGTGTTGGTAGCTACCTTTGGACAGAGCCAAGCTAACTGTTTCTCCCACAGACTGAATATAAAGAAGGATGAAGCGAGGTGTGATGTCAACCACTGTTTTGCGTTGAAGGCAGTTTTAAGCCCTAGAGCCGCTGCTTACAGTCGGTGCCAATTTTTTCTGTTTGGAGCCAAGCCCTTCAAAAAAAGGAGTGCAGGGTGTTGCCTTTCACGCTCTGGAAATACGCCCTGCTACCTTGGACTGAGCTAATGCTAGCTTACTTGGAACACCAAGCGCTGCACGCTTGAGCTAACGTTAATTATTTTAGCTAAATTGTGCTAACATGGCAGGTATTGAGCTAAAGTAACATTAAACTTAGCCTACTGAAACATTTCAACAATAGTCTGACTCAGTGTGAGTCTCGGAGCCAGGGAGAGCAGCAGGTGAGCCAACTGTCAATCACAGCTGTCAATCAATGCCCACATGGCAGACATCAAAGCTGCTATAAGTCTTCAATGGAGCAATAATTTCCAAGATGCCCACCAGCACACTTACTAGAGGGCCTGAATTTAGCAATTGAGACCATAATCACTTGTTGAAAAAATTGATTGACTTAGTATTTCTAAGGAGAAGTTGATGCCTTTTGAATGGGAGTCAATTAGAGCCAGGGTTTTTTTGGAGCCAGCATGTAGCAGCCATCATTCAAACTGTTATAATTGCCACTTGGTTAACCCCGTTTACACTCTTTATTCTAATCTAAACTAAACTAATCAGCTGCTGGCTGTAGCTTCATAATTACCGTACAGACATCAGAGTGGTATCAAACATTTTACCGAAAATGTCAAACTATTCCTTTAAGTCACAAATCAAGTTGCTTGAAGTGGACTTTCTCCAAAGGACTTGAGACTTGTTTTGACCAACTTTAGAATTTGACTCGCCTGAGAAGAATTAACAACTCTGGTGAACATCATGCATTAGACGTGTGTGTATGGAAAATCGAGAAAGCTGCAACTGAGACACCAAAAAGACAGACATAAAGGGAAAGAAAGAGAACTATGTCATGCAGGAGACTTGATGTTGGAGTGTGTGTGTGTGTGTGTAGTGCACAGTGTGATCCAGCTCTGCTGGTCCTGCAGCTTGTTAGTCATGCTCGTTAATATGCGCCTGCTTTACAGGCTCTGTTCAAAGACTGACGTGGTGTTTCATCTCAACCTTACCTTCTCCATGCAGACTGAGACACAGGAGAGGAGGAAGAGGAGGAGGAGGAGGAGGAGAAGTGAGGGGATTTAGTGAAGGCTGAGAAGAGTGAGGAGAGGAGAAGAGTATTTTCGTGAGGTTGTGGATTAAATAAAGATTTTACAGGCAAAAATCAAAAGAAAATAAAACAAAAGACACTAATTTATTGAAAGGTGAGGTAGAAACAAGAAGAAACATGAGGTGAGCGGCTGTCATGGGAGGAGGGAGAGAAAAGGGAGACAGAAACTGAACAAGGAGGAAAATTCAGGGCACCTGCAAGTTTCATCAACTTAAATAAAAGATCATTAATCATCTCTCACAGATTTCTCCCATAAAAACAAAAACTAGGAAGCAGCTGTTGACAGAAAATAGTCAGAAAAAGAGATGAATAGACTCGTTCTGTGCAGACAAACATTGTTCAAACCCCCATAACTTTATTAAAAGTTTTAGCTGAGTTCCCAAAGTTTCCAAGGCTACCAAATATGTATTTTGAGGGAATATTTTGGACACATTTTGGAGAAATTATATTAAGTAATGCACAATACATTAGCATATTTACATTTGATGGAATGGTGCAGCCATTAAAAACATGGAGCCTTGGATTTGAATATTTACCAAAATATAAACATTATTCAACTTTGAGTAAAAGCTGGATGATATAGAATAAACAGATACTGTCAGACTATGTGTAATAAGATCATTTTAACAATCTTACAACCACTTAGTGTGCTAAGGGGTTGCTTTGTCACCAGAGCAACAAAAAAAAAAAGAAAAGAAAAAAAAAAGCACATTTTAAAGCAATAGTTTGACTTTTTTGGGGGGGGGGGGGGGGGGGGGGGGTGTTTATTTGCTTGATTGCAAAGAGTTTGACGAGAAGATTGATATCACTCATATCTGTCTGTTAAACAGGAAGCTTCAGCCAGGAGACTGTTAGCTTAGTGTAGCACAAAGACTGGAAACAAGGGTAAAGAGCTAGCCTGGCTCAGTCCAAAGGTAACAAAATCCACCTACCAGCACCTCCAAAGCTCACTAGTTAACAACATATAAAAACATATCTCATTTGTTTAATCAGTACAAAAACGAAAGTGTAAAAAGTCTTGTCACTCTGAGGTTGCCAGACAACCAACGGAAACTCCTGGAAGTGGCTGTGTCCAGCCAAGAAATAGTCCAGAACATAAACCCCTGTAAAACCACAACCCTGTCGTCTTTACACTCTGGGTTTTGTACAGATTAAAGAAACAAGATATAAAGTGTTTATTATTGAGCTTTAGAGGTGCTGGTAGGCAAATTTTGTTACCTTCAGACCAGTCGTTATGCTAAGCTAAGCCAAGCGGCTGCTGACTGAAGCTTCATATTTATCGTACAGACAAACATACAGAGTGGCACTGATCTTCTAATCAAACACTTGGCAAGAAAGCGAATGAGCGTATTTCTCAAAATGCTTAACTGTTCCCTCAACTAGACTTTTGAAACAGTATTTAAGACATTAAATGCTTTATTTCATGCCATTAAAGACCATCTGTGGCCATTTAGATAACATTATGTCATATATTTTAACTTTTCCAGGACTTGCATACATCCTGAAAATGTAAATGTGAAGGAAGCAGGAGGAGAAGGAAGTGGAGGAGGAGGTGGCGGTAAAAACACGCCACATCGTACCACATCGTACCCGACACATACTGTGTGCGTGTGACCGCTCACTCGCCCTCTCGTCTTTCTAGGGGATCAGAAACAGATGTGCCTCCTGCCCCTCTTTTCTTAACTCTCACAAAAAACACACATACACATACTGTCTTGTACACACATGCTGGCGGCAATTCAGAACCGGCACCAGGACCCAGCCGGAGTGACGGCCCAGAGTGACCCTGAGCTTGACCCCGGCCAGCAGCACCTCAGACAGGAAAGGGACACAATTGGGTTCAGCTGTGACCCTCCGCCCCCTCTCCCTTGCCTGCCCCCCCTTCTCATTAAGACAAACTGTTTTTAAAGGCAAAGCAGCTTTCACTACCACTAAAGCCAACACCCTGGAGCACGGAGAAGGGCAGCAGGGTGAGAGGGGGGGGGTGGAGGGAAGGTAAAAGAACGAGGAACAAGTATAAGTGGAGCAACGGGGTACAAAGGAAGTATTTTTTTAAAAAAAGAACAAAAGATCAAGGTGAAGGAAAAAAAGTTAAGAGCGAAAAGGGGCAGAGAGTAAGAAAATCCAGACTGAGGGAAGAGGGGAAAGAGAGGCATATCAATTGCAGCTGTTGCAGGCTCATGTTCCCAGAATCCATTGCAACTTGGCACAGTTTTTCTAATAAGAAAGGGTGGTGTCATGGTTACATTCATATCAAAACATCCAAAACAACAGCTTTCAAACTGGGGAAAGAGACGCAAAGAGAGAGAGAGAAAAAGAAAAGAGCGATGAAGTCACTTTCTAATAATGACAATTAAATCAGTGTAATTATAAACAGCCCTATAAGCACGTTTGTCTTGGAGACAGACTGTTGAGTGTACAAACAACATATTTGTTTGTTTAGGGATGTACAGCGCTGACATATGGAAAGAATTGGACTTCTTTCACTTCCATAAAAAACAACAACAAAAAAAGAACTTTTTATTTTACTTGCCTCTGCTTTTGTCGTTCCCTCTGTAATCCATCAACCCCTCCAAACTCCCCAAACACCCACATTTCTCTGCCAATTTCTTCATAACAGCGAGCATTCAGACTCAGTGGAAAGTGTCTGTCAGATTGCCTGTTCCAGGTCGAAGTGTCTGTCTGCAAAACTGCTGAAAACATTTGCATATTTTAGGCGACCTGCAACAGCTAAAGAAAACAAACTATACAGATCTGAGTATGAGGGAGTATGCATGCATGTGTGTGTGTGTGTGTGTGTGTGTAAGTGAGAGTGGCAGGGCATGCTGAGGTAGATTAATACCGCCGCTCAGAGGGGGGTTCCTCCATTCAGGGCTGACTGATGTGCGTCCCAAATTGATTTATGAAAACGGCCCTTAATCAATTATGTGTGGAGAAAGAGGGAGAGAGAGAGAGAAAAGGAGAGAAGAAGAAAGAGAGGATCTAGGGGGGGTAGAGTGGGAAATAAAGAGGATGGAGCCGCGGAGGGAAAAGTGCGTGAATGATGCTGCTCTGCTGTGGAATGTGTCTAATGGACGCCAGTTTATGCCACAGGTGTCCAACACGATGGACGTGATGGCGTGTCAGAGAAAATACAAAGAGCTGTGGCTGATCCTGATGTATGCAGCCGCTTCTTTAGGCAACACACTGTGCAACGCTGCATCCATAACATTCATCCACAGCATTCATAAAACATGTGAAATAGTGTTTTGTTGATAGATTGGTCTTATTTGTTTGGGAGAAAGCTGACAAAATGCTGACATTCTCGGGGTTTTAATAACTATGTGTGGATGGACACTAGTTGGGTTGAATCTGTGCAGCGGCAGCGTAATGTGGTTTTGCAGTAATAATGGCCCAGTTTTTGACCAGGGGGGGGGAGAAGCGGAGTAGAGTAGAGCGAAGCTGCAGTTGTTTAAAAAGCCCTTCCCTTGCTTTGCCCATTGTGCCTGAGACAGGGGTGTGTGGGGGAAGCGGGGGGTCACGCTGAGAGCTCGTTTCTCCTGCCTGTCAGAACTCTATCTGGGATCCAGCCGGAACTAATCAACTCCAATAGGCCTCCCCATTACCCAGGGTGCAATGGGCCACGGGCCGGGGGCTGGCCGGTGGGAAACAGAGAGGAGGAGAAGGGCAAAAGGAGAGGGGAGAGACCCCTTCCTCCCCTCTTCCCACCAGCACCACCACTACCACTATCCCTCCACAAACACACACACATACACACACACACTCGCACATGCACACACAAACACTCTGTACTCCACCAGCCCATGCGGCACACACACACAACACTCCCACTGTTTCACACTGAAGCAATAATAAACACTTGCAATAATATTTTCACAGCAAGCAATAGCCTGCTTCAGATCAGAACCTCGCACAGCTGTGGAGTACACTCCTACACACATGGGCACCCCCTCACATGCATACACACACACACACACACACGCAAACACACACACACACACACAAAGTCTCCTCCTCACGCACATGTCACGCCATGCTGATTCTAAATGTTGAGTCATTTTAAAAAAGGTGCTTTTTTGGTGAGAAAGCAGCAGGATCAGTTCACAAAATGGCTTCTGCACATGACAACAAATACTTAGTAATGCATCAAAACAAACTCGCCGACAGGCTGTAAAGTTTGTTTAATAATGTGTCAGTGGCTCATGCCGTAACTAAACTTTAAAGATGCCACAAAAGCTGCAATCATTTGTATTTATTTTAATGCTGCCTTTGTTTGTCATACCTGATCTGAAAGTTGGCAAAATAGTTTTACATAAACTCCTCAAGACCCCAAATTAGGCTGCTGCAGCACATTAACATCACCCTCTAGTGGTGCAAGTACCACACTGTAACATTAAAGGGAAAGATTTCATGACATCTAGGAACTTAAATACTACTGTGGTAGCTTAGTTTAGTAGATTAACTACAATTTTGAGGTCCTTTATGTGAGTATTTCAATTTGATCTCATCTCATACTCCTACTCCACAACATTTCCAAAAGGGAATATTATATTTTTATACGCAAAATATCATGCATTTTTGAAGATTAAACTACTCAATGGTACATGAAATGGCTAAAATTAGCTCCACCTGAATGACATTAAAGAACCGTTTAAGTGTTACATGTATCAACAACTAATGATCCAATAATATGATAACATAACACTGAATGACAGGGGCCATTCTGCATAATGAGTGCTTTAACTTTTGATGATAATAGTACTGTACTTTTCTTAAGTAAAACTTTGAATGCAGGACTTTTACTTGTAATTGAGTATTAAAGTTTTAGAATTTGGTTTTGTTGCTTTTGGTTGAGTAAATGATCTGAATTCTGAACACTTCCTCCACCACTGCTTTTATAAATCTAGATATGACATGTTAATTCTGGCAAAAGAACATTGACCTTCTCAAGAAACACTTCATAAGAATTTCTACTGACACCTTCGAAAAAAACACCCAATAAATTAACTCCACTGTAGTTTGGGAAAAGATGGATTAAAAGCCAAAATAAAGAAAAGTAAACATCAAAAAATACAATTATCACTTCATTAAAATACCTCAGTTCTTGCTCACATCGCTTTACTAACATCTGACAGTGAACCTCCAGGTTTGGACACCATCACAGGCAACAGTATCAACCAGTATGTGAGTGTGTGCACAAGCTTTAGTGTGTGTTTTTCTGAGTGACTTCAACCTCCTTCACAGAGGTGAAGTGGGGGCAGATTTAAATGAGTAAAGAAAACTACACCCCCCCTCCTCCGTGCCCCCACGTCATTGTATGTGTGTGTGTGACTTAGTGCTCCAGTCTCAATGCCTGCACATTATTTTTTCCTCCCACAAACACTGAAAAACGTCTGATTAATATCAGTCGAGCTCTTTTCCTCCACTTTATGTTGCACGATGCGTGTGTGAATACGTGTGTGTAAGAGGAGTAAAGGAGGTGTGTGTTGCGGCTGCTGAGAGGCCCAGATAAAGGTGGTGGAGTTGGGGGGCGGTCACATGGGAACCTTCCCTGGGTCCTGTGGTGGAGGGAGGAGGGTAGGGGGGTGCATTGAGAGGCACTGGGGTGGGGTTAATCCCCATTCACCCCGTCCTTCACTCAGCCGGGCCGGGCACAATAAGCCCCGCCTGCCTCCCCCTGCGTCTCCACGGTGACCCTTGACCCCACGTTTACGGCTGCAGCCCCTGGCCCCTTTATGCCTCCATCCTGTTATTATCTGCAATATTTACTCCTTTTGATTTCCCTGCTGGCCATTGACGTCGCCCACACAGCACTCCTGGCTGACTGGAAAACTCAAGAGCTCTCCTTCCTACTCCAGCGTCACCCCTGAAACCTTAAAGCCCACAGCAAACACTACCTGAAGTGGGAATAAGTCAGCTTACGACCACTTATTTATGACTTTTTGATTGAGGCGACAAGGAGCCGCACAGAAGAGCAGTCAGTGAAGTCAGAGAAGGCCTGGTATGTTAGTACAGTTGATGCAAAACAAACAAATCCAGATTAGATCAAATTAAATTACATTACGTTAAATTAGATTAGGGAATAAAAATATATATAGTAAAAAAAACTGCAAAGATGATAACAGAAGTGCTCTCAGTAGTATCAAAAATACAATATTGATTGAAATATGATATTTTAAAGTATATGCAGTATACATACAAAATAAAACACATTAAAATATCATTTTAATAGATCATTGTTAAATAAATCAGAATAGTTACTCTGCTACTACTAATAATAAAATAATAATGTTATTTAATTAAGAAAATAAGGACATAACATTGACTTACATTCATTTCCTGGAGACTTAACTTCACTCTAAACATAACCTCTACTGTCTAACCCTAACTATACCTTTAACCAACACTTCACCCTAGAATTGAATGATTTACGTTATAGAGATTTGCATTTTGTCCCTAAAAGGGAGGCGAGGTCCTAAAATGTGACTGTTTAAACAGATTTATGTCTGTCTGACAATCTACTTTCCTGCTGGAAAGATGTTCATATCAAATCAACTTCAAACAGCAGACAGCATCTTTACTTGTCATGTCAGGAAAAGCTCAGGTGCAGCTAATAACATTAATCATGGCTCAGCCTCGTTCCCGCCATACCAGTGAACCAGTACATACAGCGGGCGTTTATGACAGCAGATGGGGCCTATTTTGACTTGTCATGGTAGGAAAATGCACAGGTGTTACTAATAACAGTAACGGCCATGACAGTGTGACAGTGAGCCAGCATGTCCGATACCAGGTCCCTGAAACTAAAGCAGATAAATGGAATTTAGTCATCATTCATTTTATTACTCACACCTGTGTTTTTCTTATTGTGACATGTTAAAATGTCTGCTGTGAAAAGGGTTTCAGGTGTACGAACTTCTTTGATAGCATGATGATCCCCATCTGTCTCAATTTCAGTTACATATCACTTTTGTAAGAACATTGTACACAAAAAAAGTCATTTTATTTTAGAATAAATACTGTATCATCTGTTTAATAGCTGTATTCATATTACTACATACAACCAAACCTAGATGAAGGACTGATACTGTATTTACTATGACATTACAAAGTGGGTTTCTAAATCAATAATACTAACTTTTTGACATTGTAAATATGTTAAAAAACTTCAGTTCAGAATCAAGAAGTTGTGATATGTAGCACAACAAGCAAGTGAAGCTCAGTAAACAGATCAGCGTCCCCACACATGCTCAGTGTTGTCTGCCTTACACAGAACTACTCTCCGGAGACTGAAAACGTGATCGCTGTTATTAGTCTTTGAAGCTGCTTCTAAACAAACTAATGTGACTGTAATATTTGTGGTGAAGGAACTTGTCACGCAGTGCAACGGTGTGACTCATTAACGTGTTTTTAACAGTTTTTGGACAACAATTGAGGTCTACAGCACAGAGGAATAAGATATATCAGGACTGGATACACACACGATACTTGTAAGTAGATGAATTGATCGTTGGTTTGACTCTGCACATGAGATTTGTTGACAATAAGAAAAAAATATAGAAAATCACCAGCCATATCCTTAAAATCCTGAATTTTAGCCATCATGTACTGTACCTGCGTTCAAACGGAAGCTGGACACGTTGCTGGTCGCTCTCTGCTGGATCATCACCTGTAGTCACACTTCTTTCACCACAGTGTTTGGTATCACAGCTGCATCCATGACAGACATCACGAAGCTGTTGGTCACAAGTTCAGTCTGGGTAGAAAGACAACATTAGTGTGCCAGAAATGCTTTTTTTAATCACTTTTTTCAACTGTATTAAAAAAGAAAAATGAGGACACCACTTGTTCGAAAATATTCAAAGCAGTTTTCTGTAGTTGACGTTTACCCGATGCAGTCTGAGAGGCACCAGAGACATCCAGCTCATTCCTTCAATTTAAATAATGTCTCCAGGTTGCCATCTGCTGACTTCACACTGCAATGCTCCATTTTCTCACTTCAGCTTCACTCACACACAAACAAACACAATCCAGTGTGAACATCATGAAAAGATATGAAAGATAAATACATCAGAGCCACAGATGAGAAGAAAACATATAAATACTAAATATAAATTATACTAAATGTGATGACGGTCCCATTATCTCCTGCCATCACCATAAATTAGTCGTCATGGTTACAGAGCATCCTCCCCCAGGTGCCCACGGTCCACACTGGTTGCTGTTTGACATTAAAAGTCCTGCAGGCCTGTCGTGAGGCTCCAGCAAAGTGAAAATTAGACGTGATAACTCTTACTGGTGGCTGATTGTGAACTGTGTGACAGCAGTTAATCACCTTAGAAATTCAGTACACAGAACATCTAGTGCATGTCCTCCTTGAGGTTTTTTTTTCATTTTTTCCCCATTAAGTTTAGTTTTTTTTTTCTTTATCCTTGACTTGACTTGACTAAAGAATAAACTTATATGGAAAAATAAATCAAATAAGCACATTCATCATGTTCATACAGAACTCCAGTTGACCAGTAAGAATTCCCATCAGGTTAACAATTTAGAGGCAGCTGTGGCAGCAAGTTTGATTAAAATCATTGCCCGCAATTTTATGAATGGGAAAATGTACTTGGAGCATAAGTAAAGCATAAGTAAGGATCTGTGTGTACGAAGCAAGACAAGAAAGATGAGTCAGATTATAACTAACACTGATAAAAAGACAAATAATTCAAGCTCCTATTACTGATTGTTGCAGTTGTTATATTGTCAAATCATATCTGCTTAGGCCAGTGAATAAACTAAACCGCATGACGTTTTTATAAAACAAATAAAAAAGAGCATCAAAGTAAAATAAATAGGGAAAGACTTCAGACATGAGTCAGAGAAAAGAAGAAAAACAAATGTTTGTGTGTATTCTATTGAATTGTTTGTGCCATAAATAGCCCGTGGAGGCCATACTTTAGTTGAAGCCACATTGGAGCAGACTCGCTGGCTTGCAGCAACTCTTTTTACGCCTCCTCATCTCTCATTGGCTCTTTTTCTTCATGGCTTGCAGGCACGCAACTTATTTCTCCCTTTGAGAAACACAAATTAAACACAAACACACTGAAACTAAATGATATCAAACATGCTTCCAAGACACGGAAACAGACCGTAACTAAACCGAACCACAGCCTCACAAACAAAACGCCAGACGGACAGACAGTCTGACCACGCTCTGTTTTGGACCTTGATGCGGGATTTGATTGATTTGATGCATCTGAAGTTGAAAGATTGAGGGGCCACTGCAGGCAGCTCGCTGGTTTCTGGAGGCGGGAGACTACACCTCCAGCATGTACATCCACACGCACACACAAACACACAAATGAGCTGCGTGTTTTTAAGTGGCAACTTCACACATGTACATTATACACACAAAGGCTGTTGAGCAGGGAATTAAGAATCATTAAATCTCTATTAGGTTGAATAAAAACAGGCACTGTGAATATTATATCTGCACATATCAATCAGGTACATATGTTGTTGTTTTTTACCACTGTTTAGTTGCAACATGTTAAATATAGTCCAGAAATAAAGTGCTCACAAAGAAGAAACACTATTGAGGGAGTGATCATGGTGAAAATTAATCTAATGAATAAATACTAGTATTAGTTAATGTACATGGTAAACAAATGAGTTTGTAATAATTGAGATTTGTACACTTTAAGAGTTATCCATCAATTTAACATTACATTCCTATAACAGGATCATCAATGAAGCAGAACCAGATTTTATATTTTTTATTCTACAAATTCTTCTTCCTTGTCAAAACTTGGTGCCTACATTACCCACAATGCAACTAAATGTGATAACAGTATGAGTAGTGGAAAATGGTCCATTAATACGTGATAGTTTTCTCCTAATTATGAGATAGTCAGTCATAACTATGAGATATGGAAATGATAATTGCAAAATAAGGCCTCTGATTTTTCTTTTGTTTCTTCAATATGCACTTCTGTTCTCCTGAAGAACTACAAACAGATTTTGATGTGTAAAATCTTCACCAACATGGGCACCTTAATCCTTCTAAAGCTGCATGTTTACACATTTTGCACATTCCAACCATGATTTAATAATAAAGTTACTCTAGTGCTCTATATATATATATAAAGAAATGTAAACAAACAAGTTTCTACAGTGTCATTCCTAATGTCAAAGATTTCTAGATTCCTTTATAAAAACAAAAACTGTGTGTGTTGGACAAAAAAAAGGGTTTAATTTTAAAATTCATCGCGTTTAATTCAGTCATTTAAAAACATGTGGATAAAATACTAAAAACCAGATTTTAATAAAATTTCCTCAGCTTCAGGTTGAACTGTTACTCTTCTTCTTGTCATCGTACATGAGCGGACAAGGCAAACCAGCCTTCTCGCTCTCTCCGCTTCTCCACCTGTTGTAGAAAAGGAAAGGATGTTTTTTTTTTAGATCCAAATAATACTATTTTGATGAAAAGTAAGAACATCCATGTAATCTATACTCTTTTTGTGCATCTGTACCTGTGTGTTGCCGTCACTGGCTTCTCCTCTAAAACTTGGGGAAGAAGACGCTTCAGAACCAGCTGATCTGCAGCACAGAAATAATCATATATAACGGACAGTGTGTGACATTCACAAATACATGTACCAGTCAGCCATGTCCTGACTGTAAACATCCAGTTTATGAGCGATGTTAACGTGAGGAACTACATGAAAAATGTAAAAGAATGTGTGAATTCAATGTGAAAAATGCACGCCAACACCTCACTATAAACGTCTCTCTCACCCAGCTGAGCTACTCACCGTCTCTCGGCACCACCAGCCTTGAACAGGGGCTGCTGTGAAGGCATCAGCACGGACACCTCTGGACTTCCTCCTCCAGCTGAGAATGATATGATACAAGGATTTATAAGTCATCGGTACTCAAACAGCCAGACAGCAACATGCCGGGTTGATCCTAAGTACCTGCTGTGTGCGGGCTGAAGGAGGAGGGAGGGACGGGGGAGACAGAGGGGGAAACTTTGGCTGAAACACTTTGCTTCTGCTGCTCAATAAGCTCCAGCAGTCGACCCCTGGCTGCTGCACTTTGCCTGTTCAGCTCGAGGAGGCGCTGTTGCACACTGCTCACACTGGTCACGCTGCTCACACTGAGGGTGTCATAAGCCGTCACCTAACACAGACACAAATACTGTGTGAATGTGGATTATCATCACTTAAAACTGATTACTGGGGCTTCCTGGAGCCTTAGTACAGTATTACGATCATCCAGGTTTGGATCTGACCTCTCTCTCTCAATCCTCTCTGTGTGTTTGTTGCGTTTCAAAGCATCTTATACAGAAAGGCTAAAAGCAAAAATGACTACAGGTCTATCTATGAGGACAATTTCTGTAGATCTGGTGGGGCAACAAAAAAAAAATCTCCTCTTATTTAGTTTTGAGAAAAAAAGTTTCAATGGAGGAAAGATTAATGGAGACTAAGATTAATTCTGTTCTCTATTATCCTTTAGATGATAAATTGAGATGATTACTTACATGTGTACTATAACTAGCATTTTCTTTTGATTTCTTTAATTAGACATTTTCAAAACACTTAACATGGACTTTGAAAGAGAAGCATGTAATCTTCATAAGCCACAACATTAAAAAGAAGAATATTTTGTGGTAAAATTTATTTACAAAGCTTTCTTTGAACATATGGCCAATCACATAGATTACTTCCCCTGTAGTTAGTTGTATATATATTTTTGGGTATTTGTATATTATTGTATAATGATTATAAGTATTCACTACACTTTTGTTATCTTTCTCCTCAAAGTATCAAATCTTATTTTCCTATTTTATTGCTATCTTGTTTCTTCACTTACTGTTCTGAAACCTGCCCCAAAACAAATTTCCTGTACACATGAACTTGGTGAATTAAGTCTGACTCTGATTCTGATGTGAGCTGCCACCTGGAGAGGCTCAGTCTCACCTGATTAGTCTGTTGCTCTCCTTCAGCAGCCTGGATGTGCAGGCTCCGTCTCTCTGTGCTCCTGGACGCTGAAATCCTTCTCTCACCAACACTTTGAGGTGTGACTCTGCCTGAACTGCTGCAGGAGCTCGACCGTTGTCTCTGCTCCCCACTACTACTGTTAGGCGATCCTCCGGTGCCTGACCCGACGCTCTTAGCCTGGCTGAGCTGTGCTCTGATCAGTTCGTTCTGTCTGCTCAGCTGAGCAATCTCAGCCAGCATGACCTCTGGAGAGAGCTGTGAGCTGAAAGGGTCGGAGGTCAGTGATAGTGAGGAAGTGGAAGGCAGACTGGTGAGAGGCAGGCTGGTGAGGCTGGAGGCCGAGCTGTGGATCTTTAGGTCCTTGCAGGAATGCAGGATATCTACAGCAGGAAGCTCCTGATGCAGTGGCACAGGATGAGTCACTATGGAAGAGGAAGAAGGGCAAAAATATGCTTCTTTCAGTGAACTAAGTGAGGATGACATGAGCATATGGCTGAAATTAGATAATAACTAAAAAGAATCAGGTTACCAGGAATTTGTTGCCAGTTGTCTCTCTGTTGAGGTGGGGAGAGCAGAACAGCAGGAGGAACAGAAGCTTGTGTTCGCTCAGGAACAGGTGCAGACTGACAAACTGTACAGACAAGTGAAAACCAATTATTCACCATTTACCGCACTAGTATCCATGCACAGACTTACACACACACACACACACACACACACACACACACACACACACACACACACACTGTATGAACCTGCAGCTTTGATGTCAGATTCTTGGGGTGGATAAATGTGTCCCCCCATTTGTCCAAGTCCCCCCATTGCTAACACCACTGTGTCCAACTTCTGCTCCAGCTCTGCTGTCCGCTGCTGCAACTCTGCCTAAAGAGTACACAAGAGATAAAAAATAAACATTGACAACTTCTTCCTTGATACATGATCCATCAACACAGTAGGAATCTGGACAATATACTAGCGTCAGACTGTAAGTTACCCTCCGCCTCACCTGCATGGCGGCAGCCTCTTCCCTCAGAGTCATGGTCTCAGCAGTAAGAGCATCAATCAGCCCCCGCTGCTCTCTCAGCTTCTCCTCCAGTCTTCTTCTCTCCAGAGTCTCATTCTGAACTTCTTCTTCTCTCTAACAACGAGAGAATGAGATGAGTTAAATATATGTAATGAAATCAAGAATGTACGAGCATAATGTCAGACATCAAGGCGATAAGCAGTAACAGCTTTACTCTCAAATGATTTCATACTATAATCTTTAAAATCTCCCATGATTAAGTTTCAAGAGGCAAACAGTAGCACAAGGCCTGAGCAAAGCCGGTTTTGTCCAGCCTTGTCTGTCTTTGTGTCCAGTATGTCCTGAAGAGTGTTTAATAAAAAGACTGCATTGGATCTGTTTCAGTACCTGTTTGATGAGGTGCACTACGCGCCCTAAAGTGGAGACCAAAGCGACAGAGAATCCAGTGAGGCCTTGCTTTCTGTGCTGTTTTGGACTCTGTGCTGACTCTGCTACTGTTTCAGGACTCAAAGAATCCAAGTCGGCCTCCACCTGACCCAACATGGTCTGCAGCAGGCCCAGACTGGACTGGTCCCCGCTGAGGGAAGCAACAGAGGAGGCATCTAGCTCTGAACTCTTAGAAACACACCTCCTAGTCCTGGTGGTGCGACTACTGATCCTGCCTGAAAAACACATTCAGAAAAAAATAAAACATATACTAAACATTTGACGATGATGATTCATTTAGTCTCATATGACTTTCATGAGTATTTTAAAGGGACCTTCCTGATATTACCTGAGTTGTTGAGAGGCAGCTCAGGGTTCAGAACTTGAGAAACCATGACTGATGGTTCCTCCTTGGCTTCCTCTGACTGACTCTGTCTGGACCGAACACGCTGAACAGCCACTGTGGCGTTTAGAGCTGCAACGAGGTCACACATGATAAAAAGTATATTATTACTGGTGGATTGTTTTAATAGCTGCATGAAACAATCTTGAAACTTTTCTGATCAATTCTATACACTTAAATAAGCTCATCAGTTCTACCTGTTTGGTCTGGTGCTCTGCCTGATGTGCAGGGAGTTACAGGAACATCATCTCTGTGTCTCTGGTCAGAGATTGGCCGATGGACTTTTTGCCGCTGCACCGTTCTACTTTGAGTCTTTGCCTTCATTTTCCGTAAATTCGTCCTGCAAAGAAAAGCAACATGAACAACGTCAGCAGGGTTTGACACTTCAGTAACAATCAATTATTAAGATTTTTCCCTCCTTACAAGGAGCCACCAGTCAAGTCTCTTATCTTATCATATCTTATCTTAGATTGTGCTGGAGGGTGACACGGTTTATCTTGTAGGCATTAGTACCTTTGGACGACATTATAGTCTGAACTGCCAGCATGACAAGTATCTTCATCACTGTAGTCTTCCTCTGAAGCTTCTAGTTCATTGAGAGCCTGAAATGAGCCATATGACACACGAAAACATGTAAGCAATGTCCTAGAAAAAAATGGAAGTAATACACTCAGACATACATCACATTACTATTAAGGAAAATAACAAATACATTGATCAAAGTTGGTAGAGACATGCAGTACAAATGTATACATAACATCATCTTAACACACTTGCCTGTTGGTCCATCATAGACTGACTGAGGAGCGACAGCTGAGTTGGAGGATCTGGCCTCTGGAGAACAGGCAGTGCAGAGTCAAAGTCACAGTTTGGAGCCATGGTCACACTGGGATGCCCTGTGGAAACAAACAAACATACTGTATACAACTGCAGGAGAACATTAAAGCTCAGGAAGAATAAAGAGAAATATCTGCATTAACATCTAATTTTGTTGGAAAGTCAAACTATATTGTTCAAAAGGGGGACAGTTTTTAATAGAAATAAACTATAAGCAGAGGACTAGAATGGACTCCATGTTAGTTTTTACATCTTTGATCCTCTTCACAATGCATCTGTGTATCTACAGAACAAAGCAAATAAGATTGCTACCAGTCTGTCTGCGTGGAGCGTCTCCAAACAAGTCTTTGACCACAGCCATGGCTCTATCAGAGCGGGCCAGCACATCTTGCAGGAGCAGCTGGTCAGAAAAAACCTGCAGCGATACAAAACAGTACCATCACCAGCAGCAAAGACACTGTGATCAACTCAGTATAGGGCAGCAACATCGAGTGAGCACAAAAAACTGTTAAAGTAACAGTGAAATCATCATCATCACACAAACACACACCTCCCTGATGATGCTGAGGCTGGCCTGGTCCAGAGGTGCTGGACTCCCAGCGTGCCTGAGACGGGATTTCAGGGCTCTCTCTCTAAGCTCCCACTGAGCCGCCGCCTTGTTGTGGGACTTGTGAATCTCATGCCGATGACTCTGAAGTGAAAGGAAAAAATTAGACTTTCATCTATAAACATTTATCCATTAATCTAACTACACGTTGAGATAGTTTATTTAAAAGAATATAGTCTGTATAATGACAGATGCCTGCTACAAGGTAAAAAAATCCCAAATAATATTGTAATGAGTGCTCATTCATAATGAATAGTATGAGATGAAACATGTACACATATAACATCAAAAAAGCACCATTCACACTACAAGCAGATGGTCAAACATCTTACCAGCTCTGCAGCCGTCAGCTTGTGCACAGACAGGTCATTGACGGTGCTCTGAAACCAACAACACACAGCTGTCATTACTACTACTGTAACTGTTCAGTGTTTCATTGTTTTAAAAATCAATATATAGTTTGTACACGGGTGGAAGAAGAGTAGTAGCAGCTCCTACTAACTCGCATTGAAAACTTCACCTGTAGATAAAAGGCAGCTCTTCTTAAGGCTGTTCTGAATAGGAATTACTGCCTAACTACTCTCCACTAAAATGATACTCTCAAAATGTAGATATAGCTAATCAATAAGAAACCCTGATTCTGTTCAGCCATTAATAATAACCCAGATATTCATTGATGCTTATAATTTAAAAAAATATTAAAAGGCAGCATATGCAAATTATACCAACAAGGGCTTCACCTCAATTAATAAAAATTCAACCAATAAGGCAGCAGCAGCGCTCAGAAAAGGAAGCTAATATATCAATATCAGAGGAAGTGTGGCTTCAAGCATGGGAAACCCGGTCTACTTCCACTTACTCCTTGTTTTGGAGCAATTTCTGCCCCAAAAACCTGATCTGTTTCTTCATTACTCCCAAGCAAAAATCCAAATTAACTCAGCACCCCTGCTGCAGGGCGTATGGATCAGTTTCAGTGGACCATGCACATATTTTTTGGTCCTGTTCATGTATGTAGCCTAAAGCCTTGAGAAGAAAGGAATGAAGTGGGCCATTTAGTTTCAGAGATTCTGGACGTGAAATCTGATTTCTCTTTCACCTTGTTGTGCCTTGGAAATATTCCCAAAGGTCTCAGTCAAAGTGACACATAGATTTTGAAGATTATTATGGCCGTGTGTAAAAAAACAATTACAAAATGCTCCAGAGGAACCCTCCCACCACTGCCCTTCTTATCAACATAATCTGCTCAATTCACTCCATGGAAAACATGACTTTTACCCTTTGACTTCAAAAAGAGAAGAAAATGGGATTGCTATAATCCTGGATTTTTAGCTAGTAATCTTTTTGTCTATCTGAGCCCTTTTCAATGCATTATAAACTGTACCTGTGCTCTTTTCTTTTACAGATTGTGCTGTCTTGTCCCAAACCCCATCTGTTTCTTTGTTTTTTTAATGTATTGATATTCTTTATCAAAAAAGGGATGTCTTCCAGATTACTTTATGAAGGATAAACACTCACAGCAAACAAAGGAAGAATACCCTCCAAATTGTGCAGCATAACTGTAGGCTACTTCATACTGGCTTAAAGTGTATCCCAAAAAAGTACAAGTACATGACCAGCTCCACCAGTGTAAACTACATAGTTAGCTTTTTTTCAGCGGGGGGGGACAGCTGTCTGTACTCACCACCCACTCTCTTTTGGGAGCAGCTGCCTTCTTGGAGCGCACAGGCCTTTTTCCTTTGGTGTGTTGTTGAGGACGCCCAATTCTCACAAATGACATCTGTTTACAGAAAGTATAAAAAGATTAGTCCTGTGGCTTCAGTGTTGTTTTGTAACGTGTTGTACGTTTATACTTAGCAAGTATCATACATACATATATAATATATATATATAAATATATATATAATGTATATTTGTGTTCATTGGGCCAGGCTTGTGCAGCTTTTCTTAACGGTAAGTTAGCTGAAATGTGATATAACGTTAGCCAAAATTTGAAAAAGCACTTACGTTTTCCGTTGTGAAGGCCCAGTTAGTTGTAAGAAAGGCGCCCCAGTTTATTTATGAGCCTGACACCTTCACTATAAAGCTAACGAACCTTCACAGAGAGTTGAATTAAACAAGAAATATCTCGTTCAGTTTGTTGTGTCTGTGACAGT
Organism: Thunnus thynnus; assembly: GCF_963924715.1. Lineage (NCBI taxonomy): Eukaryota > Metazoa > Chordata > Actinopteri > Scombriformes > Scombridae > Thunnus > Thunnus thynnus. The sequence continues at coordinate 12,860,362 of NC_089537.1, forward strand.
TTTTCAACAGTTGCGCGCCACTTCCTGTGCTGTTGCCACGGACACCGCTTGCACCACAGTGGAGCATGACGGGAAATGGAGTAAAAGGGCAATAATCAGTGTTGCAGTGGTGGAAAAAGTAGTCAGACCCTTTACTCATTTTACCAATTTTTCAAGTGACAGGCTCCCTTACCTATTTTACCCATTTTGCTTATTTTTCGAGTAACACCCCCACCCCCATTACTGAAGTAAAAGTACCAATGCAGCAATGTAAAAATACTCCATTGCAAGTAAAAGTCCTGCATGAAGATTCCCCCTCAAGTAAAAGTACATAAGTGCAGCAAACCGTAGGCTACTTAAAGTATTGCAGTAAAAGTAGTGCTTTGGTCTCTCTGACTGATATATTATTATATATGACATAATTAGATTATTAATACTGAAGCATCAGTGTGTAAGCAGCATGTTACTGTTGTAGCTGCTGGAGGTGGAGCTATTTTGAACTACTTGATATACAGTTAGGGTCATCAGATAAATCTGAGGGGTCGTGAGATGATTAATGGGAGAGGAAAGAAGAAAAAAAAAAACAAAGTTCTGATACACAAATCCGTTTTCAGTTTTTGGATTTTTTCTCTAATCTTTGACATTTGGTGAAATATTGGATCATTTGAACATTTATTGAAATGAAACCATGTGAGAAGTTTAGAGGGAGAAATCACTATTTGGTGCACACTGCTTTTTGTAAAACGTCAAAAGCCGAAAAGGTTGGAAACCATTGATTTCATCTTTAACAATGTGTTGTATTTTAAAAGCTCGTTATATTATCCATTGTGTCAAATCTTCATCTGAAAAGTTACTAAAGCTGTCAGTGGAAGTATAAAGTAGCATCAAATGGTAATACTCAATTAAAGTACCTCAAAATTGTACTTAAGTACAGTAATTGAGCAAATGTATGTTACTTTTCACCACTGCAGTGTGGTGAGAAGTATTCACATCTTTAATTGAGGTAAAAGTAACAATAAGACAATGTGAAAAATACTCTTGTACAGCTAAAGTCCAACATTCAAATGTATATTTGTGTAAAAGTGCAGAAGTATCAGCAAAATGTACCTAAGTATGACATTTGAAGTACTCGACTATATTAACATATAATTATATTATTATCAATGTTGCATTAATAGGCAGTCAGCATTTAATGTGTAGCTATAGTCGACGTTGAGCTAGTTTAATCCTTAACAATGTATAATCGGCCTATTTCAGTAAACTAATCACATATTATGTACTGTAGGCCTATGTAAAATATGCAAAGTAAACATAGCAGTTATATAAATGTAGTGGAGTATTTGCAGTATAAAATAGCTTAGCATTAAATTAAGTTCAAATATCCCACAACTGTAATTTATATCAGGCCTACTTAATTAAATATGGCTCCTCTTAGTCACATTTCACCACTGGTAATAATAACAGTAATGTCTAGAAAACAAATGTGAATGTCAGGCCTAACTAGGGCTTCATGGTCTGTTACTATTATGTATTATGTGCTATTATGTAGCCATTCATTCAATCTTGCATCCGGAGATGATTGCCAGATGTTTGCTCCTTTGCAAACATCTGGAAACACCACTAGATGGCAATGTCAACATGCAGATCCCCTGTGGGTGAGTGGAGAAGAGGAATGCTTCCAGATGCAGAGCCAAACGGCTTAAAGACTCAGCTGCTCTTCACCAGAACAAAACGGAAAGATATTCAGGAACAAAGCTCGAATTGAAGAGAACTTTGTTGATGCCGTGACAAGACATGAACAATGGTTTGCGGGAAATACACAAAAGTGCAAAAAAAAAAAAAAAAAAAGTAAGTAGTGGTTGACAGATGTGTAGGTGATCAAGATGAAGGCTTGTATTGACAGTGATTGACAGCAAATGCATCCATAATTGACAATTAGTGTCACCAATCGAAAACATTTCTAAAGTTTCATGTAAACTGGAGATAAAGATGAAAAAAGATGGTTTGGAAGCAAAAGCAGGTGCTCATTTTATTGTGCGTTTCGGGATTTATTTAAAGGCTTGAACCGGACGTTGTGTGTTATTCTTTACATCTTGACACTGATAATTACTGTAATATGGAGGTGGTGAGTATTTGCATCTGACTTTTTTTTTTACACGCCCCTCTCTCTGTGACGCAGAGTAGGATAGACTCTGCGCGCTTTAGTTCAATCAGGCTAGACTGGCCCAGACCTGGTTCACTGACTTTTGACGCTCAACAATGCGGACCACGCCACAAAAGTTTGAAAAGTTTTCTTTGCGCACGGGGCTGGCGGTCAGAGGACTCAGGATAGACTGCAGCTGTGCGCCCATGGATCAGGCTACAAGTGTTGGTTTCTCTGCATCCCTGTGGAAAGTCATTTGAAGAGTGAAGAGGAGACATGAGCAGCCTCCCTGCAGTGCCAAAGGAGATCATTTAGTCTTTCCATACTGGATTTAACCCGTGGCTTTGACGGTTTACAGCTGGAATCTATATAGTACTATATAATTTGTGTGACCATTCAATAGTATAAGTGAGTGTTTTGTACAACTAGAGGATAATCACCTACACGGCGGAGTCGTTTTTGGAGACTTGGATCTGAATTACGCACGGGATTGCTCTAACAAATGACAGCTTCTAAGTGGTTTCTTACCCTCTCACTTCACCCCCTCAACTTCCTTCATCGCACTCTTCCACCGTATCACCTCTCTCACCGGGTCAGACGCGGGGATTGAAAGCCTCTCCGTCTCTCTCTCCCAGTGCGCCAGCGTGCGGCCGCGGGCCACCTGGCCGAGGATGTGGGGAGGAGGTTTCCCTATGTCCGTCACCGTGATTGTGACTCTACTCCTGGTCATTATCGACGTGAAAGCCAGTGGGGAGTATTGCCACGGCTGGCACGACTCTCAGGGAGTCTGGAAAGAAGGGTTCCAGTGCCCGGAGAAGATCGATGCAGAGGACGCGATCATCTGCTGCGGGAAGTGCGAGCTGCGCTACTGCTGCTCCAGCACGGACGCACGGCTGGATCAGGGGAGCTGCGACAACGACCGACAGGCTCAGGAGCCCGGGACAGAGAGCAAAGAGAACAAGGACTCCGGTGCAGGTATTAGCCTATAATTTCTTTGAGTTTACATGTTAACCCAACCCTGCTGCAACCACTTCTACCACAAATAATAGTACTTACGTGCTTAAAACCAATAAATCCTGAATGTATATTGAATGCAAATGCGAAATGCAACGAAAAAAAGACATAAACAAAAAAGAAAAAGAAAAATGTCTAAAAGCTAAATTTAAAAAGTGATGCAGTGACTGCTGGCTTGAATGTGTTGACAGGTTGTTTTAGAGTGTGGTGACTGTCACAGTAAATGCCTATAATCCCTTTTATAGACTTCATTGTTATTTATGAGAAAGAAAGACTGAGAAGTATGTCAAAGACAATGAATCAACTAAAACTAATTGAGCTGTTGCTTCAGTGTTGTGTCTCCCTTCACTTCAGATTCCAAATTAATTTAATTGGAAGTATCTTAGAAACCACAATAGCAACACAGTGTTGACGCCATGCCCAAAGCGCATGCACAAGAAGTCTTAAATTTGATATTGTGAAGTGCAGGCCTATTACAGGGTTCAGTTTCCTCTCGTAAACCCAACAGACCCACAGTATCTCCCTGTTAAGAGGTTCATCTACTGCCTGTCCCGGTTGGCAACGACAGCTGCACAGGAGACAGCAGACTCCTCCAAAAAACCAGTTAACTGCGCTCACAAATGGCAAACTGTGCCGTGCTGCACTTTATAAATAGCCGTGTTTGTTCTGGCCTGTAACAGTGCAGAGGGGCCGGGCTCAGATCACGCTGTCCCCACGGGGATCAAGTTTGGACTTGACCGGATCTTGGACAGTGGCTCACCAAAAGGCGCTGACAGCTCTGTTCATAAAAAACACAAATCGCGTTATGTATCATTTCCTTCCAGACTCGTGGATTCCCTCTCCCATCGTCAAGATCCTCCTCTATTCCCCTGCTGCAGTCTCTCTGGTGTCTGTGGGCTTTCTAGGGATTCACACTCAGACCTGCTTTAATCAAGACACCCATATATACACATGTAACCTGCATTTAACAGAGGCATCATTACCAAAACCACAGCAAAACATTAAACCAATACTTTCCAACTTATCTGGTGGATTAGGTGACAAAACACACATTTTCTTCCCCTTCATCATTGCTTACATTCCCATAAGTTAATCTACCAGAAAGCCTCTTGAAGCTGCATCATAACGTAAATAAAAGATGAACAAGGAGATAAGTGCACCCCGAAAAAATGGAGCAAATATTGAACATCAGAGAAAAAGGCAACACAGGCTTTACTTCATATTTCCCTGGGGGATATTATGCCCTCTCTTGGACCTCCAGCTATAATCTGTCATTTGCTAAGACTATCATGCCTTATCACAGCAGGAAGAGGTATATACATTTCATTCATTGGCCTCCAGCCAAAATAACTTAAAGAAAAGCAGTTTTTTTTCCTCTCTAAGAAGAAAGAAAGTGTGTTTTTTTAATGCACAGCCCAGCTCTGTTGCATTTTATTCATTTTTCATATGCTTGCAGCCTATTAATCATCCAGCAAAGATACACACTGTGATGTCAATGAATAACAGGCAGGAAATTATTAATGTGCTCAACATGAAGAAACATATGGTATTTAGGAATAGGAGAATGCCCGTGGGATAGCTGAGGGAAAGACAAGGGAGAGTCCAGCCAGCCAAACCAGCCAGCCACAAAGACTGTGCCCAAAACAAGAGCTTAGTAGAGGGGGCTGCTGTTACTGCAGCATGGCTGCCACAGCTCAACTGCAGCAACAGGTGTGGAAGAGTGACAAGGAACAATAGGAGTGTTTCAACCCCCATGTGCACCAAAAAGTGATTTCTGTGCTGAGAAAATCACACATAGTAGCAGGAGGTACAGACATAAAGTGTTTTTTTGAAATATTTTAAGCAGTCAAGTCCTGAATTTGTCAAAGTGAGAACAGTGGTGGAGAGTAGCTATGTATGTTTACTCAAGTGCTCTGTATAAGTACAATTTTGAGGTACTTAACTTAAGTATTTCCATTTTATGCAACTTTATACTTCCACTTCCCTACATTTCAGAGAGAAATACTCTACTTTTTACTCTGCTACATTTATCTGGAAGCTTGTCGCTCATTACTTGATTTAGATATTACATTAAAAACATATTACATTAAAAACATATAATGAGCTTATAAAATACAATATTACATCAGTGTTTCCCAGTTTTATCATGAGACCTTTTACAAAAAAAGCAGTTTCTGGCTCGAGCTCCTCACGTTTTAGATATCTGAGTTGTTAGCAGTTCCACTAAGATTGATTTCCCCTCTAAACTTTTCAGATGGTTTCATTTCATTAACCGTTCAAGGCCCAAAGAAGTAAAATTATCCAACACGCAGACACAAACAGACACAGAAAAACATAAACAAAGATTAAGATTCTTCTTTGCTACCTCATTAATCAATTCATGACCTCTAAGATTTATCTTGTGACCCTTTGCAGAGGAGTCAATCCCTATGTTGGGAAAAAAACTGGACTAATTTCATCACATTATATAAATTACTTAAAACTACCTCCACCTCAACCAGCTACAGCAGTAAAATGCTACTTAATCATCGACGTATCAGTAAAAATCTAATAATGTCATATCTGATAAAGGTTTCAGCTGTTTTACTTTTGATACTTTCAGTAAACTTCTGTACTTCTACTTAAGCTGGAGTTTGAATGCATGACTATTACTTGTACTAGTCCCTCTTCCACCCCTGTGCACACTGAACTTTAAGTGTTTTTTTTTTTTCCCTTCATCGCTGATTTACAGTGCAGCATTTTGGACTCTGCATTGAAAGCGGGGATGAAGTAACACAAGAAGAAGTTTTTTTGCAATTACTAATCCTCATCAGCCTTGCAGTGGAAACGGAGATGTTGAGGTGGAGGCCATATAAGTGCAGGAAAAGAGGGCAGTGAAAAGGCTCCCTGGGACATTTCTGCTCTTTTTTTTGTAACTTATATATGTGTGTTTCCATAACACACTTATAGAAAGAGTCCCTGTTAAAACCTGTTTATTGGAAGGTGTGTGGCTGTGAGGTACCTCTGAAGTTGACACCGCTTCTTGTCAAAAGGGAAATGGGTCAAGGTCCTAGTTTGTTTCATGTCACCCTCTCTTGGCCTCCTTTGCCACCAGCCTGTGTGTTTTGCCACTTGGACCTCCAGCTTTTAGCAGGTCTCAAACAGTAATCCTTTTAATACCTGGCTACTTTTGATGAGCATTTTGAAACGTTTCTCAAGGCCCTATGGATGTATTTCAAAGAACCCAGAGACAAAAGGAAACTGGAGCCAGTTGCTGCCTCTCTCTCATTGGCATACAGTTACACCTCCGAACACACGGGCACATTCAAAGCGGAAAATAACTACACCCTGTGGGAACAATAAAACACAACTAATCACTTATAGTGTAACATGGCCGTTATTGTGTTTGCAAGGTGTCTGTGAGAGCGAGCATGGGAATGGACATTTGAGGGAAACACCTCGGGAGTGACCTCATCTCGCCTGTTGCCCCATTTGTGCCAACAATGTCCGCTAGTTTGCGCCTTCGCCATTAGTACAGTTAGAGCAAAAAAATATGATTCTTTTTAAAGGAAAGTTATTGTTGATCATGTTTCAAGGTTGTTGTTGGAGCTTATCCTGCTCACTTATCAAGTTTAAAGACATCCAACTGGAACTGAGATCCTCATGACTTCATAAAATGATGCTCTTATTGGTAGATTTGTAAGTTTTATACAAGCCCATTGTTGGGAGTATGATTTGCTGGTTTAAATATAAAGACAGAAAAGGTCAGTGAGAAGGAATGGGTTCGCTCCTTTGATTTAAAGAGCTGAATAACCTCCCATTCAGCTACATTAAATCAGTCAACTTTAATACCCTTCTTTAAGCAGAAGCCAAGTACTGTAGTTCAACTTGAGTAACTTATTTTCAAAGGGCTGGTCATAAATAGCCGAAGAAAAAGAGGGGTCACAAATATCTGCTGGCAGCCTGGCTTAAGAATGTCACCCATGCAAACATACACACATACACACACGCACAAGCACACACACATACACACACACACACACGGTGCAGGGTCGAGGAGGTTATAGACACAGCAGGGCGCTGAGGATTAAAACAGATCAAAACAAAGTTAATAACTGCTAATGAGAGCCCGAGGCTCCCTGGGGACCCAATCCCAGTGTACCTTCCATTCTTCTACTCTAGTCCAAACACTCTTCTCTGCACAGTCTTTTGTTTCACTGTCTTACCCAATCTCCCCTCACATGTAGGAGCTTTGCCTGTGCAGAGAAGCAAGACATGTGAATGTGCGCCGGTATTTCTTTGAAGTTAAACCTTCACTTAGAAGTCAATATTTTGCCACAAAAGCATGAGCTGCTATTTAAAGTGTTCTCTTTTTCTTTCTCTGTAGTTCCCATCTATGTGCCGTTCTTGATCGTGGGCTCGGTGTTTGTGGCTTTCATCCTGGTGGGTTCTGTGGTTGCTGTGTGCTGCTGCCGCTGCCTCAGACCCAAACAGGAGCTGTCATCAGGAGGGGCGTCAGGAGGCGGTGCCAGCGGTGGGCGCCTCCTGGAAACCATTCCCATGATGTCCAGTGCAGGCACCTCTAGAGGCTCATCCTCTCGCCAGTCCAGCACAGCCACCTCGTCCAGCTCCTCTGCCCCGCCCGCTGCCTCCCGCCCCGCTGCCCCTCTCATGCGGGCGCAGGCCTCCTGCTGCCTGCCCCCTGACGCCAGCGTCTTCGTCAACATGCCCACCAACTTCTCTGTACTCAACTGCCAGCAGGCCACCCAAATCATGCCTCATCAGGGACAGTTCCTACACCCGCAATACATCGGCTACGCCCACCCCGTGGCCCCTGCCGCAGCATTCCTGGACCCCACCCAGGGAGGATACAGACCCCTGCAGTCCCCCTGTCCTCCTCCCACCGGTGGGTCCAGTGTCACCAGTGACCAGAAATACCCTCCAGTGACTGTGTGATGAGGGGGCCAACCTGCAGACCACTCTGCCACTTTGTTGTGAAGACTAACTTGTGAAGTTTAACCTGTGCGGGCTGCGCCTGAGACCTTCAGTGGACACTGCCAGAGTGGAAAAGGAAAGGCAAGAGTCAGACTCACATGAAGGACTCATAAAGCCGTTACTGGCAGCAGGGCCTGCTCTGCTATTGTGAGTGGTGTGTGTCTGTTTAGTGTGTCATATGATCTCTTGGCAAGTTGGAATGAGCTAAGCTCAGCCTACGATGGGGTAAGATGGATGCATAAACAACTGCATAATGGTGGGTTACACAGCCCAGATGGGTAATAATGCACAGCTCAGTGCAGCCTGCAGCTCAAATAAAGACTGTGCATGTGTTTGTGTTTGCATGTATGTGTATGTGAGAGAGAGAAAAAAAGATTTGTTGGTTTATATGTGTAGGAATGAGTGATGACTGGGTGATTTATAGCGGTGAACTGTATGTAAAGTGGATATTCAAGCAAAAAAAAGAATTATGACCACATGCTGTGTTTATGCCATGTGCACATCTGCACTTGTGAATGATTGTGAATGGTATACAATACAGAATATGTTTGTTTGCGTTTAAAGTATGAGGAAATGAAGCATGTGAAAAGATGTTTGTACTGTACGTGTGTGAAGTGTGGAGGGATGTGGTCGTATGAGTAACTGTGAGTTAACTGCATGTAATGGGAAATGCAGGTGGTGTGATGTGAAAGGCAGTCACAATCTCCCTGTAGACCATTTAAACTCTAATGAAGTGAACACAGGACACAGACTGTAACACTCCACCCTACTATATAACCCCCCTCCTGCCACCCAAAAAGAAAAAAAACCCCCCGCACAAAAAACAAAAAAATACTGCCCCAACTGCCCTGAGCGGAAACACACTCAGACCCCAAAAATGAAAATATTCATGCAAGGCTGGCAGTTAATGTACCTAAGAAGTGTGAGTGTGTGACATAGAGAGGGAGTGAGAGGCAGTCCTCTGAAGATTAGAGTTAATTATACAACGAAAACTCTGCCAAATACCCCCTTCACTTCTCTCCTGTGAGAGGTGTGTGTGTGTATGTGTGTGTGTGTATTTAACACTCCCACAGTTCAGTGCATTAGCTGAGGGCACGGGTAGCTCCAGGGCAGCTTTGAGTCACTATTTTCCACATAAGAAAGGAACAGAAATGGCAGTTACTGGTTGTTCATGTGAGAAAAAAAAACGAAAAAAAAAAAAAAAACGGAGTGAAAGTTTTGTCAGCCATTCTGTGTACTGTTGTGCAGCTGGGTCTGTAACACGACTGGTAACTCAGTAACATGCAACTTCAGGAATGTGCTGCTCCACTGAGCGTGCAGCCAAAGATGTCCCATAGTGCTGAAACTGGTACGTCTGTGTACCTCATCTGTATTCCGAGCACAGTGTCTGTAAGATACAGTAGGCAGCTTGTGTGCGATAAAATAAGAACATCTGTAATATGGTGGATTCATTTAGGTCCGATGTGTTTGCTCCCTGTGAAATACAGTGATTTGATGATGCAGGAATGACATTTTTCATATGAATTTGAGAAAATAAACAACTTTTAAAACAGAAAGCAGTGTTTTGAGAGCTTCTTTTACCTTCGTCTGTCATAAATATACATGTTTTGTGCTTTTAAAGCCATGAAGGGAGATTTTTCTGTTGCCATGGCCCCTCCAGGTGAGTTATATTTACATACATACATGCTCAGAGACAAGGCTTGGTTCACAAAGCTGTGTGGTGAATGGGTTTGCACACAGAAGTGTCTCAAATTCTTAATCCCCTTGAAACACACACACATACTTAAGCTATTAGAAACACTTCTTATATACACACACACACTTACAGACAGCTCTACCACCCACGGTGGACAGAACGAATACCTGTCACATCACCCGAAACAATAAACCACAACAGTTGACAGTTAAAAACTATGACGACGTCTTTGAGCCTGTGGAGGTGCAGTGTTGGCAGGCTTCTCCAGAAACTCGGCTAATGTGGAAAGCGGAGCGGGCCATCAGGGAGTCACCGGGGATGAGCTGAGAAACTTAAATGGCTCTCTGGCTCCAGCTAGTCCGATGGATTCTCCATACTGGAGCAGCTGTAGTCGGGTTTGGGCTGGGACGCATCCAGGAAGGTGGGTGGGAAAGGGATCTCCAGTTGGACTCCAGCATCCAGGGACGGGAAGGGGGGGTATTAATCTGCTAATGGTCTGTCTACACCAACTCTCCTGAGCTCAGAAAGGGAGCGTGGGAGAGGTTTGATTCTGTTAATATATGAAACTATAAGTATTTCATGCACAAATCATCCCTTTTGATCTTTTTTCTACTCTATTTTCAGCACAAAACTCCCCCAAGTACTTTCACTGTTATTCAGAAAATGCATGAGTGCATGAGTAGAGAGCTTACAGTCAGGAGACAGAGACATTTGGTCAGGCCATGGATTGATTAGATTTAATGTTTAGGACTCGGATGGACAACCCCCCTCCCCTCCCGACCCTTCAGTCTTGCATTCCTGAACCAGAGTGTCCTCAACAGGAAGCACAAGGACAATAGACTCTACATTCAGACAAATCCCAGAGCCAGAAAAACACATGATCCACGCAAGTGTCTCAATCAGATCCCTTCTGTTCAGACGCCTATTAGCACTAGTTCAAGTAAAATATTCCTTCTAAGACGTAAATGAGTACAAAAACAGGCATTAATGAAAAAAGAAATTATAAACACATACACATGTCCAATTTAATAAAAAATAAAAAGAAAGAAACACTGTCCAGTAGAGAGTGGGAGTCCAACAGAACTGAAGGAGGAAGCTCTAATGCCAGGCTGCTGCTGCTGCTGCTGCTGCTGCTGCTGCTTCTATGTCAGCTGACGATGCTAGACAGGTGGCATCAGGAATCACAGGAGCGGTCGGAATTAAAAACAAAAAAAAAACTAAGTGGAATTTTTGTGCCACAGAGGAGGAGAGACGAGGAGGCTGCCAGATGGAGAGATAGGAAGGAAGGAATGACGGGAAAGAGAGAGATAAGCAAGAGGAGGGAGAGGAAGTAACGGCGGGGTGAGGAGGCGTTGCAGGGTGGTGGTCCAGTTTAGGGTGAGCGTCTTGCCTCAGTGACATCACTGTGATGTTTGGCAGTGAGGCTTGGTGCTGCAATGGGACGAGGTTTGGTGCAGGGGGTGCAGGGCTCCGGTGGTCCTTGGTCTATGCCTTCCTCCCTCCCCTTTTGAGGAATTCATCTGCGTCTGTGTGTGTGTGTGTGTGTGTGTGTGTGTGTGTGTTTATTTTGACGTCCCCTCCTCTCCGATGTCGGCATGTGATGACAGACTAGCTAAACCCACCTCACGAGAGGGAGATGAGACAGAACTGTGGAAGCTAACATACACACACAAACACGCGCAAACTGACACACACATGCACACAAACACAGGAGCGCCAAATGCGTGCAGACACACATGCACAGGCAGATACAGACGCACTGGAATGCACACACACACACACACACGCACACACACACGTTAACGCACATTAACATGAACCAAACCCAGTCTGTGGGGTATACAGATATGAGAAGCAGTCTCTGAGTTTGACTTGTCATGTTTGTGCGTGGATATGATTGCTCATGCCTGTGCAGCTTGTGTGAGTTTGGAGAATGTTTATTCCGTATAGTCGGCCTGGTCCCTTCTCTCAAGTCAGTCCTCCATGCGCCAGCGACGGCCTCCACGCCTAACCGTGACCCCCACCCCTGTCCAGGGGTCAGGTCAGTGTTCCCGTAAGGCCACAGCAGGGGTCGGTCACCCGGCGTGAGGGTGTCACATAAGTCTGTCTCCGCTGTCACCTTGACAACCATTGCTACGGTGAGCTGAAGCCTTGGTCTGGGGCGGGGCTAGAGGCTGGGGCGTTGGCGGGTGGTGTCGTAGGAGCGCACCACCTGGGATTGGGACACCACGCCGTGCTCCTCCTGAGAGAAGGCATAACCATCTGCAGAGCGAGAGAAGAAGACAGATTTCAAATGTTAAACAGAAAAACAGAAAGTGCAGTTTACTTACTTTGTTGGCTGTGCTTTTACTTCCACCAGAAACTACAATCTAAATCTCTCCGCCAGAAAACAACAACAAAGACTGCAACTACTGAATCATAAGGGGTTTATTTTGCTGGTCACTCAGTGTGTGTGTTCTTAGCCAAATGTTATGCAAATAATAGGACTCAGGTCCTCTTTTATCAGTTTTATCAGTACTCTATCAGTACTCTATCAGTAGAGTTGCTTTTTGGTTCAAATTGCTCCATGTTTGGTTTAACAGATATGTAAAACAGACCATAACTTGTTGTTCTCCTCTTCTGCATACTTAGTTTATAATGAAAAAACATGTATGTATGTGTGTTTTTAAGACACAAGAAATGTAATAAGAGTGAAGTGAGACAAACACAATTCTCTTTTCCACTTAGAGGTTACTGAAGCCACTGAGAATGGTCGACAATATTTGAACTTCAATCACAGCCAGGTACCAGCTATCAAACTTGGATAACGTTTAAGTGTGTACGTTTAGAAAAAGATACTCACGTGACACAGTCTGCTGCACCGAGTTCGAGCGTCCTACACTTGAAGGCGTTTTCCTAAAGACTCTTGTCAGCAGATGGGCTCGTTCGTTTAGACTGCAGGAAAAGGAAAGACAGAACAATTACTCCAGTAGTGTCACATAAACACTCAGTTATAAAGTAGGTAATTAAAGAGAATTTTCACTACTTGCACTACGACACAGCACCATTACTAGCTACTGTGAAATATTTTTTAAATCAGAATCCTCAGTGCCTTTATATTTCTTTATGCTCTCAGCTCCAACCAGCGGGAGGTCTAACAACTTTTAAGACACTCCTCCTATCCTGAAGGATACGAGCCAGAATTAAATTTCTTCTTCGGGGATCAACACTCATCAATAGACTAACAAAATCTGAGCGGTTTTAAAACCCAGAGGTGGGTAGGAGGTAGATCTGAGTGCTTCTGACATTTAATTTAACCCAACAGTAAGTCATAAAGTTGCCGCAGGGTAAGAGGACATCCACAGTAAACTATTCCTCACCACCCCCCCACTCTTCACTCCTCTCCTCTCTTCTCCCCCTTTCCAAGAAGAAGACTGGATCCTCTGTTCTGAGACCACACGCCGTCACGGCTCCTCTCCTCCCGTGACCAAAAATAACTAAGGCCTTTCCAGATATTGCACACAAATGCACGCATGCACACATACTTCTTCAGTTCATATCCGTCTCTCCAGTCTCATCACCATCATTGCAGCTATTAAAGCCATAGGTGTTGGGTGTAAATGTACTGCACTAGCAATTTTATTTGAAAAGATATATTTTCGACATTTATCTGCCAATGGAGCATTAAATTCACACAAGAGGGGTTTCCCTGGCGCTTGCTCAGTGGCTCTGATATGATGATCAACAGAGTAGTTATGGACTAGAGCCACCCTCCTCAAGGACAGAAAATTGGAGCAAGTAGTTAGGAAATTTTGAAATTACTGTAAGTAACTGTTTGGAAACTTCACTGAAGTGTTTGTCAAAAAAAGGGGAAAAAAATCAAGGGCTCTGAACTTTGCTTAAGGAGTCTTTGGCCAAAGAAAATGATGTCTGTTAGATAGATGACAGTGCCGAGTGAACGATAAAAGACTAAATGGTGGTTGGACAAATAAATGAAAGTCTGACGGATCAATACGACTCAACTTGTCCTTTCCCTTGCTGTGATGTTTCTGTCAGGCCTCCTTCTGGATTCAAAATGGCCCAAAGATGTGCTCCGTTTGAACTCTTCCCCCGAGACTCTCCTGTACTCTACCTTTCCACTCCTTTCCCATGCCTACACCAGGACCTCCCCAGGAACTACAAACACAGATGTGCTCTTTTCCATTTTGCTCCATTGCCTCTCTGCCCACCCCTACTCTACTCCTCTTATTCCAAATGGAGAGGACTCAAGGATCCAGTCCTGCTTCCCTGGCTTTATATGCAGGGTGAGTCCAGGACGGGGCCCTGCGTAAGGTTCGGGAGGAGTGGTGTGGTAACTCAGCCTTCCCTTTCCAACCTGAAAACATACCTCAGACTTCTCTCCTTTCAAGAACCAAACTGCTCTAAGAAAGCAGCTTGTCATGGTAACTGACTCAAATCTATTTTTTTAGGCATTATACAGCATCATACAACTAGCAAACAGTGATGGAGTAAGTACTCAGACCCTTTATCAAATTAAAAGTAGTACTACCATAGTGCAAAAATACTTTGTTACAAGTAAATCCTGCATTCAAAAAATGTACTTAACTAAAAGTAAGAAGTTTAATCACAAAATTATACATAAAGCATCAAAATTAAAATAACAAAATGCAGAATAGACCCTTTCAGTATGTTTAATTCTTATATAAATTATATTATCAGATTATTTTAACTGATGTATTCATGTATAAGCAGCTTTTTAATGTAGTAACTGGTTGAGGTGGGGTTAATTTGAACTACTTTATCTGCTGTTGGGTAGTTAAATATATAAAAACTATCACGTTTTATTTGTCGATCAAATGTTTTGTATCTGAGAACCTGATCTGAGTAAAAAGTGCAAAAGTACCCTCTGAAACGTAGGCCATACATACATATAATTAAAGTACAAGTACCTCAAAATTATTCTTAAGTACAGTATTTGAGTAAACGTACATGGCTGCTTTCCACCACTGCTGGTAAGTGTTCAAACCACTACAATCCTAATTACATACAGCATCTATAAATAAAACAGATTTCTCCCAAAACTAAACAACGTGATCAGTTCTAACACATCTTTAGTGACACCACACACACAAGGCTAAATCACAGCGATTGAAACTACAGACTACAGTAAACACACCAGGTCTGTGCAGCAGTTCATATTGATCCACCTATGAAGAATTCCAAAGATGGAGACATTTATGGACATAGAAAAAGAAAAATGGCATGTAAAAAATTATACTGAAAACAAAAGAGAATGTGTAATAAGGGAGAGATAGAGAGATGTCAACTCAGTTAAAAGGAAAACAAGTGAAGGCCACTCCAAATCAGCTTGCAGGTCATTTGAGGTCAGTTCACACAGTGGGAGAGGTCAAACCCAGTAACTACCTCTGTGCGCACGTGACAGCTCTGGCTCTATGGGACCTCAGCCTTGGCTTCGGCCCTGTGGACAGTGCCACCGGGGGAGTCAGACATGTCATTTTTCACACATACAGAAACATGATAATATAAATAATGATTGTCTCTTAACTAACTGTATGAGTAGCGCTACTAGAATGAACCTTGTATAAAATCATCCTGTAACAAAGCTTTCAGAACACATATTTGTGTCATATGTGGCTACAGTATTTGACTGATGAGGTAGGAACCGTATAAAAAAAATAAATGCAATGGAAGTAAAAAAACTAATAAAAATCAACAGAATAATCCGATTGTTGACACATATAAAAAAACTGGTTGCAGATGAGACCCTATGTTGATTTGCTGTGTGCTGTACATACCTGCGGCCGCTGGCATCCCTAAGTACAGCTGCCCCTGGGTCGACGGCTCGCGCCTCCAACTCCTGCACCTCCTCCAAGAGAGACTTCCTCACAGTGCGACGTGTGCTGCAAAGCAGAAATAAGCTCATCAGACACATAAAGGAAAGTTTGAGTGTTTTAGTTCGCAGACACATGTGATTCATAATGTAAAGTGTGCTTAAGTGTTGACACAGACTCAATATGGGTTATGTAAACGCTTCGGTTAAGTTAAATAGTCTCTGTATGGATTTCCCATGTATTTATATTAAATGTGTTTTACTTACGCTGTCCAAGCAAAGTCTTTGAGTAAACACGCAGTAGGCACCAGGACCAGGCCCAGCCAGAAGTGCCAGCACTGCATCACACTGCCAGCCTGCAATGACAACACACAGGCTCCATTTATTTTGCTCGTATATAAATTCAGATTGAGTATTAAGTCATTTTTCTCTGCAGTGAGCACAGAGAAACACATGTGGCAAAGGCAGAGAGAAATTTGAGACAAGGCACACTGAAAGCCATATACAGCATAAAAAAAAAAAAATTCAGAGTTGGCCGAAGTTGAAAATCCCTAATGTTAGCCAAACATATTTAACAGCTTTCTCACACCCCGTATCTAAACCACAAACTGGATTTAACACAGTATTCCCATAACTGAAATACAATGCTCCTGTGATGCTTAAAGACGAAAATGCTGGTGACTAACCACAGATCCCCCCTACCTGTCCCTGCAGCCTGGCTCACTGACCTATGACCCTCATCCTCAGTCTGTCTTCAGGGATTAATCATGCATCTAACCACCGCCTGTCTGTCTGTCTGTCTTACCTCTTACTCCCACACATCTCTTTCTCCTGTGGTTCCCTCCAATCTTACTCTTTCACAACTTCCTTTCATTATGCGACTGTATCTTCTGTTACTTGTCTTCGCCTGTTACTGTAAATCCCTCCAATTTTGCCTTTATTACCCAACATGTCCCCTTTGGTTATCTTTAGTGTTTCACAAGCCTGAGGCTTAGTCTCTAGGCGTGAACTTTAAAGTCAATAGGCACAAACACTTCATGCACCGTGACGTCCCTAACTTCAATTTTATTGCCTGTATCATGTGTTTCCTGTGTCCCGTGCTTGGATCCAGAGATATAGAGACAATTTGGCTCCCAGAGGGAGAGGCAAAAAGGAAAATTAATTGGAAAACCATTAGGAAATATCCTCTGCAGCAGCTGGAATCACAACCAAGGCACAGACAATCCAATTGGATCTACACATCCACTACGTTTGTCTCTGTGACAAAAACCTACATGCAGAGGCACACAGTTCATTTTTACAGGGCTGGACATGCAGTATATCACATGGTCTTTATACACTGTGAGGATGAAGGCATGCTAAATGATTTTCTCCACTTTGTCATAATCATAAAAACAGACTGTTGGTCGCCACCACCCTACTATCAACACAAATCATACATAGCTGGACACACATAGCACATTATTTTCACAAACTTACACACAGTTATTCTGAGCAAGAATCTACAACTCTTTTCCATCCCCTGTCCCCCATGGACAGATGGAAATATAGATAGCGGGAGCAGAGGAAATAAGAGAGGTAATAGGGTAGTTAGGGGGGGACGATGGTGGGATGGGGGTGCCGGTTGAGTGTCTCTGACCATTCCCCAGTTAGACTGAGCAGCTGCAGAGATATTTGACCGCATTCCTGATTTCTGACACAAATTGAATTAATGGGCTGAGGGGAGTTGAGACGGCCCTATTCCTTTCCCCTCCCGAGACTCTCTACCCACTCAGTGGGGCACCCCAGCTCCACCCTCTCTTTATCCGTAAACTCTAAAATGAGTCTCTCAATCAAGGAGTCCCCACGTACACTCTCCTCACCCCCACCAGACCCTAATCACCACCGGCAGCAGCCCACCCTCTTGAGTCAACACCTCCACAGAGGGCAGTAAAAGACCGGGGCTCGGGTGACACGCAGCAGGTGCGGGAAGCCTGGTGAGAGGGGCTGCCGGGGCATAAATCTCCCCCCAGGGCTCCAGCAGTGCCGACGTGGAACACCCAAGAGGTGAGTCTCATAGGCGCCATGTATTGGCAACCAAGAAGGGAGGGGCAGGTGATGGAGGTTACAGAAAAGAGATGTAGAAGGAAGGGCTATTTTAACCCCCTTTACCCCCTGTTACTGAAATGACTGACACATGTTTACGGTGAGGTGACTTGCCTGGCCCAGCATGTCGGGGGCGATGGGGATGGTGGGCCAGATGGCGGAGTAGACAGCGAAGAAGACCATCCAGAGAACCATGCTTCCCCATACTGCCAGGTGGGAAAACTAAAACAGAGATGGACAGAAGGAATGAGGAACAAGGAGGAGGGGGGCGGAGATAAAGTAGAGAGCCAAGAGAGGGAGTTCAGTGGAGGATGGAGATTAAGAGACAAAAAAGAGAGACAGCGTGAGGTCAAATAGCTTACATACAGCTCATCCGAATATAGACAACCTTTCCCTCCCTCCTTCCCCTGTCTTCGTCCCTCTTTCTGTGATCCGCTGTAAGGGGACACTGTGTGAATTCCAGTGGGACCCTGCTTCATTACTGTCTGGCTGTTGTGTGGACAGCTGAATGGACAAAGGTGTCAGCGCCCTTCTGTCCATCCTGCCAATCTCTGTCTCTCCCTTTCCAACAGTAGCCAAAATCATGTCGCCATCACGTCATCATCATGTCTGAGCTACTGTTATCTTAACTCTACATCCAACTCTTGCTTACGTTCTCCCGGCACGCAAGTTGGAACTTAATGCTCTCTCAGATTCTTAGTTTTGTTTATTTATCCTTTGTTCAGATATTTACTTGTTTAAATCATCATTTTGTATTTTACTGAGGCAAAGTTTATGAACAATTGTTCAAGGTTTGCCTGCATACACTGCATTCAACTAATATTATGAGTTCTTTTTCTTATCAAGAAGACATCTGGTATGTATCTATTCTCTGGCAGATTGTGACAGTGAGCAGCAGGATTTTCATAAATGCTAACATTAACAGTGTGAACGAGGCTTCATTGCTTTTTCTTGTGCTGGCTGTTGATAGTCTGGGACACAGGTCATTTCTCAATAACCACAAGAGCCAACATTGTGTAGTCTGGGTTTGAGCATTATTACTGCTAGCGGGTGCCATTTCTCCCTGGAATTCCATGCAGCAGCCAGAGCTGACAGATGTTGTGGCATGTAGTAATAAAAGTTAGAGTTGGAAACATGAGGACGAATTCCACATACAAATTTACCTTTAAAAAGTAAGCAGTTTGTTCTTTATTAAATTCTCAGTAGTAACAAAGTTAATATACTGAATAAGTTACCATGACATTGTGCTGCCCGTATCCTCGACTGTATGTAAATGAGAAACCTGAAATTCATAACAATAGCCTGTATACATTTCAACTTTTGACACTAGCCATGTAAATGAGTGAAAAATACATTTCTCATGACTTGAATTTAACACTCTTTGAAAGGAATGAGGACATCTGGTCTCCAAGTTAACTATCTTAAATTAAATCTGTTTCGCTCTTCTATTTCTGTGTTTACTATTCTTCTAACAGATGGTAATCTCCCCATTTTCCTCCTTTGTCTGAGCAGTGATGACGTCCATTCACTCATTTCAACTTCTTTCATTTCATTAATTTAATCAACATTTGGACATTTTTCAGAGTCCTTTTGTCAGTGGATACATTTGAAATATTGGGAGCTATGGAAAAAAAAAAAAAAAATCAGCCACAAGTGAACTGGTTGGACAAAGAGGTGCAAGCAACTGCAGTTTGAGAAACCTCAAACCTTCGCCGCGAGATCAAGGTAAACCACATCTTTTCCCATGCCTTCCCTGACTGTGAAGCATTTAGACTAGGTTATGAGAAAACCTCACTGAGTGAGACTCCTCCCCCCCCTCTTTATTTATCAACGGTTGAGTAAAATACAGGACATGTGGTGTGAAGTATTCGAGTGTGTTAATGTTCCTACCCTGGTCCAAGCGGTGGTCTCCATTCCAGCTTTCAGACATACTGTAACTACCACATACTACACACACACACACACACACACACACACACACACACACACAGGGGAGTGGGAGGGCAAATAAAAAAACAAAACAGAGAAACCGGATTAGTTCACTGGCGACTGTGGAGATAATAAACATTAATGTTATATAGTAAACTCAGCAATGTCTACTAAAATACCCCGGACCCCCACACAGCCTCCTGTAGTCCACACAAACACACATACCACAACAAATAAACACCAGTGATATTCACTTGAAATTTGGGGAGTAAAATGATAGCGAGAGTGTGAGATGGAGAAGTGAATAAAGAGAAGAGATGGATGAGTGTGGGGAGGAGACAGCCCGGCTAGACGAGACTAGATTGACTGGAGACCCTTGACAGTTCTGAGTAAGCAACACAGTGCTGGTGTGTACACAAATACTGTGCATATTCGAAAAATGCACATGACTGCATGCCAAAAGACACAGAAATAAAAACATGATACAAAAAAAACACACACACACACACATATAGGAAATAAGAGTAAGATGCTTACTGTGTAGACCATATTTCCAACAAATAGGTAGTCATTTCCCTGACCATTACTGAAGGGAGAGTCTGTGGAGAGCACACACAAACACACAGATGCCTCATGACAAAGTCTTAACCACCAGAATTAGCTGAATGTAGAGGAGGTGCTCAGGCAAGTCACTCACCGTGCTCTAACATTTTGAGCGGAAACCAAAAGAGAATAATTGAGTGAATCAGTGCGTTGATACAGTGGCCCCAAAACACCTGAAAAGGAGAGAAGTAGAGAGAAAAGAGTGGAAACAAGTCAGTGCAAACTAAAGCCAAAGCACACATATATGCCCCCACACTCATAAAAACATACAAAAACAGCAATTCCTCACAGTAACACACAACTTTTACTGTGTTCCTGCCATCAAAAGTGCCCTCCTGTACACACACATTTACGCACACTCGTACACATACACAGTAGGTTGGGTTGCTGCTGTACCCTCTAAAATGAAAGACTTCCTTATTCTGGCCTTATGAATCTCATTAGGGTTGCCATGGAAATATCCAAGTCTCCATGCCACTCGTGTTTACTTGCTGGCGCACCAAACAAACAGCAGGCATCACTCGTCAATCCCGCAGACAAGGCATTACAAGTCAAATGCAGAGCGAAGAAATGACAGATTTAACTTTAACTTTAGATGCAGCTCATGGTTTGTGTGTGTGCGAGTATGTACCTTTGTGTTGAAGCCCTCGGCATTCTGGGTGATTCGGTAGAGCTGTGGGAAACGGAGCATATTCTGCTGGCTGCACGGCCGGTCGAATATCCCCAGAGTGAATGGAGGCAGTGCAGTAAATATCTGGATTGCACATGTAAACACACACATACAGCAATTAAAAACCCACAGAACACTGTGCATACACACACACACACATATATATATATATATATATATATATATATATATATATATATATATATATATATTTATTTATTTATTTATTTTTTTTTTTTTTACTGACATAGCTGGACAAGCAGTGTTCACATCAGATTGACGTCACTAAAAGGAAATCCATAACTTTTTAAAACTGGGGAGCTTGAAGGCATTAGAAACCAGATGTAGAAGCATACACAGCAGTCGCCAAAACACAGAAGACACTCTCACACAGAAACGCACACATACAAACGTCTCTGGCACGCAAAGAGAGCGGTGATAAGAAGACGAAGTAGAGTGAGATTGATTGACAGATAGGTAGAGAGCAAGAGACGGCACTTGACATCCAGGAGAACAGGGAGGGGTGGTAAGATTGAGGGAGAGAGTGGAGACATGGAAAAAGAGGGAGACAGTTCGAGAGGGAGAGAGGGCGGATACTCACCACGTTGTAGAGGCCTATACACCAGCGCTCAAAAAGGATCTGGCCAGAGAACCCGTTCACAAAGGCAAACCAGAGCTGGAACACAAAGAGAGGGATGAGAGGGGATGAGAGGAACAATAGCGGAGGGTAAAGCTGCCTTAGGGAGGTACTGATAGTGGAAGCAGCAGGGAGAGATGGCCAAATTTTTACTGGTGTTCACAAGTGATATGGACACATGACTTAAATTAACTTGAGCCAAAAAAAAAATCCAGAGAACTGTTGGTCACTTGTTGTCACTTTTAGAGAAAACATTTTGTTCATAAGTTAAGATTCAGCTACTTGAATGAGGGTCTACTTCAGTTTACAAGACTTAAGACTTCTTGATGTGAAAGATCCTACTTTAATTATTTTACAGTACAAGAAGAGAGCAACTGAGCTTTCAGATATTCTCACAGATGCATGAAGGTTAACGGGAAACTCATTTTCAACATTTTCACCCTTCGGTAAAGACACCTTGAATAAAAAGAAACGAATAAAATCTCTAATCAAATATGATGTGGTCATAAGTTCGAGAGCTAATAACAATACACTGGTGAAAGATGGAGGCAGAAAAGAGATGGTGGTTCTCATTCAACAGTACAGTAATTATTCCACAGCATATATTGATTTTTAAATATAAAATGTGCTAGCAGAGTCGTTACACTTCCTGTAGCTCTGTGCTTGTTGGCACTCAGGAAGCATTCCAAACTCAGGTTGTGGCTGGTGCTGAAACCACTCTCAGACTTTATGGAAGTTAATTTACCAAAATACAGTGTCTAAATGTGACTCTGGACCAGGGTAAACCTCCATTACACACACACACAGACACACACACACTCAGACACACACAGACACACACACACACAGAGAGCAGACACAATCTGATCTGAGAGCAGATAGAGAAAATGTTTGGGGCCGCTGATGGGTGTTGTAGCATTCCTGGGGCATATAGTGGAGCAAACAGCCTAGGGGTGAGGTCAGATACACAAAAACACACAAACCCATCCCCCTTATTCTGTCTCCACTAAGTGGACAGAGACAGTCTCTAACCTTTGGCCTAGAGCACTCTGCAGGGAGCCAATCATGTGAGATAATCATGGAAACTCTCACACACACAGGGACAGAGTGGTGGTGTGAGCAGGACAGTAGGCTACAGGCAGTGGCTCTCATGAGGACCTGCACCTGCTGGCATCCTTAATGTCAGACAGAGGGTGATGGTTGGGGGGGGGTGAAGAGGGGTGTGGAGCACAGCTGACAAATACTCCTCATAACAGGCAGGCCAGGGCTGCAGTGTGCCCCCTCATCTCACACACACACACACACACACACACACACACGCACGCACACACATTCACAAAGCTGTCGACCCTTGGAGCCAAGGTCTCATCACTGCTGATCTAAACACACTTTTTTCTGTGCGTGTGTGTGTGCAATAAAGACAGAAAGCAGACACCAGAAGGGCACCTCTTCCATCACTGTCAGCCATGTCGACAAACAGCTGCAAAACGTCTCTGTTAATGTAACTGTGTGTGTGTGTGTGTGTGTGTGTGTGTGTGTGTGTGTGTGTGTGTGTGTGTGTGTGTGTTAAACAGAGATGGTGAGGCGCCTACCTCTATTATGTAGAGGACCACATTCTTATAGAAACAGTAGAGGATGCACTTGGTGACACGGTTGTAGCTCCACGCCCCGTGGACCAGTAGCAGCTTCTCTAGGTAGGAGAACTGCCAATAGGAGACATAAAGAGGGATTAGAGAAATATTCACATAATCAGAGAAAAGACAAAGAACAGCAAGGATATCAAGAATGTGACTGGAAAAAGGGAAAGTTGAGGAAAGAGGAGGCTCACTGATAGAGAAGTTGTGCAAGATGCCTGAGGGCTAAAAGATAAACAACTCAAACAGAGAAAGTGACACAGTATGTAAAACAGAGACAGAAAAGACTAGACTATGTAATCAGGAAATTCCTTTGAATTTCATTTTTATCCTGTTCACATAATTTTCTTGTAGTTGTAATTCTGAGCCACACAGATGATGGAAATAAGGACTGCAGCTAACAATTCATCCATTTTCAATCCATTTTTAATTAATCTGTCTTTTTCTTCTTTTTTTTTTTTTTTTTTACAATTAATCAATTATTTGTTTTGTCTATTAAAAGTTATAAAAATAGTGAAACATGTCCCATAAAAAATTCATAGAGCCCATGGTGACATTTTGAAATTGCTTGGTTTGTGCAACAGATCAGAATCTAAACGCATTTAATTTACTGTTATTATATAAAACAAAGAAAAGCTGCAAATTCTCATATTTAAGAAGCTGAAAACAGAATGTTTGGCATTTTTCATTGATTAATGACTTGATTGTTTTCTGTATATTATCAACAAAACAATTAATGGGGAACTATGAGCTGTTCTTGCTGGAGGTCAATTTAAATTGAATTGACAAATATTTAAATTTTGAAAATGACCTGGTATAAAATGACCATTTATTCAATAGTTTGTATAAAACTGAAAATGAACAAAATAAAAACAGAAAAAGGGGATTTTCCAAATTTTGCTTGGAGACTTTCTTTCACTCCAAGCATACAAACATTTGCTAAAAGCTGTGTGTTTGTACTGATACTTGAGAGACCGCTGTAAGTAAATTCTCCCTTTAGTTGTCCCCCCGCAGGGAGGTCAAAGATCAAAATCAACTGAACAGTGAACAGGTTTGGATTCAGTATCTTGCCTAAAGACACATAAACAGGGTAGACAACCAGACTGGGATCCATTATCTACATATGCCTCTAAAGCCTGTAACATATTTGTAAGACCGTAGCCATGCATATGAAAGAATGCGTTCTGTCTCACAATGCTGCCTGCACCCCACCTGTGCTATGGAGTAGTCAGAGGAGTTGGTGGCTTGCATGCCCTCGTTGCCGCTGATTCCCACTCCGACGTGCGCCGTCTGAATCATGCCCACATCGTTCGCACCATCGCCTATCGCCAGCGTGATGGCTTTCACGTGTTTCTTCACCATATCCACGATCTCTGACTTCTGCAGCGGAGACACTCTGTAGAAAGAGAAGAGATAGATAGTTATGGCTGGTTGATATTAAGTGTATACAGCTGTCTGTACTTGAGGAAAATCAGAGGTGGAGAAGAGAGGGGAAGATAAAAGAGTGCCGTGACAGAGAAAGAAATACATTTGGAGACAGAATAAAGCCTGGGAAAAAATAAGAGTGGGAAACAGTTGAAAGGGAAAAATAAAGAGATGGATGCAGAGCTGGCTGAAACACACACACACACACACACACACACACACACTGCAGGGCTCTGTTTACTGCTCTTCACTGGGTATTAGGAAACAATGATTCACTGTTCTACTAATAAGACTCTGGGTAGCTCATGCTTGATGTGTTTATATACGTGTGGGTTCGTGCATGACTGCATATATCTGAGTGTGTGTGTGTGTGTGTGTTCAGGGAGCTTCCAGTGGTACCCCACCCTCTTGACCTGTATCACTGATCCCCTCTCTATAACCGGTTCTGTCTCTTCACTGACAATGAAGGACTCAGGGAGGCTCGATTACAGATGCTTCCCTCGGGGCCCGCTGCATTTGCTGAAGTACTATGGATATTTGTGCATTTTATGGGGCCATGTGTTGAATATGTGAACAAGTGAAACCAAAGGATGAGATGACCGGCAGCCACTATCCTCACACACTGGGGTTTTGGTTGTAATTTTTCCATCAATCCTTCACTTCTGCCCTCATCTGCAATGGAGAGAAACTGTAGAAGCGTTAAATTAGTGGGGGCTGAAAGTAAAAAAGAAAAAATCCAGTGGGGAGGCTGGTAGAAGAAGGTGCCACTCATCTTGTTCTTGGTCTTTAAAATGCTAATTCAAAGATCAAGGCATTTTTACAGTAAACTATTAGGGACTATTTTCTTCAGTAGTTTCAACGTCAATCTCATCACAAGGTCCATGTAGTAGCTATTCTGGAGCTTTCAACAAGCGTTTCTTTTTTTTCCTCAGCCACTGGCGTTCAAACAATCTGTTTTTCATGTGAATTTGTTTACTAGATTTTTATTTGTATAGTCCAAAGTTTCAGCTCTGGATAATAGCTCATTTTAGAGAGATATCAGGGAGTAATCAAGCTTGATTGGTAGGAATGTAATCAAGCTGTGGTTCTGTGAGAGAAATCCCAGCACCACACACTGTGAGACACTGTGTTACTGGGGTTGAATTGTCTTTATCTCTGTTTTCAAAACATGCTTTATATGAGGAGGCGTTCCTACTGCCTGTCGTTCACATGCGCACAAGCTTTAGTGAGTCTTGTTCTTACTGCCTGCAACCTGTACAGTGAAAACAAATATGTCTACAAAAGAGGGGACATGGGAGAAAGCTGATACTGATGCTGGGATTAAACTTGTATAACAAAGCGTGTTATATTTCCCACAGTGCAGGACTTGCAACTGTAGTGGCTTATGTGTATTATGAGTGACAAAAACTGCTAGTGGCAAGTGTTTTCGTTACAATTTACAGTATACTAAGTTTGGAAGTTTGGGTTTTACTTTCAATTCATACATTTGAACATCATTTGGAGGTATGGTAGGGGCTACAGGAGGAGGGGCGGGGGTATTTTTCTTCAAAGTCAGCTACTGTAGCTTTAACAGTTAACTATCAGGTATCAGAAAGTAGATATTCAACAATGTGCCACTTGCCTACTGGCTACTTATGAGATTAACCACAATCCCAATATTAAATATTTATATTACATTTCCCTGATTATAATAATTACCTGAACCGCAGCGATGTATTAGCCGATAGCAATTTGAGTATCAACTCTGAAATATTCGTTTTAAGTGCGGCCAATACTTCAAACAGTTCTTTGAAAAAGGCGGAGTCACATTCACAATGATTGTTGCTGTTTCTGTGTCAAGTACAGCTCTCACTTCTGAAATGCAGTATTAGCATGTTTGTCAAAGCTTTGATAATAATATAACATAAAATCACGTGTCGCTGCAGGAGCCATCACATGTATGCGGAATGCAATATCATAATTTTGATGACGATATGATAAAAGGAAATCATGAGCAGATGTATGATCCTTCATACACACACACACACACACACACATCCGGCTGGAAACCCACGGGTCATAAAGATGGTCTATCTTCTGTGAATATATAAGTAGGATCATGTCCCGGTCAAGCTGAAATCACACAGCTGGGTGGTCTGCTTAGTATTCGTACACAGGCGGGTGCAAAAACACACAAATTTACACACATGCACAAACACACACACACACACACATCTCCTGCCCCACACTGCACACTGTGGGATATTTGCAGGGGAAAACCTCAGAGAGTCTTGGCCTCTGTAGTCGTCGCTGAAGGATGGGATCAACCTCTGCTCTTTGTTTTTCCTGTTTCTGTGTCTGAAGTGTATGTCTCTCGGCTTCTGACCACAAATCTCTCTTTATCTCTCTCTCTGTCTCGCTCTACCTTTCCTCTAAACACTGCTAACAGTGTCTGGCGTTGGGGAGATGAAAGGCTCCCAGTGCTCTTCACGGTGGAACTCGGCAGAAAATAAGCAGCCGCTAAGTCCTCCTATAAACAAACGCGCAGTGAAGTCAGGAACCCATGCATACGGGTGCAACCGACTCTGCATCCCCTGAGACACACACACACACACACACACACACACACCACACCACACACATTCCCAAACTGTGAACCCTCACACACATAACGTGGGTGAGACATAATCTCACCAACACCTCTATACTTTAAAGCCAAAGCTATAGCTCGTTATACACAGGCACCTTATTAATGATATTGCGGTGAGGGTGCACTTACGCTCACAACAGGAATCACCTACAGTAGTGGTTTTCAACATGGGGTTTGAGACCCCCCAAGAGGTTGCAAGATAAATCATCAGGATAGGAAAAAAATGCTACAAAACAATGTTTATTTGGACTTAAGTTTCATCTCATCAGACGTTATAATTATTCAAATTAAATAGTGCATGCAGCTCAGCTGAACTGAAACGAACTGCTCCATTCACATAAATATAAACTTTGATGAGACATTGATTTGTGTTAAGGGGTCACAAGCCTAAAAGGTTAGGAACCACTGACTGAGTTTCAGTACCCAATACCAGAGCAACACTTCATTTGATACCTTGCTAAATAAATAAATATAAAAATGTTCTCAACTAGAAACCTTTTGTTTTCATTTGACAAAAGAAGCCAAGGTTCTCAATTGTTAAATGTTGCATAAATGCATGCAGCCAAACAAAAACTTTTGCTAAATAAAATAAAGTCTAAAAATCTAAATTTTAATAAAATTTTGATTCATATCAGGAACTCTTAGTTGATAGTTGTTGACTGTTATGGATACATTTTGGTCTGCATAAAAAAAATAATTTAAGTTAGATACCCAGTTCTGTCCAAGGTAGGGAGGCGAAAGGAAGGAGGGATGAAAAGAGGGATAGAGAGAGAGAGAGAGAGAGAGAGAGAGGTGTACAGAGAGAGGGATAGTGTAAAGGAAGCTCGAGGCTGTTTGCAAGGCCTCGGAGACCTGAGTCCGGATATGGCCTGGATATGCAAGGGAGAGTCAATTACTTCCCTCCTGCCTGCACGCGCACACACAGAAACACACACACACACACACACGCTCGCTCACAGACAAAGGACGAGTGGAAACTCTTTTGTTAAACATCACAGCTGGTGCTGAGTGGAACATGACCAAAAAAGGGAACATGCAGTAAACATTCAATGAGCAGACTGCACTTTGTATGAATGGATATGTATAATGACAACGCTCCCTCTGTGTGTGTGTGTGTGTGTGTGTGTGTGTGTGTGTGTGTGTGTGTGTGTGTGCGTGTGTTGGTGCCCAGTCCAGGGGTACCAGCAGTAAGTGAGTCATGACTCTGACATTTCCATGCAGTGCAGTGTATTACATTACTCCTGCTGTGCAATGCGACAGGCTTTTATCATCCTGATTCATTTACTGACCACGGGCAACCGACAACCTTTACAAACACACACGCATGCCAGGTATTCAGACCTGCGCATACACACACACACACGCACACACACTGACACACTCTCTCTCTCTATCATGCGCATAGCAGAGTGAGAATTAATCTGTAATTAGTGAGATTCAATGGACCTTTTTTGTTTGCATTTTATCTTTAATAGGTGCCTGCAGTGTTTGATTTGCTGACTTTATTAAAAATGACAACCACTCTCACCCACTTTCCACTAACACTCTAGCTGGATTTATAGATAGATGTTTTGGAGGTCATTGGGATCTAATTAAAAGATGATGTGTAACGCGCCATCACAGCTCACACTCTCATCTTTACCTGAGGAAATGCTGTCATGTCCATGTAGAATAAAAGAAGTGGTAATGAGACAGCAGTGTGCAGGTATGTCATGGTGTTTTGTCGAGACTCGCACAATGGTCTTGTGTATTTATGTTTTAATAAAGGAGCTTGTCCTTTTCACAGATTAAAATTCCACACTTTCTTACAGGCTGATTTGTTTCAATTTTTTTGGTTGCCACGTGTGAACTCTGTCCACACTGTCAATTTCTATGTTGTTTCTGTGTGTTTTGGTAGGATTTTGTGAGTACTGAGAGGACGATTTAGAGTTTAAAAGTTAAACTATAATTTTAAAATAATACAATTATAACAACTGCATCATGGACAGTTTTTAATTAATAATAATTAATAATTTGCAACATTAAAACAACATTTTCATATTATTATGCTTTGTGAATTCAGAATTTAATTATTTTCTAGGTGATCCACATTTGTGAAAGCACCCTATAAGTTTCCATAATTTTGCACGTTTGCGTGTGCATGGGGCATCCCTCGTAGATTTATGGGTTAAGAGGCTGATCATGAACTGCAACATCCCTGGTTTGAGCTTTCTAATAAATAAAATTCCCCATAAAATTATTGAAACATTTTTGTGTGTGCACGTTTCATGAATTAGTGTTCCCTACCGGCAGCAGATGACAGCCTTGCAGGACAACGCCAAGTCGAGGAAGGCCTGGCGGAGCTCGAAGGACAGGGCATATTTCAGCGTCTGGCCATCAATGATCAATGCCAGCTCATTTTCCTTCCTCAGAGAGTCGCCCAGGGATGAACAGTGAGCAGTCAGAGTGGCACGAGTAGCCTGCAAGTAGAAAGACACAGACTGTTTTTAAACCTTTTTTTTTTGTTAATTGAACATGCACTTTTTTCCCCCTTCAACACTTTGACAGGCGTTTACTGACAATCCGAAATCTCAAGCATTTCGTCTTCAGGTCAGCAATATACAAACATTAGTGGTATAAGAATTTATGAGGAATCCCTGTTGGCTTACAGTGAAAACCTAACCTCTAACCCTGAACCTCACCACTAATTGCCAACAATCTTAAATCCAAATCTGCACCTAACCAGTCATAACTCTAAATCTCACCCTGGAAGATTTAGGCAATCTGGCAGCAGCCCTTTCTAGTGACCGCATTTTCAGGTTTTAGGTTTTTGTGGGGATATTGCGGCCTCACAAAGTGGTGAAAATACAAATCGCACATCAAAACACACGTACAAATTTGTTGAAAGGTCAAAACCACCGTCGGCAAATGGAAGACATATGCTCCTGGTTTCACAAGATGCTTTCATCTGGGGGAAGAATTAATTAGCTTCTGTGTACACCAAACAATTAAGAATGCCAATATAAAGTTCACAGTTGTTGTAGACATTATCACAACACGCTGATGCTACAAGCTCCAGATGGTATATTGAACCATGGGATCATATCTTAGATCACATATCTTCACACAAAGCAGCGACACACCACAGCGGATGAAGAAAGGCAAAGGAGAAAGAATGACAAATACACCCAGAACAGAGACGGAAAAAAGATAAATGAGGTGGACTAATGTGTGTAACAGCAAAGTATAAGAGTGTGTGTGTGTGTGTGTGTGTGTTTGGAGTGTGTGTTTGTGTGGATGCCAGCTTGCCTGCAGGGCAGTAGTTTGGGGCAGTTTTGATGGAGCTCTTGATAATAGAGGAACAGGGATTAATAGAGAAAATAAACATCCCACAGAGATGTAATGAATTCCATGTGGAGGAGCAGGCACGCTACTAGCTAGTCAGGCCCACACACACACACACACACACACACACACACACACACACACACACACACACACACACACACACACACACGCACACCTGAATTCTTTATTTACATGATTTCCATGGTATCCCAATGTTACAGAGCATCAGCAAAACAACATGAATCTGTACTGTTTGAATGTTAAACAAGAGTTCAGTTACATGACAGTTTTTTGGCCGCTCTGTTAGTTAACAAAGAAGAAATCATGTCAAAATAATGATAAATACGGTTAAGAGCAATTACAGTACTTCTGCTTGATAGTTTCAGCTTTTTCAATAAGAGTTCAAAATATTTGAACCACAGTCTCCTTCCCTTAAGGAGATCACCAGATCATCCAGGTTATATGCCTATTAAAATCACTCCAACAGGGCAACCAGGTGGCCTAGTGCTTAAAACACATATCATATAACCACAATGTTCCCAGTTTGATTCCAGCAGTTGCATGTCATCCTCTCCCCCAATCTTTCTAGGCTGTATATATGCTGGCAACTTGTCCAAAAATGGCAAAATTGCCAAAAAAAGAAGTCTGTCCAACATCTAATAGATGGAAGAGGAATGTTTTATCCATCAAGTGTGGTCTAATAGTGTAGCGTACGGCTCCCTAACTTGCTATCTAGGGACAGTTTTCTGAGTTGTGGTGGAATTCGACTCATGCACATAAACGACAAGAACTGACGCAGACTGAAATGATCCATAACAAGAATTGTTTGTGGAAACATAGGCAATGCAACTAAAACACATAGCAATTAGCTACACAGGACCAAACATTCCAGACACAAAAGTGCACAAACATGTAAAAATTTGGCACCATTTGTATCTAGATAGTCTTTCACAGTGGGTTACTGGTGGCCATCAGACCTGAGAGTCCAGTGACCCCTCTGTCAAATGATCAGCTACACAATCATATGAACAGTGCAGTCTCTTATTTTCTTGCCAAACAGTGATGTACACGTGTTCTCTCTGCACACAACTGTCCCTCCTATTCCCCAAAAATTCCCTGCTCTTGTTTTCTCAGCCTGAGGCTGTGTGTTTTTCTTTGTATGCCGGAATTCCTGTTTGCACTCACCTTTTTCCCCAAACAGGCGAAAGGAAAACAAAAACATAATGAAAGGATTAAAGGAGATTACAGGTTGTCAGGGTTCTAAAACTCAAAGCGTCTATGTGTGTATGTGTGTGCAGTGCGTGTTTTTATAAAGGGGTAAAAACACATGTATGCATGTTTGAGTGTGTCTGTTAGCATGTAAGTGCACAGGGGCTGTGTGTGTGTTTACATGTAGTGCATGTGTGAGAGATGAGTATGTGACAAAACCTCCAAGTGAGGAGTTTGTCCTCACCCCATCACAGAGGAATGGACACAAAAAGCCTCAGCAGCATAATGCAAAGTAAACAGCATGTAAGTTAAAAATGACTGTATAAAAACACTGTACATGACACATATTTAGGGTAGAGGGTGTTGATGCTTGAAGTCTTGCACAATTTTCATGGCATGGGCTTTGATTCTGTGAAGCATTTCCCAACATGATATAAGGACAGTTGCAAATTCCACATTGATTTTTTCATTCATTTTAATATATAATATAGTATATAAGTATATAATGTCTCAATCTCTAGTTGTGTCTGATATTTACCATAGCTTGAACCTGTGTAACTTTAAGGTCATTGAGGCAAATATAGCGAGGGTCACACACATGGGTCAATCCCCAAATGAATGCAAACAGTTCACTAGCCAACACCACTGCGACTTGTCACAGCAGGTCCTGTCAAAGCTTTAGCGCCGGCTAAGATAACTCGGGATAATAACCAGGCTAAGTCTCCAGGGAGTTATAGAAGATTAAAAAGGTAACTAAGGTACAAACACTAGTTAGCGCTTAAAGCTAACAGGCAGACACTCACTAAATAACAGCAAGTCCAGACCTAACTGTATCCTTTTGACAAAAGAATGCTGTCTTAACATGAAAAGAAACAGCTCACAAAAGGGTCCAGTATGATCTGTTAACACTTTCTCAAACAGAACAAACACGAGACCAAAGAAAAATGCGTTACTATGTAACTTCCCTCTTTCTCACGCTAAATTACCTGCTATTTTTGGAGACCTCGGAGGGGGAAAAAAAGCTTAGTTCTTTGATTGCACCGGTTGCAATATGACAGATCTCATTTGTAGGCATTTTTATGTTCCAAACTAAATGTTTATTTTTCATATGCATCTGAGCTGGGGGAGGGCGGAAAACCTTTTATAGACACACACACACACACACACACACACACACTTAGTAAACCATGTTCACAGGCCCTTCTGCATGGAATTTTATCAGGTTTATATTTGGATCACAAAATGGGCAGGGTATGGGGACGGTTTGAGATATCCCAGGTCACCTTCTGTCATTGCATACTTAACCATAAAACGCATAAGGACAAACACACACACACACACACACACACACACACACACACACACACACACACACACACACACACTGATTAGACCCATTATAAAAAATGCACATACTGTATGAAGAATATAAAACAAAAAAGCACTATGGAAGATAAATGAGAAAAGGCACAAAGACAGGAAGAAAGACAAGAGACAAGGAGTGTGAACTGCTCTGGGGAAAAGACAGAGAGTAGAGCTGCTGAGTGAAAAGAAGGTGGAGAAAGACATGCTCATATCTGAAGCGCAGATTCTGTCACCAGTGAGTTTTAATATGCCGTTTAATTATCAGACTGTGCATCTGTGCAAACACCCACATCCTCTGCTGCCTGAGCCAGGAACTCACACACACACACACACACACACAAATACACACACACAGCTCCACTAAGCAAGAAAAGGACAAAAAAAAAAGAAATCACAGACACACATGTGGATTTAAACAGTGGGAGGCCAGATGTACAAAATAACATCATAAGTTGTAAATTCCAGAACAATAGTGCATGCTAGTTGAGGCACTAAATGTGTGTAAATGTGTGTGTATGAAGATGATTAATGAGCAGAAGAGAGATGTTGTTTGTTTAAGAGTTGTCCTGCGGGCCGCGTGACGGGGAGAGGGGCATTGTGGGAAAGTTAGATGAAATGTATATTCAGAAACTATCAGGTTGATCAGGGTGACCATGTGCCACTGCATCTAGAGTAAACAGTGTGTGTGCGTGTGTGTGCGTGTGTGTGTGTGTCAGAGGCAGAAATAAGAAGGAAAATTCGTCTTTAACTGTACATGCTTGACTGGCCTTCAGTATTGACTAAACAGAAGCAGACAGAGCAAAGATTTGTGTCAGTCTGTGTTTGGCATGTGATCCGAAGGTGACAGATGGCGCTTGTCACAGCCTCAGCGGTCGCAAACCGTTTACCCAGGAGGCATTGCTCACAGGGTTTTGTTTTGATGAGGAGGAGCACCAAAAGGAGATCGCATTACCACTCACTCATCGCCCTCACATGGCTCAGCCAGCTCCCCCCCCCCCCCCTTCGTCTCCCCCTCTGTCTCTTTCCCTCTCTATCCAGATTGTCTATCTCATAAATAAAGTACAATAAACACTCCCCCTGTTTTATTCACAAACACACTCCTGCACTTTCACAAAGATAAACACTCATATTTTGTTGCTTGTTCCTGCTCTCCCTCGAACACACATATTTTTCCTGTCACACACCACAGAGGCTGTGTAGTCGCTTCCTGTGCATAGAGAGGGTGCTGACAGATGTGGAGGCAGTGGTGTGAAGGAGACATGGAGCGGAGAATGGGCTTGGTTGGGGAGAAGGAGGGGGGTGGAGGGGGAGCATCTGCCGCCAAACTGGCAACTGCACAGATCAGCCTTCACACTGACAACAGAAGGAAGATGGCACGATAGAGAAGAAGAAAAGGTAGAACAAATTTTTATAAAAAAGGGGGAAAGAGGTCAACCTCGAGGTAACATTTTGATAAGCTGCTTCTGTTTTCGCTCATATGCAGGTTACACTTTCAAACAGGCATACGCACATAAAGAAGCTGAGCCGGCGCAAGTTATTTTAAGTGAGAGATAAGAATGTACCGCTTTCATCCAAGCCGATCACCAGTCAGAACCAGACCTCTCTCAAGTTGTCCTGATCGACAGGCATGACTGTGACACCACGTGAACACACGAGCTCGCTACATACATACACACATAGAATGTTTCCTCTCTTACAGCCACATGTCCAAATCTAGATTTGTGCATTGAGAGGATATTGACTACCCGATCTGACATATTTCTGATTGTTTGTGGGATGTGATTACTGTATATTTAGTATAAAGTTTTTGTTAAAGCAGTTTATCATGTTTATTGAGTCTCATGTTTGCTGTGCTGCATGTACACATACATGAAAGTGTGCTACACACACCCCAACCACTAAAGCATACTGTAGATCATACACTTGTCACATGAAAAATTCCTCTCATGACCCATCGTGTATGTTTCATGTCCACCAGCTGTCCCTCTCAGCTTTGCAGTGCGCTATGAACAAATGTGTTAGTACAAACTCTTTACAAAAAGAACCCTCTGAGTAATGACAAATGTTTCATCTTAAAACTCTTCAACAATAATCACAGAGTAGCTTTTTACTCACTCCAAAATTAGACGTTTTCATTTGTGTTAGGGTCATCTACAGAGCACAGTACTTACTGTGTTTAACGACAATGAAACTGAATCATGTCTAATTTTATCTAAACAGCCCCCCTGGAGTTAGTGAACATTCAAAAACTTGCTTGAGAACACATCAGCAGGGTGGACAGTTGCCATTACAGTATATTGAGGCCAGGTTTCCAGCTGAAAGGCGGATTCCCTACTCCTCCAAGTTGTTTTAAGTTGCTGCTAAATGGTGTGTATTGAACGGAAAGTCTTTGTCTGCATTTGGCATAAGGAAAGCCTAAAACTACATCACACACAATATTTTTTCTTGCCTTTATTTGATAGTTGAAGGTGCAGGGAGACAGGAAACATGGGCAGAGAGAAGGATATTACATGCAACAACGGTGTGCAGTGTTGAGCTCATTTTATGGAGCACATCAAAGCTTTTATGTGTCTTTTTTCCCTCCTTGTAGTTGTCTTTTAGTGTCATTTGACACTACATAGTATAAAGAATTGTCTGAAAATAATGATTCTGAAAAGAGACCCCCTCTCTAAATGCTCACTTGATTAGCTCACCCACTTCAACCCACCACTCTCTTGCCACAGTCTTTTGTTTATACTGGAAGCCTCATCTTAAGACAGCACCTCTCAGTTATGGCCAACATCCTCCATGGATACACCCTGCCTCATTTCAAGTCACTCAGCTGTAGAAGATATTTTCTTCTGCTTGAAAATTGTTCCAGTGGAAGTGGATTTGAACGTTTTCTTTTCTGACATGAAGGTGGAAAAATAGTCAGACTCAATAATAACGAAACATGTTGGTCAGATGTGCTAATAGACCTATATCAATGACCTATATCTGTACCTTCAATGTGTAATGTCTGTAGAGGAATTTCCAAAGGGAAAGAAAGGCATGATGTTCACTTTGGCCGAAAATAAGGCTTACAGACAATAATTCAATTATGTGTAAGAAATAACAGCAGAGCAAAAAAAAAAATCTAGATTTTTTTTATGTTAACAGCTGTTTGAGCCAAATGTTTGATCCTCCAGGCCAGACTATATTGACCAGACTTTTGACTGTTTACTTGAATAGTATGCGAAAAAAAACATGGTAGACAGGTTGCTAACAGAATCATTCAAACCATATTAACAGTGATCCACTTACAGTGATAACTGTATTGACTTTCACCCTCTTGTACAAATTGCATAGGCAATTTTCAGGCTAAAGTACCCTTATTACCCTGACATTAAATGTTCACTCACTCCAACTCAATTTACTCAGCGTCTGCGTGACCTTGCATGCTGTCTGGCTTTAGACCAGCAGTTCCCAAAGCCTGGGAGCTTCCAGACACCACTTTCATACGTGTGTGAAAGAGTAAAATTTCATAAATACTTCTTTTACAAGAAGCATAATACAGGAAAGCGAAATTATTATAGGTGTGAAGTTGTGCAATTAAATCTAAAATCATGACCCACATCAAAATCCTTTCACATAGGATTCCAATTGGATGCAATGTTGACCACATAGAGGCCTCTAATGTCATGTTGTTCATGCTATAGACTCATAAAATCACAAAGCTCACAATCCAAGACACCCGCCATCTGTGCAATGGCTTACATGAAGTGGGAAAATTATGAATGCAAATATAGATGTCTCTCCATCTAGATTTAATACACACATAGGGCCTACAAATGGGCGCTTATACAAACACACACACACACACACAGTGCCAATGCTTAAAATTTATGAGCCATAATTTCCTCCGTCTCGCAGATAAACAAACTGTAAAAGTGAACACACTGTGATTTTGTGTGTGTATACATGTCGTGTGGGCACACATGTTGGAGTCTGGGAGTATTTGTGCGTGTGTGTGTGAGTGTGTGAAAGAGAGACAGACACAGAGACACATGACAGCAATCAAGCCACTTAGGTAAAGCAGTCACACATGAAGCCTGAATGCAAAGAACACATAACTAGGGTAAAAAATCTAATGTAGAGATAAAGAGGGTCTCAGATCTCACTCTAAACAGCAAACAGGAGCAGTGACAAAAATAGATATACACATTCTGTACCTTCAGCTCGCATTTAGCCGGAAATAGGTTAGATAAAAAGCCACAAATAGTGTGAGAATACTGTGAGATCATTGAAAGCCAGGTACTGTATGTGAATGCTTATGAAAGAGAGAGAGACAGAAGTGATAGTTCAGTACCCATCTCTTTTCATCCCTTTCTCCAAAAGGACACCAGAGACTTTAATTACCTGCACCTGTGAGCACACAAAGAGCCCCACCCACCAATCTGGCTGTGGACCACACCCTTGTTCCCACGGTAACCTTCTTAAGACCCCCCCCCACCCCCACCTCCACTCCCCCAACCCTCCTATACACAAACACACACCAAAAAGTCCCACTACTGTCCACAGTGTACACAGACAGGATGGAAGTCAGCAGGAGAAAGAGGAGGATTTACTCACATCCAGAGAGTCCTCGTTTACAATGATGAGGGACATGCCATGTGTCACCAGACGACAGGAGTAACCTGAGGAGCACAAACAGATAGTGGAAGGTAGAGAATGGGGGATGGGAAAGAGATTACATTTACTCAAAGTGAAAACACGGGTGAAAGACTGGTCTCCTGTATAATTGAAGTTACAAAATCCTGCTTCACACACGGCTATCTCACTCCATTCTCCTTCATCAGTATGTGACCATCCTCATAGTGCTATAGTAGCCTGATGTGCGTAGTTCAACTATATCATTGCACCACTTAAACATAGGAAAATAGGTAATAATTATCCTAAATACAAAAAAATAAAGGTACTGGCAATACAATATGTCAGTGTAATAGTATAAAAGGTGCATGAGAAATGAGGATTTGTACAGTAAAGTTTCTGGTGATGTCCCAAATGTTAAACTGGGAGCAACAAGTCTCTATTCCAAAGATTTTGTTCTTCAAGTTCTGTTTTTTTGGACATCTGCCACTAACTTCCTCTACGACTGCCAAAAGAAACCAAATGCGCCAATATCATTGCTGAGCAACTTTAAGTCCCTTCTGCGCGGAGTACACTGGCACATTTGACTGAGAGATTGGAGACATGTCTGGAATTTCACGACCCATATAATGCCCGCTATTATTTCGGTCATAATTTAATTAAGACGACAAGGGGACTTCCACACCACCAATGGATTTGCCTACATCACTCCACTATAAACTGCTCTCACTTTCCATTTTGGCCATAGTGTTTCCTTTAAATGCTTTTCTCTCACCTATGTTGATGGCAGTTTCCTGCTTATCTCCAGTAAGAACCCAGATCTTGATGTCAGCCCTCATCAGAGTGGCGATGGTCTCTGGCACGCCAGCCTGGAGACGGTCCTCTATGGCTGTGGCGCCCAGCAGCATTAAGTTCTGTTGGTGGAACAGAGGAGCAAGATTCAAAACGAGAGTGACAAGAAAATTTTGATAAAAAAAGATTAAAGTAAATTAAAAGAAATCGTATTTAGGATAGAACCAGACGTCACTAGCCTGTATGTGAGGGCTCTTTCTCTCCAGATAATATCATCTATATCTAATTTGAGGATGCCAGCGAGTTCAGTTCAGTTGGCACAGCAGCTTTCTTGGACTTCTGTACCAGCCCTGTGTCTTCGTGCCAAGAAGTAACCCATTACCTTTCCCCCCCTTGCTTTAATTTGTTCAGCATTTAAATGCACGTGTACCCTCATTAGACACACTCGGATGCACACACAAACACTCGCACAGACACACAAGGTAACACTACTGTGTTGTTGACTCCAGTTTTATTGGGCTTTTGGCAGGCTGGTGCAGGTAATTACCCTTGTGGTCTCCCAGTCTGAGCTCCCCTTCTCCTCCTGCTTCCTCTTCCTCTTTTTTCCCTCTTCACTTAGTTTTCTCACCTCTGCTCTCGCCTCTAAATCCTTGGTTTTGCCACCTATCAGTTTAACTCTCTCATGCATGTGTTCTCACCTAAAATCTCTATATCACTGTTGTTCACTTTTTCCCTGTACAGTGCCAACTTTCTGACCAACCAACATGTCAGCCCCAAAATATGGTAGACCTTTTAGCGAAGAGCAGAATGTGTCTTTATATTCTGCTTAAAGATAAGACACAAAACTTGAGCACAAGTTAGACTTGAGTACTGAAGTGGGACCATGATTACTGAAGTGCAGGAAACAATGGAGCTCCTCTGCCACCTGCTGGCAAACATGAAATATGTGTCTTTTGGCTGAACCACAACAGCGGGGCCAGCTCTATAAACGCAAATGTCTGTCACTAGCCGAGTGAGTGAGTCACTGACTGAGTGATGAAGTTACGCCACTGGTCGTCTGAATGCCGCCACTTCGTGTATCCGTTTCAATTAAAAGCCCTCTAGCATTTCACACGCAGTCCAGACATATACCAGGTTTTGACCTAGTCTTGTTTATGAGTCAGTGTGTACTCAGAGGACTTGCACATACTTTCATGCCGCTGCTTTCACTTCATATCAGTCTATCAATACTTTTATTCAATATTATATCTGCTACAAAAAGAAATTATAACCATCATCATAATAAGGAAAAAATAAAAAAAACAAAACATCTTACAACTGTTGAACTCTTAGAGATATTTAAGACCCTTTCAGCACTTCTAAACAAATACATTACTACGAAGTAAGAGATTACAAAGTGAAAACTGACCTTTTCCAGTAGTTCATAACACTCCTCTAGTTTCTGAGCACGGTCTTTGAGCACAGTGCTGACCCGATTGTACTCCTTCAGCCACTCCTGGTAGGCACCTTCCTCCAAGTCAACATAGGCGAAACACAAAGTTCTCAGGCCTGGATGGGATAAGAGGAAGACAAGACGATCAATCAGAGTGGTGATGGAAAAGGATTGGATTACTTTTTAAACAGGGTGTGACTAGTCCAAAAATGTTTTAAGTATGTGGGTACTTTGCTTGTTCTTGAAGATGAAATCAAGTTTTTTAAGTCATAAGGCTAAAGTCTAATTGAGGTCATGAGTCATTACTGTAAGAAATTGCACATCTTTTTTGATTTTGCCCAGCCAGGTTTGATACCATCAAATTTGTGACTCTCTGTGAAGTCTTTGTACCTCTGTTTCAGACTGGCAGGTTTATATGTGCTTCTAAAAGGCAACAATAGATTACTTCTTAACAAAAACCACAATTCAACAAAACCATGATTAAAAAAGCCTTTGAATACAAGAATTTTGGAAATGTGTAGGTGAAATGTACAGGTGAATCCAAAAGTAGAGTTGACAAAGAAACAATGGATCAGTAAAGACATCAACACAAAGAAAAATGAGTATAAAGTGAAACAAAAAGTATTTTCAAACAAACAAACTCAAATACAGCTTCTGCTCCCGCTTTCTCTCTCTTACCTTCAGTAGCAAATTGTTCTAGATGAGCGACGGTTAATTCTTTGTACTGCGATGCCTCAGTCAGACGTTCAAAAATGACATTATCCTGCAAAAAAAAAAAAAAAAACGATTCAGCATTAAAATGCAATTCCTTATGAAAAGTTCTTGAAGAAGCTCTTGAAGACTATTAGAGTGATAAATTACACTGATAATGAGATAAACATACAGCTCCTTTGCAGTACAGCCGCAGCTTCCCATTGGGAGTCCTGACCACCACAGACATGCGTTTACGGTTACTGTAAAGGAAGGTGGGTTTAGTTTCAAAACACACTTCAGTTACTGAGTTATTTATTGACTGAGAAGAAAATGTATGGAAGTACTACCTGGAAAACTCCAGCACATTCAGTAGCTCATAACTCATCTCTTTTCCTCTCTGAAATACACAACACATAATGTCAACTCCTTGCATTACAAAAATAATCTACCACTGTAAAATGTGCATAGTACACTTACAGCTTCAATGATGACTGAGTGCGGGGTCCTTGCAGTGAAGACAAAGCCAAGTCCTTTGGCTCCTTTGACCAGTGCTCCTTCATCTGGTGAGGAGGCCTGGTAAATGATCTGGTTTCCCTCTATCTCTGGGACCACTGTGTGGCACACTGCCATCATGGTCAGGAACTCGCAGATCTGAGGTGATGTAGGCTGGAAACACACACAACCAGAGCAGACATGATTATCAACCTGGTCAATTTTGTGCAGAATCAATTTGTTGTAAAGAAAGAAATCAGAGAAGATCTTATGAGACACCTACATGTTCTTTCTCGATGTTCTGGATGAGAGTTGGGTCATCAAACTCCGTCGAATTATTGCTGTTGGAAGGCAGATTGCTGTGAGACAAAAACAGTAATTCAAAGAGGAATTAATCTAACTATTATATAGACAAAAATTTGAGAATTTCCTGGTATCCAAGCAACAAATCCAGTATTTCAGGATAAAATAGGTGTATTTTTTTATCCATCATTCCAAGCAAAGCAAACACAGTACATTGGTTTCTCAAAGCATGCTGAGACTAAATAAAGAATAGTGCATTAGAAAAGGAAGACAGATGAGAGGGACGGTGAGGAGAAGGTCACTAACCTGAAGTCTTCCATTGAACGATCACAGTCAAGATCAGGGAAGTGGCTGCAGTGATTAATGAGGTTGTATAGCAAAAGGAATCAATTCAGTTGATGAGTTGATTAGTTCATCTGATCAAGCATGCAAGAGTTTAATAAACTAGTGAATCAAGTAAACTAATAAACAGCTCAGTCTTTACTACAAGTTAGTCTGAGTCATGAATTCATTAATCAATTAGGGATTAAAGGAAACAAAGATGTATTTAGTGACATTCTGAGCTCTTTTTCTTGAAGTAGATGGCTTCTTCTACAGGTAAAACTACTGTAAGAGGCACGACTGAATTTGCAAAAAGCAGAAAAGATGACTGACCCATAAGTAATTCCCGCAATGGTACACTTCTTAAAGTGCATGACGTTACAGGTCAGAGTCCCTGTCTTGTCGGAAAAGAGATACTTCACCTGCAAAACACAGACAGATGATAGGAAATTAAAACAAACTCTGTTTTAATTGAGAGTATAGTTGTAGTGGCAATTTTGGGCATTCCTACTTTCCATCCTATAGCCACTACTTATGGGGGGAGAGGGGGACTGACCTGGCCCAGTTCCTCATTAAGATTGGACGTTCGAGCCATTGCTGGTGTGTCTGTCTCTGAGTAGTACATCTCCACATCCTGAGGTTAAAAAAACAACAACAAGCAAATTAATGAGGAATATTTGATCAAATATAGTTTTTAATATTTGAAAACATGCATTACAAAACACAAATGGTTTGTACCCAGTTGATGAAGAGGGCCTGTGTGAACTTGACCACCTCCAGTGTGACCAGCAGGCTGATGGGGATCAGGTTGTTGTAAAGGATGATGAACGTCAGCAGGTTATACGCAAAGTTAGTGGAGATGTCACCTGCATGCAAACACACCACACTCACTCTTAAAATGTGTGCTGGTCCAACTTCCTTAAAATCTGAAGAAATTTCAACCTGTGATCCAAAATCAACACATTTCATTCTTGTAAGAAAAGTCAAGTTACAGGTTGTGAAGTGTGGTGTGTGTTGGTGTGTGTGTTCTCACCAGCCCGGGACAGGTACCAGCAGGACTCTTCAGTGTGTTCTCTGTTCCAGATGGCAGCACCCACAGAGCTGATCAGGGCCATGACCAGCAGGATGCCGAACAGGACCAGGATCTGCATATTGGTGACTCGCTCTACATTAGAGCGCTTTAGTGGTGCCTTGGTGGAGTTCTGGGAGGAGGAGAGGTCAATTAATTCAGTAAGAAACACACAAAGACAGACAGTTTCATACAGTTACAAAGGTTTCTCTACAGAGAATAAGTCAACTTGCATCACTCTGTAATCCCATTTATTTTCTAATTTAATTTGTCATGACACAAAAACACGTGAAATTATTAAACGTTTGTTTTTGGGGTTTTTTTTTTACATTTTTTGGCAAAGCAATTTGTCAGCAATTCAAACCCTGTGACTGAAGAATAAACTTACTTCCCAGCTTGGATACTCTCCCAGTTATAAATGAGTCACATAGTTAATTAAAAGTCCTAAACTATTTAGATGAAGTTCACAAGGAAGGGAGATTTTAATTAGTACAAAAATGAAAATCAACTCCAAAATGCCCACCCACTCACATGTTATGGAGCCTTGACTCAGTATACTGAATCCAGACAAGACATTAAGTTTACCTGCATCAGTTTGGAGTCATGGCCAGTGTAGACAACAATTCCCACAACCCACTGCGTGTTCCTGAGCTGGGCGCCACGCAGCAACACCTGGTCTGGACCTAGGGGAGCAGCACTGAGGAGAAAAAAAGGTGATAAGCAACTAAACATGATAAATGAATGTAGATTCAGGGCAACCTGGATTTTTCTTTTTTTGTGAGTAAAATAGATGCATGGTGTTAATACTCCTGAGTATCATACTGAGTATTTTCTTCTTTCAAGACACCAAACTTAACCTTTTTTGCCTCAAATGTTTATTTTATGAAACCTTTTGATTAATTCAATTAATGAACAATGCAATGCTTTTACTGGGAATGGCTGCACTTTCCTCTTTCCATCTCATTTGTGCTGTATCAGATAACTATAAAATCTGTATTATGCAAATAGTTCTATGTTTTCTCTGCCAGGTCTGTTTTTACAAAGATATAATTTACCAAGAGACTTATTGGTTAAAAATTTAAGAATTAAGCAAACAATGAAAATGCACCTGTTATAGTCCATTAATAACTGATCGTGAAACAAATTATGTATGTATGTGTGTGTGAGTGTGTGTCTCACTTCTGGTTTTCCAGCCGCAGTGTACCAGTGAAGTCATACAGGTGTCTGTTGGGGCCTTCACACTCCAAACGGCCAGACAATGCCATCAAATCCTCCAGGTTCTGAAGAGCAGCTGTGAGCGAGAGACCCTGGATGACAAATTAAGTCAAGTTTTATTTTACCAAACAGAATGATCACAAACCTCTTTAAAACACAAGGTTCATAAAAACTTAGGTACTAAACGGGAAAAACACCAATAAAACCAGGAGATAGAAATAAAACAAGAACTACAAGAAACACAATCACTTGTGTGTGACCATGTGGATCTTAGATTATCTAAATGAATGGTCTTAAATGAATTTATTCATTTGAAAAGTGTTACAAAGGGCAACCTACTACAATTAAGAGCAAAAACTTTTTAAAATTTTGGTTTTCAGACTGTTTTTACAACATGCATTTGAGGTCAGGGAGGAAGTTCCACAATGACCACATGCCGAATCCATGCATTGAGAATACTGAGAAACTACAGGAGTCATTCTGCTCTTGAGATTTGCTCCAGTGTCCTACCTGTCTAATCTTCAGGTTGGTTTCGCCATCCAGGTTGGAGGTCTCAGTGTAACACATGGCCTGTGGTTCACTGTGAAGAAGAGGCAGGGTCTCATCAAAACATAGTAGTGCTGAAATTAGTAGTCTATAAATCAGCAGACAATCAATCCATGAGATTTTTGATCATCCTTTAATTGTTAAAGTCGTTGATTTCCTGGCTTCTTTATTTACAGCCTCTAATAATATTTACATTAAGAAGTAAATATGTAAGTTTAAAAACATACATACTA
Organism: Thunnus thynnus; assembly: GCF_963924715.1. Lineage (NCBI taxonomy): Eukaryota > Metazoa > Chordata > Actinopteri > Scombriformes > Scombridae > Thunnus > Thunnus thynnus. The sequence continues at coordinate 12,905,215 of NC_089537.1, forward strand.
CAAATGATTGGAATACATTAACTGAGCAGACATATTAAAGGACATGCATTCACAAATGCATATGCATGCCCACAAACAGAAACACACATTCATACACACAGTGAAGTCTGACCTGGAGGACACAATAACCATGTCAGCTGGAAGGTGCTGGCCATTGGTCACCTTCACTATGTCTCCCACTGCCACCTTGTGGCCAGGGTTCAGCAGTGCAACAGTGGAATGGGGAAAAGAGAGGGAGGGGTGTTAAGGCAGAGGGGAAGGGGCAATAGGACGGGGTAAGGGAGGAAGACAGAGAGGGGGGAAAAAAGGCATGTCAATTAGTGAGCAGCCAAGAGGCAGCAAAGACGGAGAGACGAAACATAAAGTGACAGTGAGCACAGTGGCGCATAGCTTCAACTGTTTTGATTAGGCTGCAACAGGGGTGGACAGAGTAGGACACAAAGGAAATTACAAGCATGTAGATAAGAGAGAGAAAGAGAACAAAATGAGAAAAAGTTGAGTTCACTGATCAAATCAGTTCTGGCACACAGTACAATGCTGCATAAGTCACAACCAGTGAGAAAATTCAGCCTTGCAAAACTGGAGGGTTTTGAAAATTCATTCTGAGAAACTACATGACAGTTTAAACCATGAAGAAAAACAGAAAAATACTTGTGAGGGCACATTGGATTACTCAATTCCAATGAAATAACTATATGATAACATCAGCAGTCTGGGAAAGTATTTGGGGATGTCATCGCCAAGTTGGACAGGCAAGTTAAAACAATGTCAGACTGTGCTATATCAGTCTAGGTCTAAACTATTTTATCATGTTCTTCCGGCTGCTTGTTTTCCTAGGAACTGAAGAAATCAGATTGTGTTCAGGTTATAGAGGAGTGGAGGTAATCAAGACTACAACACATACCATGAGATGTGATCTGAGGAATGTTGACTGCTGCATTATTGACCACAGTAAGGGCAAATTGGCTTTCTACCAAAGCACTACTCTAGTGATCTCACAATGTGTAATTAATCATCACATACAAAGCACAAGGGGAATTTTTGCATGTTACTCCAATTAAAAGGAGGAATTACAAAATCCTTAAAAATGAAGTTTAGGATTTACAATAAAGGCAAAATGTGTAATCAGTGAATAACAGAAATTTACAAGAGAAGTACAGATCTGTCCATTCACAGAGAGAAAGGCTCTCGAAAGCAGCTGGAGCAAATTCCTTCACCTGTTCTGACCCTGAAAAACAAGGGGGTAAATTCCTGCTCTACACTGTTGTCACTCGCATAACAAAGACTCTAATTTGATTTGATTTGACCTGCTGGACCAGGGCTGTACACAGCTGGGTGCAGTTATAGAGTACGTAAGACCAGATCTCAAAGAAATAGTTACTCATTTGATTTACGAGAACATACTGTACTTAGATCATGGATTGCACTATAACAACTTCCATTTGTTTCAGGTAACTTTAATTTGGTTTAAGATTATGCAGAAACTGCAGAAAACCAAAATATTCAACAAACAAGATCAAGGCCAGAAACAACAAACCAGCTAGCTCACTTACTATCTGGCCCTAAATCATCGATACTAATTCGCAAGGTATCTTTTTACTGTCTCGCATCCAAAGCACAGAAAGATCCTGACCCAACAAAGACTGAGTGACCACAGTCTGGCCACATAAACGAAGCACACAAGAAATCCTAGAAGGGGAGAGAATGTGTGATCAATGCACAACAGGTGAGACAGAGACAGAAATGCAGCTTCTCTGAAACTGTAATGTAATCATTTAAGAAATATGATTTGCTAATCCCCAATTTCACAAAACTAAAGGAGTCAAAAGCATCATGTTGCAGTTGCAGATCAATTGCAGTAGATATCTATTATATTATATAATTTTATTACTGTTCTGTTTTTGCAGAAATTCTTCCCTAATTGTGGCATCTTTTGGTTTATTACCTGGATGTTTTTTTAAAAGTGTGGACACACCTTGCTGTATCCAAACAGTACTGTAGTTTCAATTGCTAATTCACTTACTATTTTCTCTATTGTTAGAGGAAATTAATCTTTTCAGCTTCTTCTACTTCTTTGACGCTTCTTCTTAGTCATTTATGCCAATAGAGTATGTTAAACTGGATTGTAAAACTGAGAGAGCAAGAGACAACACAGCAGTGATGAGTGAGAAAGCAACAGAAATTAAGTCTGTGATAGTAGTGTTACCTGTTTCCAGATGATCGTCTGCCAGGCTCCGTTACGCAGCACTGAGAGACAAGGACAACACGGCCATCAGTCAACCAATAGAGCAGCTCTCATACAGTATTCAGAGCCACTAAACTTTTGTCTGAGGCTGCGTGGCCTGCACTATAGTGAGTGACAGACAACAGCCATTCAGTCCGTCATGAAAGGAAAACAAAACCACGCAAATAGACATAAGCACACTCATGGAAAAGTGCACAGACAGTTGATGCACATTAATAAGCACACACACACACAGACACACATGCAGCCGATACCTGTTGTCTTCTTTTTGTTGACTGTGTTATCTGCTTTATGTCTTTTCTGTAAAGAAATCAAAGAAGATGCATTAGTTTTCAAGATAATTACTGGGTGTCCTTCCCACACTTAAAACATTTACAAACCCTAACTCCTGCTGTGGTACTCACATAGTCCTCTATGATCTCTTTGATCCCGGCCACGGTGAGGATGAAGATGAGCGGGACAAGTGTTGTGTAGCGACCGGTCGGTGATACATCAGGGATTTGCTGATGAGTGGTAAGGTAGGGTTAGGTAGGTAAGGTGAGGTAATTTTAGTTATATTGCACCATTCAGACACAATGTAATTCAGAGTGCTTTACAAGGGAATAGAAATACACTGAAAATAAGACAATAAGACATTAAGATTGTATTTAAACAACAATGAAAACAACAAAACAAAAACAAGCAGATAGGTAGTTAAAGATTAATAAGATGGTGCCTATCTAATTTACTGGAAAGCTGGAGTGAACAATAATGTTTTGAGCCGTGATTTAAATGAGCTTGTTCAAGGAAGCTTGTTCCACAGGTGGGGAGCATAGAAACTAAAGGCTCCTTCACATGGCTTAGTTCTGATCCTGGGAACAGTGAGTAAGCCTGTCCCAGATGGCCTGAAGGGTCTGGGTGCTTCATAACGTACAAGCACATCAGAAATGTATTGTAGAGTTGTATGTAGAGTCAAGAGAGGCAGCACTCAGAAATCATTGTTAATAGTGAGTGTTGAGAAACTTAGAGTATTCATTATGGATCATCATGGCACAGACAAACATCAGTTGTTACTGCATTAGGCTTTACACAAGCTATTCACAAGAACTGATCCAGGTTGCATTCTCTTACTGACGGTATACCAGTTGAGACAGATATTGTTTTCATCATCTCAACATCCCTTTATTTCAAATCACACAAGGCAGTGAAGCATAATGATGAATCCTTGGAGGGCAGGTGGAGCCATGTTAGCAAGACAGAAGTTAAGCTGAATTCACACCAAATCAGGCGCTGTGGTGAAAACACCAGTCCTCCCATTCATTTGAATGGGGGTAGTGGGTAAACGCTGCAGGGCTGGGGGCCACAGGGGCACCACAGCGGCCAGCAGTGAGAAAGTTGAACCCGAATAATCTTTTAGAGAAACTCAACCCGACGTCACACTGCAGTGATCAGACTGATCACAGTTGTACAACCCTGCCACGAGGGAGGACATTACTACACATTTCTCTTTGTTTGATAACTTTAAAAGTAAAGTTAGACTTTGCTGACAGCTTCCTGACTCATTTGAAAATACACGAGAAAAAAAAGAGAGAGAGAGTGCAAGCGAGCTGAAAGCACCAAAGAGAGAGAGAGAAATAGAGAGAGAGAGAGAGAGAGAGAGAGAGCAGCAGTAGTAGAGCAAGCTAGAGAGTGAATGAAGAGAGCGAGCAACGGTAGCGAGAGTGAATGAGAGGAATAAAACGTTATTTTCTGATTGTTTCACGGAGGTTACAAATAAACCTGCCCACACCCACACCCCACACCTCCGCTGCAGAGGTGCACTGCAACGCTTGATTTGGTCTGAATACTGCCTTAGTGTGACTTTCCATGAGGCTCAAATAGAGGGGAAAAAAACAAGTGCTCCTCTTTCCCTACCATCCATGGAAAAGAAAATGTTGTCATTCAGTCAGGTAGGGACAACAGCGTGCGATCTACTGACTATCCTCTATGAAACTTCTTCCTATTTTTACAATTTTTTCATCTCAGAAAAGTTCCAAAATCTGTCATAAGAAAAAAAAAGTAAAAAAATAAGCAATATCTGATAAGTATGATATAATAATAGTGGCTTATGCCTGTAACCCATTTGTTAATATTCATCATAATTATTTACCCTAACATTTGCCATTTAGAAATCAATTTTCAAAAATTCATAATACAGTATTTCAGAAATAGCTGGGGCTCTGGGAATCCTAGAATATTTCAAAGTAGACTCTTATTGATGCTGTTCACATCTAAAAGCCAGTGCGGGCCACAGACTTAAGCTGAAACCAAACAAACAGCACACCGCTGTTGTTAAGAGTTTTGTGTGTGAGGTTTACCTGCATGAGTGCGATGAACAGGAAGAAGGCGTTGGCAGCCCGCCTGATCTGCTCATACAGGAATCGGGGCAGAAAGGTGAGGACACCATACTTTGTGGTACTACAGAAGAAGAACACAAAGAAAGAAAATACTTAACACTTTGTTTACATTCAAAAGATGAAGAAGAGCCAGATAGTGCATTAGCAAAATGCATAAATGGTGTGCTAATGATTTTTAGCCAAACACACTACAACAGCATTATCTTAAAGGCTACATAACAACAGACTCCATTTGGGTTTTAGTAACTGCAGCACTTAAAAAAATCTTAACACTCAATTGTGCCCAGGGAGAACAAACAGAGCCATTATGGGCTGCACACACATTACACCTATAAATAGACCAAGACTTTTAATCCAACAACCTAAATTTAGACCCGACACCCCAGAAAATAGGTACAAGAAACCTTGGCAACCTCAACCTGTCTGTCAATCAACTGTATTGATCAGACAACTATATTGATTAGCCTTGTTATAGCCAGGAGCTACCGTAAGAGCTTTTACAGTAGAGTCTAAAAATAATAGAGTCAACCTTCAAGTCAAGGCCTGTTGGCGAACAGTAAGAGGTTCTGAAATGACTTTTGTTTAATGGATAGTGCGTGTTTGTGTGTGTCTATGTGTGTGTGTGTGTGTGCTGGTGTGTGTGTGTGTGCATCAGTGCATACTGAATGGCAAACAACAACCCTGCATCATAGTTCAGGATCTCCTAAGGTCTCCTAAACTAGAACCACCTCTCTCACACACATAGACAAGTAAAAAGAGCAAGACATACAACACACAAAACCGAGAGGCAACAGCTGTTGGTCTGTCACACACACAGACGCTGAACACCTACACAGTATCCTGACCCTGATGCTCTAGATACCTAGGATTTAGTGACACTACACCTGTGATCCAGTGGATAAATCTGCCTTAATCTAATCAAAGACAAGTGATACCAGAATCCTCACACACACACACATGCTCACACACAAACACGTTTCCACCAGACCGGGGTGAAAAAAAAAAGAAAAAACATCTGGCTGTTATTTTTCATACTATAGATGTCCAACTTTGTGGTGGTGTTAACAGCTGTTAGCTGCAGGGGTTATGCTCTCCTGCTGATGTGTGGCTTTGTCGTGTTTTTATAAAACAAGGCAGGTGTTCTTCATACATTAAAGGCTGAAAGTAAACACTGAACTGAAGTCAAAGAGGAGTCATTCATCTGAGTGGTAAAAAAAAAAAATCAGAACACTGGCAGGTAATTGGTTGAAAAGTGAAAGTGTTTGTAATGAAAGTTCTCTTTTTATGTGTGAGTTTAATAGGAGAGCGGGTTACTTTTTACGTTTGTGCAGGAGAGCAGCACTAATGCTCAGCTTGTATAAAAGCAACTGCGGAGGGTGAAATATGGAGGTGGAGGACACAGGGAATGGAGAGGAGGTGAGCTGGGTATATAGATAAAAGCTACAAGGCTTTAATCTCTGAAAAATCAATAAGGCTATTGAACCTTTAAAACAAACTAAAGAGTTACAGGAACACTGGGACATCAAAGGGCACGCCTCTTGAACCAGATCGCTCCTGTGTCTCCAATCAGCATACAGCGAGGGAAGGACACCACACATGATCCAATCAGATGACCCAAGGAGCACCCGCCTTAATCTTATTAGTAGAGCAGAAATAGGCTCTTTTAAAAGTGAAATTGAATCTGCTGACATTAATGGGAGGCCACTGAATGTCAATTGACTAACGACAAGCTCTCCACTCACAGAACATGAGCCCTGTGCTCCTTTGGCGCCAGCCACAGTTAGCATATACAAATAGGAATAATAAAAACGTAAAGACAAGGGACAAATTACATCGGCGTCTGTCTGAATCAAACTTAAATACTGTTTGCCTGACTCGCAGTATTTACAACCACTGCTGAGGCCATAAAATATGCGATGACATATGGGATGATGGTGATAAAAGAGGTTCTCCACTGCACGTGCCATATCGCCCTGCCCATGACCCTGCCTATGACAGAAAAGTACATACGAGCAGAATATTCACTTATATGTTTGCTGCTGGATCAAGGGGTCAGGGGCCACTACAACACAGCAGCACAACATATGAAATAATGATACTCTTGTAAAGTGTGCAAATTAGACTGTGGTCCTAGATTTGTAGTCTTCGTGCCTCAGCTGCTCAGACCGCATAATGTCATGACTAAGAGAATCACACCTACAGCCTTTGACCTGGGCCTGAGAAATTAGATCAGACAGCTTTTATCCTCAGTGAAATCCTAGGCTGTCAAGCAGATGAAAACACCATCCACTCATTTTACAAATATCCCTCACAGTTTCTCTAACAACACAAACACAGAATACACCTATGATCGGATAGACACAGCTAAAGCGCTCTCTGTATTTTATGTAAACACATGGGAATGTAGTTACTTTACTTTCATGGACAGCCTTAAACATTCATGAGTATGTATTGATTAAGTAACACAAGCATGTTAAGTTGTTAAGCTAAGCAATTTTCAACTGAGATTCCCTCGTGGACTTGAGGCAGTGACATAAGTCAGCCTTGGCAGAGCTGCAAATGATCACTTAATAAGTGAGTTATTAACGGCTTATCACCTGTGAATTGTAGACCCTAAAGAACTAAAAAGGTTTTCCTTTGAGGTTCTTTTAGTTTACTATTATTATTTACTATTATATTATTATTTAAGGCAAAACTAAAAGACGGGAAATATTTACGAGGGGAAAAAAACAAAACAAAACCTGAATAGTCCAGAGTCTACTCAGCAGACATGGCATGCCAGGTAGAAAAACATACAAACAGGCTGTAACAGGCTGTCCTGACAACATGGGTGTAAAGCCCCTGTGAGCAAATATCGACTCTGCTTTTTGGTGCACAAGTGTCCTTTAGAATCCTGACAAGCTGACCCTGAATTCTGACCTCCCTGGAAAAGGCTGCAGCCCAAAAAAATACATTTGTCTTATAATTAAACATGGTCAGGACGGGTTTATCAACCTTTGATTAAACACAAAAAAGTATCAAATAAGCTGACCGTGGATTTCATAAGTCTGGTGTGGTGTAATTTTCTTGGCTGCAGTTTGTTTAACATTGTTTAAAACTTCAGAACAACATTTAACTAAAGCATTTAATTATCTTTGATCTACATAACCTCTCTGCTCAGCTCTGACTTCCAGTGTGTGGAAAAAGTCAGTGCATAAGCAACACAACATACATCATAATAAGTGGCACCTACCTGACATGGTTGTCGCAGAACTTGGTATTCTGTGGCCGGTTGAGCAGCACAATCCGCGCCGTGGCGTCTATGGGATCCGCCTGGGAAGTGGTCCCGGACATCTCATCATCTGCCTTGCGGTAACCGGCGGACGAGCAAGCAGGTCCTGCACCGTTGGATTGATGGGAGAGAGGCGAGGCTGAGTGAGTGCGAGTGAGAGACAGAGATAGAGAGAGAAAGCAAGAGAGAGGGAGAGAGAGAGACAGACATAGACTGGAGACGAGGTTTACAGTTCAAAAGCGAAGGCGACCAATTAGTACTAGAGGTTACTGTATGCTGATGTATGCTGGAGCCGATGGGGTCGATTCAATGACGTTTTCCGTTATAAACACCCCCCTCCTCCCCTTGTCTTTCAGTATTATTATGCAGGTACCGTCAATGCACACACGCGCGTTTCGCGACGCCCACGGGACCCCCCCGCGTATAATGGATGTGCTGAGGGATGCACAATGGCGAACAAACACGCAGGGTTTGCCTGTTTTATCAGCACGTCAACTCCATATGCAACAGAGAAGAGCCGGCGCACATCACGCTTGTTATTAGACTACATGCACAAATGACCCCCACCCCCCACCCCCCACCCCCAAAAAAGTGACAGAAGAGGATGCAACACGCTTCTCCTCCTGCAGACTTTCTGCTTCCCCGCCCGACCGGCTTTGTCATCTCCAACCATTTTAAAGCGTCGTGATCTCCTCTCATTCACCCACGCATGAGCTCCAGGAGCAGGACAATTTTCATCCTCCACTGCGCCTAATAACGAGTGAGTATGTCTGGCGCGACATGGCCATTGTGGGAAGTGGGAGACGCGCAAACGGGTCTGGACGCCACAGTTTACTCAGCTGGTACAACAACGGCAGACCTAGGCGAGGACTGATGCAGCAGCACGCCCGTGCCTACTCTCTCCTCCTTCGGCGTTGCTGAAGAGGAAGCTCCCGGCCCTTGTGAAAGATACTGGACCCCCAAGCTCCGCCGCCGTGTCATCTGGCCACCTGCCGCCTCGGGAAGCCTTTTTCCGGCGCGATTTGGACTATCTCCTCCCTCCAATTTGATGCTGAGCTGCTCACTACTACCAGCCGAGACAACGAGAGGAAGCCATATGGAGCTCCTTCAGTGCAGCGGAGGGGGAAAGCCGGGGCTCCGCTTTTAAAGGGCCAGAAGCCTGATATCGCCTTGGGGTCTTACGGTCAAGCACAGATGGGTCAAATGACATCCCCGAGACAAGAGCCATCCGTCAGGAGATCACTTTATGTCGCTTCCCCTCCGCTGCGATGCCTGTGCAACAGTGACCAGTCCACACAGGTTTCTGCTCATCTTTCTGGTTAGTTTGTTTAGTGTAGATGCGCCATACTGTATCTCCAGCAAATACGAATATTATCTAGAATACATTTATCTGGTCAGCCACTCAAAAAATCCTGATAATATTTTTGATAATATTCTTATATTATTCCCAAAAGACCTTGTAGTGTAAATTTAGAGCTCAATTGTTCATTTACAGTGAGCTAATATCACTAAATATTCCGATATTAGCTTTATAATAATTCCACAAGCACTTATTTCTCCTAAAATGTATTATTGTAATTCTAATTTTTGGATCTGTGCATTATGCATGTCTGTCTGAGGCTATGTCTGTAAGTGAAAAACAACAACAGGCTAATTGCATTTATAATTTAGACATGAAAAAGTAGTGGCAGGGTTTCGCAGATTGAGTTTCCACAGTCCCAAAACTCAGTCGAAACAGTCCCGCAGCACTACAACAATAGAATAAATAACAGGATCATTCTCTCCCCTCATCAATAACCAAAATTAATTCAATATCATTACATTCCACTCCACTCCACTGCTTCTTGTTCTTAAGAAGGCAATGAATTGTAAAATGACCAAGATGTCAGCCAGTCAACCATAATACTGGATGTGCTGTCAACTTTTCCATTGAAAGAGTCATTAAGGCCTGTGTGTTTACAAGAAACAGCTACAAATATTGCACTCCCAGGCAAAATGAGAGCAAAGCGGGAGGTATTTTCCATAAATTAGAGGACAATATTTATTTTTTTCTGTGGTAATATATTTAATTCCCATTCTCTCCTTACAAAAGAAGCCTGCTCCTTCAAGGAAACTGTTAAAAACTCCAACCTTAGCATAGTGCTATTCCACACCACACAGGCACATGTCTGCACAAGGCAGAGAGCAAGGGTCAAAGTCTGTCCAAACAAAATGATAATAAAGCAGCCTATCCCTCATCTCTCTATCTGTTACCAGGCTGTTACCTCTGCACCTATTAGAGCTATATGTGTCACAACTCAGCACTGACTCCACATTGCAAATGTCACTGGGGTCAGTCAAGATAGTGGGTGATTGTAAAGAAATGATAAAGGATGACACAAGGTCAAAGGTAGAGAGGGGCAAAGCACATTAACTACATCTTTTTTCCTGTCACCAAGCAACCCTATTTTCTATATATTTTCTATACCTTGTGTTCATTTGTTTTTGTTGAACTATTTATTGTGCCCCTCATTCCCCCCACATCTCTACTTTTAACCCCTTTACTCTTTACCTTTCCAAACAGATCAATAACGGCTTTCTCAGCAGCCCACTTCGGCTCTGATTCATCTCTGAGCAGATCAATGCCTCGGTTACTCATCTCTGATGGAGTAGAGCTGCAGTCACCTCCGTAACTCATTACTGATGCGCCAGTGATGAGTCAGCAGCAAACCCGGGCAGAGCACAGCCAGGTAAATTACACATGAAGCACCCAGACTAGCCGGACAGGTACCATAGGTCTGATAACCTGCAGCCAGAACAGGTAAGACTAGACTGATCCCCCTTCAACAAACACCCTGCGAGCAGATACTGCTGGCCACCCATTTAGTTGCTGAGGCTTAAAAACAATCCTATGCATTAATCAACGAGCAATCTTGTTTCCATTATGTAGAGAAGATTAATAGCCTAATAGTTTAATATCATCAGTAGTCTACAGTATTAAAACAAACATTTTACATAGCAAGCAGATGAAACAACCCATTCCTATGAGCAGGGCATGGGTAATGTAGTCTCAAAATGCATACAATTAAATCCATCATAGATGTAATTTGAAGAGGATGTCACACGTCATGCTTCATCATATCTTAATAGTGTACACCAGTTGTGTTTTGGGTTGAACCCAAGGTGCCCTGGCTTGATGCCAAACTTTCACTGTTAGAAAGCAGGCTAGGCTACTGAATAATGCAACGAGACAGGCTGCATAATTCATCTACATTTTCTAGTATGCTAGAGCATATTTCACCAGACACTCTGCCTTGGTGCTGAGCCCAAGCCTTCACTCAAGGGACAACTCACATGTCAGCCACTATCGCGGCGTCTCCCTTGGCGGCTCTGTCAATTAGCACGACTTCCAGAATTGTGTTTGAAATGGCACAAACGTAACTTATGAATCGTGCCTAATAGAGATGCACTATCTTCCAAAAAACCAATTCAGAAATGTAATGAGCCAGAAAGGAAACAGCTATGAATCATAATAGCATTTATAGTAGAATAGCTACAATTATCTCCAGCAGTCAAAGTACTCCCGCCCCCACAAGGCAGAACAGATATTCCACTATTCCCTGTTTTATTATCTGAAAAACTGTCAAAACCATTTAGATGCAATTACACATGGTCTGCTGAATGTGCATGCACAAATCAGATTAATATGTTATACCGGCATATTTTGTCTTCCTGTCTTTGGCAACATGGCGTTAAAGTTGTTCAAGTCATTGCCTGTAACAGCAAGGTCTCAGGTTTTAATCCTCCAGCAGCCACAGGCCCTGTCAAAGTGTTCTTGAGCTACACACTAAACCACAATCACCTCACTGATTTCAAAAACTTAGACTTAGTTAGATTACTAAAACACAAATTATCTTGCCCCATTTGTCTCTGTCCAGTCCACAATCCCACTGTGTGATCAGGAAAGTATTACCAACAGAACGTCGTCTGCCTGGTTGACCCCTACGTCCCATGGCTGTCCGGGTCTCCTAGGTGACCTGGAGGTCCTATGTGCAGGTCCTGGTTGACCAGGCTGCTAGCGTTCCCAGTGGGTCCATTTGCCACCGTAACGGAGTAGGAGGTAAGGCAAGAAAGCCTCTTACAGGCCAAGTGAGCAAGCATGATAATCCCATCTGTGTCTGCTCTGCAACTTCACCTACTGCTAATCCATACTCTGATAATCCTACAGGTGAGTCTGCTACACGCACATGAACACACATTTCGCTAGTGTATGCATATGCACATATACACATGCACACACACATTGATAGTGTATTATACACACACTCTCTCACACGCGCAGGTGAACATACAACTTTTAATGCCGGAATACATGCAAAGCCCCTACATGCAGGTACTCCCCTGCCCAATCTCTACACCCAGCAGTTACATATTGTACATGCATGCAGCAGTGTTCATGTGCATGTGCTTTCCAGGCATGCCATGTCCATAGATGCATGTGTTGTGTGTTCTACAGCATGCATATATTTTCATATCGAACGATTTGCCCCAGTGCATAGCGATCTGTCTTCGTCAGCACGGTCTGACATGAGTGGTCACCCCACTACCTACAAGCACATGCAGTGAAAGGGTTAATTCCTGTTTAGCATTCATCACTCCAGGCCCCAAGGAGCTACAGAGTATTCAGGGTCAGCAGCAGTAATATCATGTCTTAACCTTTTCAGACAAGATCCAGAGACACTTGGTAACTACATATTGTAGCTCTTGAGGGCCGGAGGTTGGCAGACAGCTGCTCCTAGCTGTTGCACATGGCCACATGCACCTTGGGACTCCAGAAACAAACGGGGCGTCATCCAGTCTAATTCGAGCAAACTCACTTTTGTCAAACCTGTCTGTGAGGCGGGCGCGCATGGTAGCGCCTGGGTCCTGCAGTTCAGAAGCCTCCTGCCTAATGGTGGTCAACACTAACTGCTCTGTGGGCGACAGAGGCCGCGGCGGGAGAAAACAACACACACAAGACAACAAGTCAATATACACATACCGCACACAACACATCTATGTGTCAGTAACTGCACTGTAAATGTGTTTGTATGTGCCTGTCATGGGAAGCATTCTGTAGTGAGATGAGATTCATGCCTGCATAAGAAAATGTGGGTCTGAAGGGTTTACACAGAAATGGACTTGGCTAAAACTTTTGTAGCTTGCCCAGGAGTGCCCCCTTGTGTTCAGCTCATGTAAATACCTCACTGCTGCAATTTATTAGGCCTCCCTTATCTCCCAAATGGCATCTTCAGCAGCTTGGCAGCCACGGCAACCAGTCTTTATCGTTTGAAAACAGACATATTGTTGACAGTTTGCTGAGCTGCATGACTCACATTAAGAAGACCCGCCAACACAACATGTGTCCTTACATTTGAATACAAATCCATACGGTAAAATGTGAACTGCCTGAGACAATCTTCAAAAACCATAAGACATCTTGATTACAACTCGTTTAGCTTATCATAACACAAAAATACTTTACAGTATAATGTGTTTTCTCAACCAATGTCAGAAGTGCTTTATGTGCCTGTGAGTAGTTATGCATAAAAGGTGGTATTAGAAACATGGTCAGAGTTTATGTCACCCACTTCATAAATACAAACAAATGATATGATATGATTCTGTGTGTGAATGTGTGTGTGTGTGAGTAAATGTGACAGATTGGAGGCTGCAGACGTCATCACCAGGGATGAAGCAGCTCGCTAATTGGAGCAAAGAATCAAGAGCTCAGGCTCCAAGAGATTAGAGAACAGACACCATGGAGAATCCAGGAGGGTGCACATGTACATAATGACTGACACTCTTAAACAACTGTTAGACTCAATGAGACAAAAATAATCTCCACGAATATTAAAGAAATGTCCCACATTATCTGGTCAGATATAAACAAGAATTAAGTAGCGAATCTCACAATCAAACCTCTTCCACATGAGGGTCAAAGTCACATACTGGCCAAATAAAACAGAAGTATGTTTCATTTTTGAGGCCACCTGATACCCCATTTAAACACAAAATACAAATATGTATGAAACTGGTCCTGAACCCTTATTAACTCTAACCTTTCATCGGGCAAAAATGTGCTGCCCCAGTGACAAAACCTCCAATATTTCAACAACTAATATATGTGGGAACCTCTGGCCTGAAGACAGTGTGGCCCAGTTGGCGCTCATCTCTGCTCACAATTTGCCCTGCTTTCTATTTCTGGAAGCTGCAAGAGGCATGCAGCTACACACACACACACACACACACACACACACACACACACACACACACACAGATAACAGCAAAGCAGCCGGACAATATGTGCCAGTCACTATTAAAACCCACTGGTTGAGCCAAACACATGCTCCTCTCTTCCAGGACAATCCAAACTCAGTTTGCTATGTGTGAAATCATAACATCCCACGTTGACTTTAAACATCTCCATGCTCCCTCCAATTCCTACTGTATGGAAAGGATGAACCATTTTCTGCCAGAAAGAGTGACTATAACCTATACTATTAAGTTTGTCATGGAGGGTTTATTTAATATAAACAGCCCTGGTCCATACATGGTCCGGAAGACACATGTCATGTGTGCAGCTGTTTAAACCAGCCCCTTTCCAACGCTTGAGTGCCATAAATACAGTGATGTGAAAACACACATGTGCATGGCTTTAGAGATTCAATTCTGGACGCGCTCGGAATAAAAAGCGCTCTTTATGCGGTCACGTGGTGTTTAAGTCGGCGAGGTAATAGGCTGTTCTTGGACTGATCTATAGAAGCTGAGTTTGGACATTTGAATCGCAAAATTAATTTAAATATTTAGATATGAGCTATCTTATAAGCACATCAAGAAATCGACATGTTTTTGCGAATCGACCCATGCGAAAAAAAATCCCCATATGATGCGATTGAGGAGGTCAATATACCACAATGTCTGTTGCAACAAAATTATATAATACCATAATGATGCCATAGGAACTACAGTACATTCAGTATAGTGACACGATCGCACAACGGACTCACATTCTTCCTATGAAGAGCAAATATGCTGTTATCGTTTCGTTACAGCACAGCACGGATCCATATGCTTATCATGGTCATTGCTATATAGAAATACCAGCCTATATAGAGGGCAGACGGTGCTACCTGAAGCAGCTGCACCTGCAGTCTCCAACCGGTGCCAAAAAAAAAAAAAAAAAAAAACTGAGCGAGGAGGAAGGATAAATACCGGTACAGCAGATCTCTCCACATGCATGCTGCAGTCCCGGACAATACTGATCCCCGTTATTATGCCAAGCACATAACCGCACGATTATGTCCTACAGGCCGCTATATGCTCGATCATTATAGGCCTATTCATGACACTGATAGAAACTGACAGGTCACGAATTAAGCGGCAGGAGGGAATCAAGATCGTGAGAAAGATTACATAGGGTGTTTGTTTTTTGTTTTTTTAGCTTACCTCCCTCGCTGTGTATCTTCTTGGCTCTCCGGTTGAAATACATCTCGGTGGTAAACAAGAGTCGGTCAAGCTGGGACGAGGAGGTCGGAGCGGTGGCATGCTCATGGCTCACCGACAGACACACAGGGGGACGCTACTGCGGGCCCAGGCTGCGGACGCCACTGCTGCTGCTGCTGCTGCTGATCGGGGATCATGATGTCTCGGCAGCACAGCGGAGGTAATGTTTGTAGGGAGATAGCCGCTTCAACCAGCGTCAAGTTACACGCAACTTCCGGTTACTGCTTCAATATATAGTAGGTTAAAATATACTCATCGTGGTGTGGTGGTGCAGCTGTGGACAGTCAGGTTTACATTAGATTACAGTTACAGGCTAATGAAAATAATTGCGTGATAATTTAATCAGATATGTGTCTTATTTAAGTAATTAAATTGCCTATGTTTCTTTTAATTTAAAGTATTCCTATACTTTTTCATAAATGTCATCAATAGCAGGCATTACTTGTTTAGATAACATGTTATATAATTAGATTTACATCTTTATATAAGTACATATTTGCCTATATTGAGGGCCTCACATCCATCACTACCATGTGTACGCTAGTTGGTTTATTTTTAGTAACATTAAACTAGAGACTTGTCCTGAAAATTGCATTACAATTAATCAGCAACTATTTTGATAATTAAATAGTCGTTTAACAACAATGTTTTGAGGATTTTAAATTGTGAGGATTTGCTGCCATCTTCTCTTTTTTGATATTACAAATTGAACATTAAAGGCATCACTTAGGGCTTAAGGAGATCGTTTTGGTATTTTTTTCACTGTTTTCCAACATTTATAGACCCGAATAATTAATCACTGACTTAAGTGGCAAATTAATAGATGGTGTAAATAGTTGTTAGCTACAGCCCATCAATTAAAAGCATTTATACATATTGGTAAAGCTTGATTTTGAAGGGCAATCGCCAGACTTCCGATCTCGTCCCTTCTGGCTTTACGGACTGGGGTCCGTTTAGTTGAGCCACGGGGACGCGCATCGGATGATGGGATACGTGTGCGCTCCCGGCCTTTGGACGCAGAATACAAAGATGTGTTACCAAAACTGAATAGTTTTCAGAATTGATCTTCTATCAGTTTGTCAATATTTAAGAGCACTATCACTAATCCTAGTGAAAAATAGATTTTTGTATTTACGTTTTTATTAAGTAATTTGTTTTGGGGGAGTCTGAACTCATGCTAACTGAAAATAAAATGTTTATTTTTTGCTAATCATTTAAAGAGAGACTATGTAACCGGTTACGTTAATTGTTAAATACCGGCCACAAATGACAACTATTCTTTCCTATTTAATCATAACTGCTCAAACGTGGTGTAACACTGGCATGAGCATTAACAGTCAAACTGGGTAAGTTAATGTCAGTAATAACTTTGCTAACATAAAGCTAGACAACATTATAACCAGTATATACCAGAACAAGTGAGGCTATAGTGGCAGAAACACGGTGTGTATTGAATTTAGCAAGAGTGCGTTAAATTTCTTCTGAATTCAACTCTCCATAAGGGGAAAATATGTAATTTCTTCTTTCAAAAGTTAATAACATAACACATAGTTTTTAGCACTCACCCCATCGGCGAACCAGTTTTACGGCAAAACAAAGCTACCAAAAGGTTCATACAAACTTTTCAAATCACTCCTGCAGCATAACCCACCTCTCTACTGTCCATTCGTTTGCTCGATGTGTTTCAAACACGTAATTGTGGCACAATATGGATAAATATTTAGTGTAATAAAGAACAGCTTGTTCGCCGTTGGCGCTCTTAACCGTTGACATCTGCCGTTAGTAAACACACGCGCGCGCAACCTTCTCTGTAACCATAGAAACATTTCAGTTTATTTATTTATATATTTTATGTATTTACCATCAGTGGTGGAAAGTAGCTAAGTACATTTACTCAAGTACTGTACTTGAGGTAACTGTACTTTACTTGACTATTTTCATTTTATGCTACTTTATACTTCCACTTCACTACATTTCAGAGGGAAATATTGTGCATTTTACTCCACTACATTTATTTGACAGTTACTTTTCAGATGAAGCTTTGGCATAATGGATAATATCACAAGCTTTTAAAATGCAATTCTTAAAGATGAAAAAGCAGTGTGTAGTCGGGGTCATATTTCAGATGTCGATGAGTTGTTAACAGCTCCACCAAATACAGATTTTTCCCTCTAAACTTCTCATATGGTTTAATTTCAATAAATATTCAAATGATCCAATATTTCACCAAATATCAAAGATTGGTGAAAAATTCCAACAACTGAAAACTGTGTATCAGAACTTTGTTTTTTCTTCTTTCCTCTCCCATTAATCATCTCAAAACCCCTCAGATTTATCTGGTGACCCTTTAGAGGGGCCCGACCCCTCGGTTGGGAACCACAGGACTAAACTAGCTAACTGTATATAAAGTAGTTCAAACTAGCTCCACCTCCAGCAGCTACAACAGTAACATGCTGCTCTAACACTGATGCTTCAGTATTAATAATCTAATTATGTCATATATAATAATATATCAGTCAGAGGGACCAAACCACTACTTTTACTTTTGCTGCCAATACTTATGTACTTTTACTTAAGTAGGATTTTTCACACAGGACTTCTGCTTGTAATAGAGTATTTTTTCATTGCTGTAGCCTATTGGTGAGGATCTGATTATTTCCACCACTGTTTACCATACTAATTTATGTTGCTTGTTGAGCTGTACAATATACTGTGATAAATTATATCTTTACTTATTCAACATAATTATTTTGGACTTCTTCGGAATTAAGGCTAATGTACAGTTGTTTGATCATTTACAGCATTTGAACTATTATTTAATGTATATGTGTAACATTTAACTTGGTTATTCATGTCCCATTGCCTACAAGTAATTTCAGTTCCTACCTGTCACTGTTTTACTGGGGACAGTTGTGTGTGTAACAGTATCAGAGTAACATGTGCAACAGTAAAAGGAGTAGTCAACTGTGAACCCTGTGAGAGAGACGCTGGGTGTAGTCTTTCTGTGTTGGTGTTGATTTTTCAAAGACAAACTGTACTCTGTTATTACCCACAGCCCAGAGTGACTCACACTCACGTGTATCCATATATGTCCATATACACCACATCTCCAGGCATAACAAAGCTGCATTTTATTCCACTGTTAAGGAGCAGAGAAGAAAACCCATGTCTTCATTTTATTACATAGTAACATATTTATCATAACTGGTTTATTTACTCTCATCACATTGTAACATAATACATATTCATGTTTCAAAAGTTGATTTCCATCTTATTAAATAGGAACAGAATAAATATTCACTTCTGAAATGAGTGGCCACAACCGCCTCTCCAAGTCTGTGGTGGACCTTCACTGAACAGAAGCTTTCTGAGAACCAGGTTCATTCGGACACTGGACCTTTCCTTCAGCACCCACACACTCACATGCACACACGGTTAAACCATACACACTTTACCCCACTCTCACACATTCTTACATACTGGATCATTCCTGCAGTTTTGTAAGTGACACGTTGACTGCAGAGATGTAGTAGCTCCTGTGTACTGTTACTGTTGATGCACACAGTGACCCTGATAACAACACACTGACTAAGTGGTTCACCTTAATAATCCACCTGTGCTACACAAGAAATGCCAATATCTGTGCAGATCATGTAAAAAACAAATCAGATGGACACACAGGGACACCTTATTACTAACACTGGCTTATTCAGGTGTAGCACTGGAACCAAAATGGACTGTAATCGTTGCATTTTGACATATCCAATTATGAAGAGCTTTGTTGTTAACAGATTTCCATGAGCACACAATGTAATTTTGGAGCAGGTGCTCAAAACATCAACAATTTTCCAACACCTGTCTCATGAAGCAGGTTTTCTGAGTTAGCTGGACAGCTGCGATAAATAAACGTTGAGTAAAATTTTATTACTTACTTCCCATGTTTTAGATTTGAAGGGGTACCAGATTTTTGCTCAGCAGATTTATCAAGCTAACCACATTCTGCTGCTTCAAGAGACATGTCCGAAGGTGTCTGTCAGTCAGATACACATCAGAAACATAACAAGAAACAAGAGGAAACATGGATTTCAGGGTTAAGGAGACTTTGTTTTTAAGTGGAGATGATAATCAGGCATTACAATGTAAACAACAATGAACAGCAAAAACAAACAATACTGTATTTTCTCTCTGTATTGCACAACTCATTAAATTACAACTCTGACTTCCTGATTATCACCTGCCTTCTGCATTTCATTTGAATTGTGCTGCTCATATGGGTAATGTTGATGATTTCAAAGTGACTGATTTTAGTGGGTGACTTTGATGGATGAATTCTGTATTGCAATTATATGGGACAGAAGTATGGAGAGGGCTTAACAAACAAACAAACCCACCAACAGACCTATAGAATAACCAATGGTAAAGGGACACTTTAAAATGGATGCCAAAGCTTTAAAATGGAGAATGTTTTTTAAAAAAACTGAAGGTTTCCTGCTTCCATTCTGAATAGATGGCATTTGAGGAACATCTTACTTCAAAACCTTTAAATACAAGCAGTGGTGAGGTATTTACAGCTTATACTGAACAAATCGAGTCTAGAAGTGATTTGTGAAGTCCAGTTGTGACAAAGAGACGTCACATAGTATCAGACACTAAAGAGTTAAAGTGAGACTAGTCAGCAGCGGCTACAGGAGCTCCTTAAGCATTAATGCCATCCATTGATGTGAGTCTCTGAAGCTTTGTGACACAGACCAGCTAAACAGGTCACAGGAAGAGGAAAATAAAACATTAACAAATTGCTGAAAACAAAGTCTAAAAAAATAAAGTTTTGTTAATTCTCTGCATTTATACTTTCTTTTTTTTCTGCACTTTTGGTTCAACCATCTTAACCTTCAACACAATGGATATTCTCAAAAAAAAAAATAAAACCATGAAAGCGCTATGTACATGCAAAGCCTACTTGGGTCTGCTCAGTTCAGCCAGCCAGGAACATGATAGTTGTGTTTGTGAGCAAATAGGTCAGTCATGATGCACTGTGAGAATGGGCTGCCTACAGATGGGGCAGGTGTTGTTTTCGGAGAGCCAGCGATCGATGCAGTGGATGTGGAATTCGTGGGAGCAAGGCAGGCGACGCAGCTTGTTGCCCTGGGCGTACTCGTTGATGCAGACGCTGCATGCGCGGCCCATCTCCCCCTCCAGGCTGGCCTGACCGTAGGTACGTGTGGCCAGATTGTCAATCTGTTCTTTGGTCAGACCGCGAGGGTGTTCGTCATCCTCTTCATCATTCAGTAAGAAGAAGTGCGCCAACCGCAGGATGGGTAGAGTACCGTTTTCTACTAGGTTGTTAGTGTCTCTGCTGGTGGCCCGTCCTTCTGTGGTGCTCACAACTGCTCCTCCTAGCCTGGCCTGGCCACCCTGGTCCTCTTCACTCCCCACCAGCCCCACCCGCTCCTGATCTGCCCCACCTGAACCAACCTGGCTGGCTGCACTCTCATTTGTGTGTAGACGACTGGCTGGGCTGGTGCTACTGTTTGTACCACCAACATCTATGTGGCTAGGTGCAACAGTTTCAGAATCAGCCTCTGTCTCCATTAGAGAGCTCAGCTCCCCAAATCCGGTCATGATCTGACGCAAGATGGAACGCAGTGCAGTGGAGTTGGGCTCCCCCAGGCCTGTCTCACTGATGCGCCGCAGGGGAATCCGTATAGTGCTCACATAGGTGCGGATCCCAGCTCGCTCAGAGCGGGAGATGGTGCGTCTAAATCCACCACTGTCACTTTCAAATGTGACAGTATTCTCTGCAACCCGGGCACGTGAACGTGTTCTGCTGGCAATGCTGTCCCGGTCCCGGTTTTCCCCAGGTCGAATCCTTCTCACCTGCAGGTCCAACATGATGGTGGGATGCCGGCGCACTGCTGAACTTCCTGCTCCTGTTATATGTGACTCATTCTCACGTTCTCCTGTCTCTATAGCTGGCTCCGTTAGAGCTGCAGGTTCTGCCACAGCCTCCCCTGTCTCCATGGAAACAGAGCTTGTGCCACTGCCTGGCTCAACAGTATGGATGCTAACACCACTAACACCACTGCTGGATGGTGGAGTGGTACTGGGGACAGGGGTTCTGTGTAAGGGGGAACGACTTCGCCTTGACAAGCGGGATGAAACCCCACCTCCTGCTGCAACCCTGCGTGAACGTCCACGCGATCGAGTCCTACTGCCACGTGATTCGTGTCCCGCTGCTGGGGCCTGAGACCCAGACTGGGGTGACACACGGGGACAGTCTAGAGATACAGTCATATCATCACGCCCCTGCTCTACTTCTGCATTCAGAGGTTGATGTTGCGAAGGTGTAGTCTGATCAAGAGGAGGGGTAACAGTGGAAGGCGGTACTAAAGAGTGCAAAGTGGCACCTCTCCTCTGAGCAGGGGGGGGCACCGGAGCAGGAAGTGCAGGGGGGCTCATAGAAAGAGTGGTAGTGCTGCTGCGTGTGCGACGTGTTTGAATCCTCCTACTGAGGGCTGGGCGAGGGGAGGGGTAAGGAGCTGGCCTAGGTGTGGTTGACGGTCGAGGGTTGGAGAAGGAGGAAGCAGTGCGTATAGAGGGTGAAGTTGTATTTGGGGCAGTTACTGGCAGCTCTGCAGTTTCCGAGGTGTCATTATGCTCCCCCGGCTCTGGCTGATCATGGTTTATGTTGATCTCCAGGCTAAATCGGAATTCCCCACTGTTAGGGTTGGTCCGGCTGACGGCACGCCATGTCTGGTTGCCACTCTGCCCACTGCGAGTAGCATTACCTGTGCGTCTGAAAGTGTTCAGCCACTCCAGTAATGAGTCACCATTAGAAGTTTCTGCTCCGGGCTCTGTGCCCCCTGTAAAGAACGCATATGGGTAAGACTGTGAACATATTCTACCTAATATCTGTTCTCTTGTACAGGAAAACCCTTAAAAAAACAATTGCTATTGCTTGGTGTCTACTTACAACAATATCATCTCTTTGTCATATCTTACTCAAGGCCAGACCCACAATCAAGTCATTTTACAGCCTTGTTTAAATCGTGCCAAAGCAAATGCAACAGTCAAATAAAACATTTATGGTTATTTGTCCTAAACAATGCATTAAAAATAATCTGGCAGTTCTCTCTTTTTAATAGTAAGTTGCTTGTATAAAGAGCTGTTTAACAGAATTCATGATGAAGCCATTTGTCTGCAATTTGTTTGGCTGTTCTAAAGTCCACTGATAAGACATTATGTTGATTTTAGGTCTGTTAGATAGATTATGAGATTCTGATATTATTCTTTGGCTTGTTGGTTAATTAACAGCAACTAAAATCCAAACCATCCGACATCATAAGTAGTACAAGCCAGATTTGGAAAGGCCGTACAGAGATATCCCTACCTGCTCCTCGTCTCCCTCCAGCCCCTCTCTCCTCTCCTTCACCACTGCTGCCCTGCTGCTCAACTGAATCAGCAGTCTGCAAGCGTTGCTCAGTACGGGGCTGAGATGACACACGCTCCTTTGCTCCGTCAAGACGCTGCCGAAGCTCCTCAGCAGTCACCTCCCCTGTTAAACAAATGGGCGCGCAGGTTGTTACATGATGTCAGCAGCAGTGCGTCAAGAGGAGCTACCCCTGCTCCTAGACTGGTAGCAGATCATGGATAACATACACTGTGATGTAAAGTGCACTGTATACAGAGAATATAAGTATACATGTAAGATGTGTCCTTCCTCACCAGGGGTGCCCAGCAGGTTGCTGTCTCTCATTAGGCGGTATTCCTCTTCACTCAGTTCATTAATGAAGTGATAGTATGCCTCCTCCCTTCGAAGACGCTCTGCCTGCCTCCGCCGTTCGTCTCCCCCACCAGGAGGGTCCATCACCGTGAAAAGTGCTGGCAGACAGATGAGTGAGGGTGTCAGTCAGGGGTGGAGTAGAGGCTTTAGTGCCCACTATTACTTTACATTTGACAACACATGAAGTCACATGTAGCAGCACAGCTATATGCACACACAAAGCAGCTCCAATGCTCAAGTGGAACAAAATAAGCTTATAATTATTGGTTTCTCTTTGAGGCAGATAAAGAACAAACGTCTTGGTCAGCTATATAACTAAAACTATATCACCCTCACGGCTGTTTTAGGTGTCAGAGTAAGCATGCAATGCAAATAAAAATTATTCGTTTAGTGACTAATCTCTAGCTGAAGACGACAGTTTTAACGCCATCCATTTTCTATCGAAAGACATCACCAGCAGGAGGAAAGCTACAGTAATCCTACTAACATTTAGCCCGAAGACTGGCGCCGCAGATTCACGTAAATTAACAAGTGGGCGACTGTTCGATTCATAAAATGTAGAGGATAACCAAAAGACATCCGAATAACAACGCATTCTTCATGTGAGCTGACATTAGCCAAGTTACAACCGTGGCTACGGAAGGCCATGTTGAAGGCAGGGGAATAAAGCAACAAAACTGGCGTTGTCATCCTGGTTAGCCGCCAATCAGCGGCCTGCTGCTCATGACTGACACGGAAAGCGTCCAATCAGTGCGATGCGGAGGCGGGACGCGATAAACGAAACGGAGGTATCCTCCATGTATACGCAGGGCAACGAAGGAAAGACAAAGAATCATGTCGGCAGTATTAAATAATAACATTATCGAGATGATAACACATAGGGACGATTAACAGCTCTGCCGCCACAAAATAACAATCTTTTATGTGGATCTTCCAAGAATACGAAGTGTCATTTTGAATGCGCAACGCTTTAGTTGCTAACAGAGTGCTAGCACCTTAGCAGTCCGTCGACAGCAGTGTTAGCAGCGAGCTGTGAGGCTGAATAACTCCTCCGATACAAATTAAATAAATACTTTATCAGTGAGTTAATGTACACAGATGTTAATACTTAATCACAGCATAGTTTTAAATGAGATGACAATGACATTAAGAGGAATTTAGTACCTGACAAAGCAGCTGTAATATGGACGGTTCGCTCTGCTCTCCTTTCTCTCGCAAGATGGGACCAATGGTGCTACACTACACCGTCCGTGACCAAACAGCAGCCCGGGATACATTAGTTCCTAGGTAACACAACATCTGCAACAACACAGCTCCGGGTTCGTTTTTGTCCAAACATTGTACCACAAGTGTAATTCATTCATAGTGGTGAAACTATACTTTGAATCTGATACATTTAAAAGAGAAAGTAAAGTATTTACTGCAGTTTTAAACTATGATACTGCTGCAGTACGGAGTACCTGCAACATATTCATTTGTCTTTATATAAATAGAATAAAATAAAATGCCTTTATTTCCATTGCGCAGCAGTACAACGAGATTGAAGGTGCACCCTCCTGAAAGGTGCTCTATAAGAACAGGGTACATTGTAAATGTAACTACAAGAACAGATAAGTAAAAAGAATAATTGAAAAAAACACCCTTTAATATACACAATTCACATATAAAGTCTTCATTCTGCTAATTTAAACACTCTTAAAAGAGCTCTGTGAACAAGTAATCGTTTTTTTATGTTAATACTTGCATTTTACACCGTCTAACAATTTGAATACAGGAAACTTACTTTTAATGAAATCTTTTTACATTCTGATATTACTACTTCAAAAGATTTGATTTGTTCTTTACTACCAATACTGACGAGCTCATGTCTGAAACCAAATCACAAGGGTTTTTTTTTCTGCACATCCTGTTATTCTTCTATTAATTAGTGTGTAATTGGTTATCAACCACCATGTTACAATGATATGTCTTAAATGGATCATATTTTGTCTCAAACTAGGCTATTTGCTCTTAAATGTGCATCAAACTTTCACCACCTCCAAATCTAAATCAAACTCTGATGTTTATATACTGCATTTTTATTTCCATTATTAAATTCTTATGACTTATGACTGCACTTGAAAAAAAAATTCTTGTCTATTTCATTTCATTCTATTTTAACAGATTCATATTTCACTTATAGTGTTTTTAAATGCTGTTGAGGTGCATTAATTTGCCTTTTGTAAAGGAATGTATGCCTAATGTTTTTAAAAGGTGTAAATAAATAGTTTTCAATAAGTATTTTTGATTTGTATCATAACTTGGGGGGAAATGTTATTTTATGTAGAGAAAAAATCTCTTCTTGTCTTAATTCAAAGCAAATGGATCAATAGTCTCTGTCAATACTTAATTGACCGAAAGACACAAACTATATTAAACGCGGGTATTTCTTTGTGTAATGTACCATTGGAATATGTAACAATATGGTTATGATTATCGCTTTTCTGTATCGAACATGGTGATAAAACTGAATATCTTTGGTTTTTGGACTGTCAGGCAGACAAAACCTTGGACTGTGGGGAACTTAAACTGATATTTTTCACTATTTTCTGACATTTAAGGACAAAACGATGAACTGATGAATCAAGACAATAATCGGTAAGTTAACTGGCAGACAATGCAACATGTGAAAAGGGGTAGACTGCTTTATTTTAAGGGGGTCACAGGCCAAAAAGGTTGGGAACCATTGATCTAGTCCAATGACTGTATATAAATATTATATATATACAGTCTCTCTATATATACATATATACAATATTATATATTACATACAGTCCATAGTCTAGTCCTTTTTTCTGAAGCTCTTCCTCTGCACCAGGGGCTGTCTTCTTCTTCTTTACGACGTTTTACGACAGTGCCGTGCGGGAATACGCCGTCGTTACCGAAGTGAAGTGCGTCTCTTTGGAGCAGCAGATACCGGCTGAGAGAAACGTAGCAACAAGAGAAAGGAAGACATTTCGGGCTCGTTTTCCCACCTGGACTATCTCCGAGCACCACACATCCCCCTCCAGAGCGTTAAATTTGACCCGAAAACTCGATGTGGAAGCTGGGCTGAAGGAAGAAAGGGCCACGCTTGGGGGGGGAAGGCAACTAGCTGAATTACCAAACCGAGCTCGTTGGAGTCGCTTTATAGTTGCCTCCCAAGCGACGCTTCAAAAAAAAAAAGGAAAGGAGCGGATACATTCAGCCTGAACACTGGTGAAAATGGACTATGATTTTAAAGTAAAGCTGACCGGCGAAAGAGAGCGTGTCGAGGACCTGTTTGAGTACGAAGGATGCAAAGTGGGAAGAGGCACCTACGGTCATGTGTACAAGGCGAAGAGAAAAGATGGGTGAGTTAATGACCAGCAAGGCCTCTAGCCAGCACTTCTCCTCTCCTTAATACGTTTTATTTACTTATCTCATTTATTCTTTCTTCTCCTTCAAGGCTAGAATCGTGTGCTACTTGCAGAGGAGGCATACTGCCAGAGGTTTATGCAGAGAAATACAGGAACAATGTAAAGGCAGTGTGTTTGAATTTCAGGGATTTTCATATGTCAGGCTGCTGATGACGCTTTCTGTCATGTATACAAGCACTGACATTTGCTTTACTGTTGTGATTGTGGCTTGCCTTTCTTGTAGATGTGAGGCTTATGTTGTAAAAGCAGTGGTAAAGTCAAGTTTTATTAAGTAAAATGAATGGTGATGTAATGGATGTAGGGTGAAGCAAGCGCATGTGTAGCAGCACTTGTTGATGTTGAGGGTCTCAGGGGCAAAGATCAAGGAAAAGATCTTCACAGCAGCTTTTATCAAGGTCACTTTTGTTGTCTCCCTCAGGAGAAATTCATCTGGGACAAAGGGAATTGCTACAACAACATCACAATAAGAACTTTAAAAAAAAACAAACTAACAAAAAAACCTCACATTAGTAAAGAACATGCGTGCAGACACTGGCCTAATTTACTAATTTGATGATATATATATATCATCAAATTAGTATGAAAACCATTCACTCTATTAAAAAAAACTGCAGTCTAAGGCAAACACATCTCAAGCATACACACCTTAGTAAATAAATTACAAACAAACACATCTTACTTTACATGCCTAAAAACATGCTTTTATGAATTTGTTGTGCTTTAAGTGAATCATGACAAATGATGTTCACGTATTGTGGACACAAATCCTGACTACTTTTGTATATAAATTGTAAAAATGTTACTTGCACACTATAATTTGATATGTGGTCGTGTTGCTTTCATGCTCTTTTTTTCCTCCTCTTCTCCTTTTAACTGCAGCCCACCTTCAAGTGTTTTTTCTAGAGTCAGAGTTGACAGTGGAGAGATAAATTTTGGGAGAGACACATGAGGGTTTGACATCCAGCCAGGCCAGAACCAGGGACACTGTGACCTTAAGACCCCAAGGCCACCAGGGCGTCACCCACCTTCATTTCTAAACCTTTTATTTATTTCCTTTTTTTCCACTGTATCTAATACAAACCCTTTTAACAGTGTGTCTGGACCAAAGCTGAGAAGAGCTGATGGCTTCTTGAGCTACCAGGCCCATACTAGGCGGATTATCACAGCCCCGGACATTCTGGCAGCCCGAACCACACAAAAAGAGCCCTAAAGTGTTTAAAGATGTTTGAGTTCACTTTAGGAGGCTGCTGTTTATGAGACTCTGTGAGCTAATTTGTGCTGCAGCAGTTGGATGAGGCCTGAGGAGGCACAAAGCATGGGTTTATGAGATGATTTAGGCCAGAGGGAGGGAGGGGTTGCAACCGATTCATTCAAGTGAGAGCCAGTCCCAGTGCTCTGTTTGTCCCTCGCCAGCTGCCAGACAGGGCCTGTTTCCTCTCCCCCTCTATTGTTTTGAGCCTCAGAGGTGAGCTTGATTACACAAATCTGGAGGTAATGCAACTCGGCCTCTTCTCAGAGTCCCTGTGCCAGCTGCCAAGTGCCCCCCTTTATGTTTGTCTGCAGACGGCTCTCAGGGGGCTGGCAGTCTGGTCTGGTGTTGATATTGCTCTGCCTCTCTCTGTGTTTGTAGGAAGGATGATAAGGACTACGCCCTCAAGCAGATTGAAGGCACTGGCATCTCCATGTCAGCCTGCAGAGAGATTGCAGTAAGAGCTGCTTAGTTTTCTGTGTCTCTTCGTTTGGTCTCTGTCTGTTTGGTCATTCCTAGGTGGTTTATGTAACATCAGAATCACCGTCTTTTTACAAAGAAACTTGTGTTAAATAAGTAGCCGACATAAGACACAAAGAACTAGAAAGAGTCACAGAAGAAGGAAAAAGTAGGTTTTGATTTGGAGAATAAACACGAATATAATGCATACAGAAGTTAACAAAACATCGTGAACATAATAAACACCAAACTAACAGGGCCTCAACAAAATCAAACAAACTTCTTTGAATTTAATTAGTTTGAGTATTTTATTAGATTAATTTGTTCTTGATATTGTTTACAACAGTGGTTCTCAAACTTTTTCATTGCAAGGACCCCAAAACTGACACAAATTAGACTAGGGTCCCCCATTTGATGTGATTTTTTTTAATTTTTTTTTTAGATGTTTTATTATGAAATCCATGACCAAAACAGTCATACACTCTGTCACTGTGTTACTTATGGATGAAATTATAGTGAAAATTAATTATTCCCCTTTTCACTGGGGACCCCCTGGAACCCCCTCAAAGACCCCTGAGGGTCCCCAGACCCCACTTTGAGAACCACTGCTTTACACACCCTGTATGTTTTATTGATGGTATTCAGCACATTCATTTATTACTTCTCACAGTTCAGTTATTTGGCTGTTTGTCATTCATGATTTCTGCTATGAGAGCGTATGTCCAGTCCTCTGAATGCAGTCCTCATATATTGCAGCTGCTGCGGGAGCTGAAGCATCCCAATGTCATCTCACTGCAGAAGGTTTTCCTGTCACACGCAGACCGTAAAGTATGGCTGCTCTTTGACTACGCCGAACATGACCTTTGGGTAAAATGCACAAACACACAAACACTGGAGCTGCATGACATGACTTATCAAATATATTGCGATCTAATCTACAGAATATGCAAATATGAGTGCATGTGGATATTTATTTGTATAATTAATTTTTGCTCAAAGTTTATAGTTAAGACGCATGCATGCACATACTGAGCATTCCCACTTATATACAGTATGAGCACATAGGCGTACTTGTAAACAGAACAGAAGTAGGTTACACATTTTTTATGCCATCTGCTGTCTTTTGCATATATGTGAACACTTCCGTTTTTTTATAAAATGAGGGACAATTCACAAATGCAGAATTACTTATAGTACTGACGCCTATATACACCATCAGCCAGTTGTAAGGAAGTAGAAAATGGTGCTAATTATGCATTGCTAAGTCTCATTTAAGCACACACATACACCAGTATTCAACATTTGTCAAACCTCTGCTGCATTACAGTTGGCAGTTTCAACTGGCAAGATATCAGAAATGAGTTAAAATGCCATTTTCTGCCACAGAGCTGCAACAGTCACATTCCCATCCCGAGGAAGTGGAAACACATGCCACAAACATCAGCGTTACTGGTCTTGCCTGTAGCATAACATTTGTGACCAACCAAATGTAGTAAAAGGACATAAATACTTTGCAGTCAACATGTAATGTGCATGCACACCACCCTGACTATTATCTTGTCTTCCCGTAGCACATTATTAAGTTCCACAGAGCGTCCAAGGCCAACAAGAAGCCACTTCAGCTTCCTAGAGGAATGGTCAAGTCTCTGCTCTACCAGATCCTGGATGGCATCCATTACCTCCACGCCAACTGGGTCCTCCACAGAGACCTTGTAAGAGGATTGGGGAGGACAAGGGAGGAGGGGTGGGAGAGAGAGCGAGAGAGAGAAAATATTTAGGTAGAAGGGAAAACAGGGCACCAGTTGATGAAAGATTGGAAAATTGTTATTGGGCAAAGAATCAGTGAAAGGCATGTGAAGCTGCGTCAGACTGCATGTGTTTAGTTATGGCTTGAAACCATCTGTTTTTGCATGTTTTTGATTTGTAAACATGTTTGAGTTGACCAAGATTACTAACAATTTGATTACACTTTTTTCCGTATTATGTTCTAGTTGTTTTGGTGCAAGGTTATTACAAAGTATGTATGTGTATTTTTTAGATATAACTTTAGTTATTTAGCTATACGGGAAACTTTACATGGTTTGTTTGTATTGCAGTAGTTTCTGTAAGATAAGAATTTAAAAATAAAGAGTATTCTAATATGTTGACAGATATTACCAGTTAGACTGGGATGCTGAATTATCTGCCATTCACATGCACTGATTGACAAAGTGAAATGGTATATCTTCTCTCTTGTGGGATGCAGTAGGTGTATTGTGTCCACTAGAGGGCAGCAACATAGAGTTTTGTTTGCACACCATATACAGGATTGTAGCTCAACAACTGGGCCAAACTAATCTGAAATATCTTAGTTTATTTATTGATATATTTTTTTAAATATGTGAATTGTTGGAGCAATTTACAGTTGTATGTCTCATTTTCCCCTCAGAAACCAGCTAACATTTTAGTGATGGGGGAAGGGCCAGAAAGGGGTAGAGTAAAAATTGGTATGTATGTCTCCTCTTAATATTTCATTTATTGTTTAAGATTGTTATTGCTCTACTGACCAACATATCTACTCTGCAGCGGACATGGGGTTTGCCCGTCTCTTCAATTCACCACTGAAGCCTTTAGCCGATCTCGACCCTGTGGTGGTCACCT
The DNA here is from genome assembly GCF_963924715.1 of Thunnus thynnus. Lineage (NCBI taxonomy): Eukaryota > Metazoa > Chordata > Actinopteri > Scombriformes > Scombridae > Thunnus > Thunnus thynnus. The sequence continues at coordinate 12,936,195 of NC_089537.1, forward strand.
TCTGGTACAGAGCACCTGAACTACTGCTTGGGGCTCGGCACTACACCAAAGCCATCGGTGAGAACCGCGCGACACCATCTGTCAACGCAACGTCCCATTTGTGAAAATGTTCTGCCAGCTTAATGATAGCATTTGGCGTGTGCTCTGTTCCTTTCAGACATCTGGGCGATTGGCTGCATCTTTGCGGAGCTGCTGACATCTGAGCCCATATTCCACTGTCGCCAGGAGGACATCAAGACCAGTAACCCTTACCACCACGACCAACTGGACCGCATCTTTAACGTCATGGGATTCCCTGCTGGTGAGACCCCACCGCTGCCAGACTTTGGGAGAAAATATTCAGAAAAGATGTGTTTGGATCTGTTCTGTTTGAAATCATTACACACTAATTTATTAATCATTTACGTGAATTGTTTCAAAAAGGGATGTTAATTTTGTTCAGCTGCTATTATACCAAAATGTTACTGTTACTGTGTTGCCTTTTCAGCGGAAAATGGTGTGGAAGGATAAACATTTTCCTTTCCTAGAAGAGGCAGATTATTTCCTTGTTCCTTTTCTTAAGGCAATAATGTGGTCTGTTGGCTCTGAACATCAATCTGCTGACACTATAGATGAAGCCAAGTCACAAACATAGAAACTTTTACTTGCAGGGCTACATTTGGGGCTATATTTTCCAGTTCACATAAGCCACTTCTGATCTTTTTTCTCTTCCATCTCTGCTGCTCTTGTTGTGTAACTCACCAGCCTATTTGATGGATTTTGTTTTGCCTCTGTAGGAAATCAAGCCTTGCAAATTTTACACCAGGGCTCATTCAACAATCCCTTTGCAATTGTCTCAGCTGAGGTTGTGGTTCTTAATTTAAGCCGAGAGATAATTGGGGAGAATGTTTAAAAACTTCATTCACATGAGTGTTGTGCAAATGCAAAACAACCTGATTTTAACTGGTATTTTTAAGTCCAAACCAAAGCACACTACGGTTGCTCTAGCTGTAACAACGTGATGTTTGTACTTAAAAGATTGTAATCCAGACCCTACAACCTAAATAATCTGGTCTTGAAGGGAGGGAGGGTGTGACATGCTGTAATCCTGTTTTTCCCTCATTTGACAGATAAAGACTGGGAGGACATCAAAAAGATGCCAGAACACTCCACACTGATGAAAGACTTTAGAAGGAACACGTGAGTCTGCAGAGCAACACTGTCCCAGTTTTCTTAAAAAGATCTAAAAACAAACTCTGAGCAAAGCAAAGTCTTGTGTCTGCTGGCAAAAAAAAGACATGTTCCACACAATTTTTATTATTACCATGTAATACCTCTGCACATTCTTATTACGATGTAATTGCATTGAAGTTAATACAACATGCTTCTCCTCTATCACAGATACACAAACTGCAGCCTTATAAAGTACATGGAAAAACACAAAGTCAAACCAGACAGCAAAGCATTCCACTTGGTGAGTTTAAATGCATCAATAATAGAGCAATGACATGTATTCTGCTTAACTTCAGTCTATTATGATGGCAAATCCATAACAGCAGTGCAGCTATAGTTTGGCTCTCGGTGGCATATGAAACACGCCTTGTCATCATACTGCTCCCCTTCATGTTTGAGGCTAACATTGTGTTCAATTCATTAAAGCTGCAGAAGCTTTTGACCATGGACCCCATCCGTAGAATCACATCCGAGCAGGCCATGCAGGACCCCTACTTTTTGGAGGAACCGCTGCCCACCTCTGAGTGAGTCACTACTCCTTAGGCTCGGATCACATGCCCCAGGGACGTCTAACACGTCAAACGGGTCCCTTAGCTAATTAACCCCAAGTCATGGGAATAAATGTTTGAAGTTGACAAGCCTCTTTGCCTTTTTCCCCAGTGTTTTTGCAGGCTGCCAGATCCCCTACCCCAAGAGGGAGTTCCTGACAGAGGAGGAGCCAGAGGACAAGGCAGACAAAGTAAGCAATGAATGTGCCTGTTTATATACAGTTGCTCAGGGTGTTTATTTCAATATTAGATACAGAAGGGTGAAGGAGAAATGAGGTAGTAAATACACAATGGAGCTGAACAATATATGGTTTCAGCACTGACAATGTACATGTTTTTTTTGGGGGGGGGGTGTATTAGAAAAACCAGCAGCAGCAACAGGGAAACAACCACACAAATGGGGCGGGGCACACTGGCAACCCTGACAACAGCCACGTCCAGGGCCCGCCTCTGAAGAAAGTGCGAGTTGTCCCGCCCACCACTACCTCAGGTGGCCTCATAATGACCTCAGACTACCAGGTAGGTCTCTCTCTCTCACACACACACACACACACACACACTCACAAAGTAGTCTACTTACAAGCTAGATGGAAATAAATAAAACATCTTGAATTTTTATACTCACTCATGGTGGAGTTTGGTTTTGTTGATAAACAATTTATGCAGTATAAATGTCATGGAAATGGATTTTACTGTACTACAAATACTGTCATGAAGAAAAAGTCAGCTTAGGTGACTGATCAGTTGTTTCTGCGGTTTTATTCTCATGTCACTGTCTTGAGACAACATGAAACATGAAAAATTTAATATACATAGAGAGATGACAGTTGGTTAATGCATTTGTCACTTTGCCTTGATGCAATATTTTTCTGTAAGTGACAGAGTAGGAATACTTCAGCTGACATCCAGTGCTGTGGTGCATTACTGCCACCTACATGTTTGCCTTTCTACATTACAAGTTTAATTTCTTTGCACCTTTTTGTAAAAGTTTGATTAAAATTAGCTTGACATTTGGATGACGATAAAGCTCCTGTCTTTCTCTTTGTGTCAGCTTGTCAACATCACAACCTCCAAAACAAGGTCATTAACAGAAGTGAAGCAAAGTTTTGAAGCAGAACCAAACAGTGTAGTAAATATTCACCCAACACTTCAGGATAAAATGAATAACATTAAAAGGATTTAATGAATTTCTTCTCCCTGCAGCGCTCCAATCCACATGCTGCCTACCAGAACCCTGGACCAAGCACATCACTGCCCCAAAGCAGCTTGGGATACTCCTCTACCTCCCAACAGCCACCCCAGTACTCCCACCAGACCCACCGCTACTGAGACACCCCTCCAACACACATACATACAAACACACACACACACACACACACACACATATGCATACACAGCCCTCATCACGCCCACCTGAAAGAATGTACTGAGGGATGTGGGGATGTCCATTGCAACAAACCCCCCCACCCCACCCCACCCCACAGAGGGCACCTTCTCTGCAGCAGTCTATTAGGCCAGAATGACAACAACCTGCACTTCTTCAAGATAACACACCATAACCCAAGTATTAGAAACAACGCTATAGAGCAAAACCCGATGGGTGAAACACAATGCGGGAGGATGAGAAGAATGGATATCATGGTCCAATCCAACCTGTTTCATTTACTCAGACGTAATCAAACCAGCCAAAAGAAGATGGCTCGGTTTGGGGGGGGGACGGCAGGGCGGGGGGGCACATGTTAATCTCTTGTGTCATCCCCTCCCCTCTTCTTCTCCACCTGTCTACACCTACGCCCTTCCCCAGCCAGTTACCCTCTTCCTGTCGAAGCTCGGATGAGACTGAAAGCTGCTATGTGACTGCCGGCGTTGACAGATTCCCTGTCCGTCTGTCCTCCTGTCTGTCTCTGTCTGTCCGTTTTTTGTTTGTATGTGTGTGTGTGTGTGTGTGTGTGGCCCTGTGAGGGCTTCAGCTGAGGACTGAACTGAGCTGCTGTGAAGCATGCTGGGAGGATGTGGAACCCTCACAGCTGTGGCGTTGAGGGTTTTTGGACAAAAAAAAAAGATGACAAAAAAAAAAAAGATTTTAGTAGTTTATAATTTAATCTGTTTTCATGGTTTTGTTTTCATGGTAAGTGTGGCGAAACGGTTTGCGCTGGCTGAGAGCTCAGCTGCTGTATGCCGTAGCAAGCCTTACAACATGATGACAAAACCAACCAATCGCATGGAGGATGGCAGATGGAACATGCATTGTACTGTATTGTATTGAAATATTTTACATGAAGCAAGTATCCTGACAATAAAAGTGGAAACATTCATATTGTTGATATTTTGGGCGCGTGTGTATGTGTGCAAGCTGCTAATGTTTGATACAAATTGATGTTGTTGTTTACCATTACTGCTACACTAAGCTGTTTATTTCTCAAGGATTCAGACAAATCACATTAGCTGGCAGGAAATATGTATGAAATTGCTGGAAAATCAGTTTTTAATGGGAACATCATTTGCGTCAAGTTTTGCGCTTGTACTCAACATATACTTAACAACAATACTCAAGTGTCACAGAAGGGTTATTACATGACAAGTTTAAAGATTTTAACACTTTATTGTCTTTAATTTAATTACCTATATATGACTGTTTGATAGACTAATCTGAAAAGGTTACTTTAAGTTTTTAGGATAACATACTTTCAGCTAAATGTTTGATATATATTCACAACAAAATGTATGGAGGAAAAAAAAGCTGCAATTAATTATTTTCATTATTGATTAATCTGCTGATTATGCTCTCGTTTAATTAAGTCTATGTCAGATATTGTGGGAAAATCCTGTTAAAATTTCCCTAAATCTAATGAAACTGATTTTGCAGTTCATATAAAACAAATTAGCAAATTGTCAGATTTGAGAAACTGGAACCAGAGATTATTTGGCATTTTTCTTGGAAACAAAAGTAACTGTTGGCAGGAATCAAAATGGTAGCAGGTTCAATTTATGTTGATCGACTAATCAATTGGTGGTGTAATCGTTCCAGAACTAACATGAAATCTACAATGTTTTTCTCAATTGCCCAGGATCTCAAACTAGGAACAAGGTATACATTTGCTGAAAAGTCCAACTGTGCCAACATGCTCTTAAGTCGTAACTGCCCCACTTAATGACATAGTCACAATCATGTATTTGTGCTTTGGTATTCATGGCCAAATCAATTATAAATGATAAACTGACAACTGTAAAGCAAAAGCAGACTGTGGCTTCCCCCCTTGTCCAGGAATAGAACTGTATTTTCAATAATGAACCTCCCTTTCCCTTTCTAATGGACTGAACCCTGACTACAGTCCAGAGACTATTCTCTGCTCTCTTTCCCTGCTTTGATGACAGTCCTCTCCCGCTGTCTACAAACACACCTGGGAGAGTAAAGCACAGATCTAAGTATAGCGAGTCCTTTCACTCAACCTCTTCCTGCAGGATGCTGGCCCAGCTATTTCAGTCTGTTATACAATACTACCTCAGCTTATCCTCAGCATCACTGCTTGTAGCATGTTATTTAAACCCCTAAAACTCTCTCCAGCACAGTTTTCTGCTATTGCTCATCATCGAAATAGGTCTTCATGTCGACAAAATCCACACAGGCCTCAAAATGTCTTTTTTTTCTCCTCTCTCAACTTTATTGGTCAAAATTTGAAATAAGCAACACACCTGAACAATACAGGAAAAATCATCACACAAAACAGTCAAACAAATCCATAATGGACATTGAAATTAAAAAACAAGAATAAAATCATGTATATAAAAAACAAAATAAACAATGAAAAAAACCCAAAGGAAATAAGAGAACTGAAGATAGTAAACAAGTAAATAAATAAAAATGACACATTTACATAAGTAAATTTTGAGTGTGGAGACAGTAGTAAGGCACTTTTGTGGTTCTTCATATGGCTTAAGGATTACAGGAGACTGAATTTGCAAGGAAAGGCAGTAAACTGGGAGAGGATTTAGAAAATTTACGCTTGTGGATACAAAATTTAGCCATCAAAAATACAAAAATTGACAGTGTATTGAAAGGAATAGCTTTTGTGTTGGAAAAATATAAAAACATCACATAAAGTAGAAGTGTAAGGCTCATCAATGAAGCTGAAAATATGAGTAGCAAGTTCTTACCAAAAGGTCTGTACCACATCACCATCTGTATCTTTAAAGCCCTTATAATTTTGACAAGTGGGAGCCAGTTGCGTAAAAAACCCCCCTTTAAGCTCTTCAGCAACGCCCAACCGTAGCCCCGCCCCCTCCATTCGCAACAGCGCTGGGGAGTCTCCCTGTCAATCATTCCATTCTAGAGATACCATTGGTTGATTTGAACGCCCATCATGTGTTAAATCCCCTGCTTGGAGATCTGATTGGTTTATGTGGCCGGTGGGCGTGACCCCGTCCTCAAAGGATTGTTTCCCCGGAGTGGCCAGACGGGCTTGGGGGGACACAGGATGGCAGAGCTAATGGGAGTATCTAACGGGACATGCGGACGGGCTGCTTTCTTCTAATATTTCAAGTACTGGTGAGGGCCTTATGGTACTTTTTACAACGACTGATAACACCCTTTATAATAATGGTGACATTTGTGTGGTTATTTCTGTTGACTGTACTCTCATTTATCTAAACTAACAAGTCGACCACTGGACATAAGCTAGCTAACCAAGTGGTCAGTTGGAGCGGACCCCCAGTTGAGGATAATAACCGTTAACCATAATATTGAATTTATTCCCTTTGCTTGGGTAACTTTAAATCTCTCTTTTTTGGCTGCATATTTGATGTTGTTTTCACGCCGGCGTGTTAATCAGTTTGTTAGGCACCTAGACAGAAAACGGTTGGTTAAATTTTAGATTTAAAATTGGCAGAAAATTCATGGGAACCGAGGTGGATGAACAGATGTGGGTCAGTCCATCAATGACGAGAAGCGACGGTGCGGAACAGTGATTGATCGCGGTTGCCATTAGTTCACGCCTGTGTGTGTGTGTGTGTGTGTGTGTATGTGTGTGTATGTATGTGTATGTGTGTGTCAGTCTGTGGGTAGCTAAAAGAGTGAAAGGAGTGGATAAAGTGGGCATTTTTAGGCACGAAACAAGCATAATAGTACTCAGATATAACTTAAATATGACATCCATGTGATTACACTACAATCTGCCCAACCTGAAATCCAAATAAAGTGTTACCGAGATATAAATGAAGACATCTTAGTTATAGATATTGGTAATGGCAGCTTAATCTTTATTCATTGGGAAGATATTACCAATATCCTGTGGTGCAGCTAGTGAAAAGGTGCTCACTTAATCTGACCAACAGCCAACCCCCCCCCCCCCCCCCCCCCCCCCCCCCGAAATCTTATCCAGTTTCTGTCAAAAAGACAGTAGAAAAGCGAGATGTAAAGCTGACACCCACAATTGCTGTTTTTATGACTTCATTGATTACCACCTTTTGAATCAATAGACTGGTCAGCTAATTGATGAATCAACTGTTTTAGCTGCATCTGTGCCAGCATTAGGATTATGACAGCATGGGGAAGGGTGTGCATCAAAATGTCAGGTGTTTGAATAAGAATAATCCTGCAGATTTACTCAACAGATATTAGGCCTCGGTAATGTTGTTGACATGATCAAAATATGAATATTTCCCCATAGTGATATCCAAATATAGCAACTTACACTTCAGCAACAAGTTTGGTCCATTCTCAATTACAGCTTGAATCATTATGTTGACAGCAAAAAATTTAGTATGATAATAATAGTATTGATCTCCTCTCCTAACAGATATTCAGTGTTTTTGGCAGCAGAAAAGAAGGGAAAAGTTATCACTTAGCTCCCTGGTCTTCTCTCTACCCCGAGGGATTCACTATTCAGTAGGCACAGTCCCATGAATGTTTGACCACGGGTTACTCGGACTAATATTGGGATAAGGAGATGTTCCTGGAGGCACAGTGTCAGGGCAGAATTTTTTTTTTAACACCATATTTAGGGCAGTGTGACCTGACGTAATCCAAGCTGTATTATTCATAACATCAGAACAAGCAAAACAGCCTGCAACACAAGAAGCTGTACTCGACTCATAAATTGGTAATGACTCCCCTTTCAGAGCTTAATGGAGTTCTCACATCTGGCCTCCTCTTTCGCTGCGTGTCAGCGTAGCGATGTGGGCATCTTGTAGGAGTCACAGGGGAAGTGTTTCACCCTGAGTGTCACCCCTCCGAGGTTCAAAGACATTTTTTTGCTGCTGAAGGGGCCGTTTAGATGCGCTAATGGGACATTTGAGAGGCTACCTGGTGTGTTTGTGTGTGTTTGTCCATGTGTGCATGCTTGAATGCCTCTGTGTCCATGTTTGGTTGTAAAAATTTAAGCATCCAAACACGTTACAAAAAGGAAGAGCCAGAAACATGAAGTATGGGAGTAAAAGCATAAGCTGATGTATTCTTCTCTGGAGTTGTGGTTGAGCTGAGCTTATGTTCAGGCTTTGCTCTCCTTTTTCTTGCCCTAGTCTCTCTCCCTGAGTGAGTGAAGGATGAAGGAGGAGCACTCTCACTACGCTTTCATTGCAAGAGTACAGGGGGCCTTAAAGAAGGTCGAAGAGGAGGAGGAGGAGGAGGGGGAGGAGGGGGAGGATGCATGGGAGAGCTAGCGCTGTTGCCGTGTGAACGGAGCCCTATTGTCCCGGGAACCTTTCAGTGGCTTCCCCGAGGTCCCTGTTCCTACCCTTCCCCCCACCCCGATACACTCTCTACCCCCCCCCCACCCACACACACACACACACATAAACACACACACACACACACTTTGTCCACCCTCTTAATGTCACACACAACCTTTTCTCTCCCTCTCTTTCACACACTGTCTCATTCACTGTCTCTTTTCTGTCACACACACACACACACACACTCTTATCCTACTTGGTGTCTCTCTCATTCAGCCTCTACTTTCCCCTCATTTCTCACAAGCAGACATGGCCCGTCCCTCCTCCCTCCCTTCCTCCCTCCCTCCTCCAGCTCGCCCCCAGTAGCTCATTATTTCGCCTCATTGATGTGATTGTCATGCCAGCCAGACAGCAAAAACATGCAATCTTCTCATTTGCATCACCTCCTTTTCAAACATCACAAGCACAGTCTTTCTAAAATTTGCTAAATCCAAGCAGAGCTTTCACTCCAAACCGAGCCTCATTATTGACTGTATTCGGCGTGCTTTGTGGCACCACATGATGGTGTAATTTTACCCTTTATTTTCTCTTATTGGTGTGAGGCTGTTGGGGTTTGCAGGGGGTCTCTTGCTGAGAAAATGTGACCAGATAAGGATTCAGCTGGTGGGAATTGGCCTCGTGAACAGAAGTGTCTCTTCTCTGTCTTGGACAGCTGTAATGACACGATCTGTAATTACAGCAGTTTCCTGTTGAGACACTGATAGCACAACACTGCTACTTGCTTTGTTTGTGATTTATTGTATTGAAGACTTAATCTATCTTTCTATTCAGTCTTTTATAAGATAAGGATTCACAAAGTATAAAGGATAAATATTGGAAGCCACTTAGAAGGCCCATATAGTTGTGATGGGTAAACAAGGATTTAAAAACTTATTTTCACTGTGATCACAATTAAATATCTGCAAGTTTGGGTAGTTTGAGGTGTATTTATACCTGGCTATTATTAGCCATCTGTTACACAGCCAAGGCTCCTGTAGTCTCTCCAATCTGCTTTTCTCTGAAGTGATTTATTCTTTTGGCATGGCTGCTCATTATAAACACAGGAACCAGTATTAAGAGAGCATCGTTTGATTGGCAAGGCTAAAAATTGTGTGCGGGCGCTTTTATTGGAAAAGTGTGCGTGCATGTTTCCATCTGTCTTTCTGTTTGTCCTCCCCGCCGCTTCTTGAGCGGTAGCTGTATTGTTCTGACCAAGTGTTTGGACGGGAAGGAGAGCTGTGACACAGGGAGGACCAGGAAAGGGGAGCCAGGAACGAGACGGCGAAAACAGGAAGCAGGAAGAAGCGGCGATAAGATGGCTGCTCTGATGCACCCTGGGATTTCTCCTGCTTTCAGCATTTGTCCTTTGAACAACAGAGAGTGTCTGATCAGAGCCAGTAGAGGTTTATTTTAGGCAGGCAAGTTCAAAGTTGTGGGCAAGTAAGCAAGTGTAAAATCCTGCATATTCTCCGGAGAGAGCGGTATAGCTTCATGTGTCAGTCTGGATATCCTCATTCTCAGCAACAGTGCATTCATATGTGAAAATGCCCATTCGATTTTGGCTTGACCGATGATTTTCTGCCTTTTTGGTGTTTGTCCGACAACATCCATGAATCTGTGTTTGTGTCAGGATTCCAGCTGGGCCAGTGACAAGCCGGCCTGGGATTAGCTGGCACGCTGTATCTTCCTATCCCTAATGCTTTAATCTCTCTGCTGGTTGCTACAAGTCTTCTTGCTTTGGGACAGTGTTCGTCATCACTGTTGGCTTTCTGACCACTGACTCACCCAAGCTATCATGTTATTACAGTACAGTATACTGTAGCCTATATACAGGGGTTGGACAGAATAACAGGAACACCATACAATGAAATGCAGTGCAAAATGATAACACCACCGCATACTACACCCTCAAAATTTCTGTGGTTAGAAATAAATGTATGCCCTGAAATAGGGAAGTAATATTTATTGCAAGATTATTGCATTTCACTTCATTTTCATTCACTTCAGTGTAAACGAGAGTTTGGTGATTCTGACAAAATCAAATGTTTAAATTTTGACTCAGCACCTTGGAATCGATCGTGTAAATATATTTTCAATAGGATTATTGGGGGTTTTATGCAATATTACATCTAAATTAGGAGTGAGTGACACATTTTCTCAAGTAAAATCCCACATTAGATTAGAATGACAAAGCAGCCAACATTCATTGTTCATTTTAGTCAGCAAGAACAGCCAAATAATTTTAGAAAAGGTGAACATTTTATTGTACTCAAGCCTTTTAAGACCAAGAAAATACATTAAAACTAGAGCTGAAGCAATTAGTTGATTAATTGATGGACAAAAATCAATTGGTGACAATTTTAATCATTATATAATTGTTTTAAATTTTTTTTATTGTGAATATTAGCTGGTTTTCTTGGTCTTCTGTGATAGTAAATAAAATATATCCAAGTTTTGGAGTGTTGGTTGGACAAAACAAGGAATTTGAATGTCACATTGGGCAAAATTATGCAGATTTTTCAGTTTTCTGTATTCTATAAACCAAATTTATCAAGATTATAGTCAGCAGATTAACTTAGAATGAAAATAAATTGTAATTTCAGTTAAAAACTATAACTATGTGATATTACCATACCACCAAAATCACACACAGTATCCAGCCTCATATTATGATTTCTGTTATATATTGATAAATGTATCTGTCAGCTCCTCGGTAGATGTGTACAACTGTGTGTTTCTACAGCTGGTGTGGATTCAGTGTCTTCGGCAGAACTGATGCTCGCCAACACCTGGTTTCTCCATAACAGACAGCCTCTCTTAACCAGAGTACCAGCATGTCTCAAACAGTGCGTGTGCTTGTTCCCTATGTCTCCCTGCAGTTTGTGTCGGTGTGAGGCCTCGCCATGCCGCTGGTGAAGAGGAACATCGAGCCCCGTCACCTCTGCCGAGGGGAGCTCCCCGAGGGCATCGGCAGCGAGCTGGAGTGTGTGATGAACAACACGCTCTCTGCCATCATCCGCCAGCTCAGCAGCTTAAGTAAGACACAAATATACACAAACTCATTTCACACAATGGTAGCCTTTGCAAGAAAAAAAAAACAGCTGCAAATATTGGAAAATAAAACACAAATAAAGGTTTTTGTGTAAAATCAAAAACAGAAACTTACAATATCTAACTTAAGTATGACGACTGTCTAGACTGTGTGTAGCCTCTTTGTAGCAGGACAAGACCACATGCTTTCATCATCAGTCCCGAAGCCGTGATTGATTTGGGCGTTGTCATGGTTACAGGGCCTCAGGGTCACTGGCCTAGCAGCGGGCTTACAGCGGCATCGCGCTGGAGCACGGAGGGTTGAAATGTAATCCTTTTAGATAGCTCTGTAAAAATGAATTTATCTGGACAGCTGTGTGCATGTGACAGTGCAGATACACTCAGTGTGTGTGTGTGTGTGTGGATGAGTGTGGATGACACTGTGCTAACTGTGTTTGTGTACTGAACTGTTTCATATCGATTGTTATCCTAACTGTAAATGTAGCAGACAAAAATGATTACAGCCACAAGGGCATCTATCTTTCCATCCATCTTCCATGTCCTTCATTAGAACCCGTCAACAGTGCGCTCCGTGTCGTCATTTGCTCATTTATCCTCAGTTGCACCCGTTTTCTCCATCTCACACTAACTGTGTTAAAATATCAGCAGTCCCATTTTAGCTGTTAACCCTCTCCTTTTTGGCCCTGTCACATCCATTTGCAGTCTGTTTCTTATTGTGTCGAGTTCCTGCGTTGGGAGTGGGCCTTTCAGCAGCAGCTGTGTGGGTTATATATAAATGCTCACACAGGCCTGGAGGAGCAACCCTACAGACTACATGCATGGATTGCACATGTCTGCGTGCACATGTGTGTATGTGTGTGTGTGTGAATCCTCAGGAGAGGTCAGAGTTGACAGGGCTCTGCATGCCGGATCTGTGATGCTTCCTTCCTCTAAATATTTTTCCTGCAGCTCATCCTGTCAGCAGGAGGGACAGAAATAGCCTTTAGTGTGTGTTTGTGTGTGTTTGCCAAACCACCTTTTTACACACAGCGTTTTGAACTTAAACAATGTCATTAAGACAGTATTAAAACTACTCTGGCACGGTTTTAACCTGTTTGACATCCAGAGAAAATCTTTTGCAACCTCGTAGTAAAAGGCGTTTTGTACTCATTTACCTTGAGTCCAGCGTTAACATTTACCTCAGGCTATCAATCATTTCACACTAACAACTTTTACTACGGGTTACTTCCCTGTAGTGGCCCAGACCCCCCTTTATAAAGCCTCATTTCAGAGCAGGGTTATCCTTATTTTTCAGGATTATTGTCCAAAATAACGGGTTAAAAAACAACTGTGAACCAGAGCAATAAAACATTATTGTTGTTAACATTTATTAAAATGATATTCAGTCACATGTCATAAAGGGTTGTGGTCCACTCTGAAGCTGTTAACCTCTGGCTCTGCTTTTCAAGTGTGAATCTTAAACCATACATCATGGATTTATTATAACTTAGATAATAAGATTTATTATTATATAGAGCTCATTGTGACTGAACGACGCTGGGATTGGACGTCAACCAACTAGGGTTAAGCAGTGTAAGATTCACCAATATTCAACATTAGCCACTAAACAGCTACACTAGAATAATGGGAATATGAGCCTTGCTCAGTGTCACATGAACAGCAGCTGTTGAAGAAGGGGGGAGAGTGTTGTTTACTTTCCTTTACAAACATTTTTACAGAATTTTAGTGCTTTGAACCAGCAATCCTGAGGTTAAGAGTCTCCAGCAATACCAGAAATCCCTTTAACAACTTCAACGAAATGACAATTTCACTTGTAATAGAGACTAATTCAGTTGTTTTCAGTCAAGGGCTTCATATAAATATACATGTAGTACCAATAAGTTAACCTGCAGCCAGCAGACATTTATTAATTAACAACGATTGTTGCTATATGTATGAGGCGCCATTTCCTGCAGAGACTCCAGTTTCAAATTGTGTCACATTACCATTGTATTGATTGCACTTGAGTCTCTGTGGGGATTTACTTGGCTCCAGATAATGATTACAAGTCTCCTTCTCATAAGCCCTTCTGTTTCTCTCAAAAATTTCCTCCCTTTGTCTCTCTCTTTCTGCTGTCCTCCTCCACTTTCTTATCAGGTAAACATGCAGAGGACATATTTGGCGAGCTGTTCAACGAGGCAAATACCTTCTATCTGCGCGCCAACTCTCTCCAGGACCGCATTGACCGGCTGGCCGTCAAGGTCACACAGCTGGACTCCACGGTGGAGGAAGGTGGGTCAGAGGTTAGAGGTCTGAGGGGAAGGACAAGTCATCAGTCATTGTGGGAGACCCGTCAGTCTCAAGTTTTTCAGCGTTAATCTTTGAAAGTAGAGGACACAAACCTGGACAGTGTTGTTGTTGTTGTTTTTAACACCTATTCAGTGCCTTTTTCTTTGTTCTTTATATTTTATTTCTTCCTTTTCCGTCTTTCCAGTAGACCATTCATTTAACCAGTCATTTGTCCCCTCTTCCTCTTTTTGTGCTCTCAGTTTCCCTGCAAGACATCAACATGAGGAAAGCCTTCAAGAGCTCAACCACTCAGGACCAGCAGGTGGTGTCCAAGAGCAGCGTGCCCAATCCTGTCAAAGAGATGTACAATGAGAGCGACAAGCCTCCGCCCCTCAGCATCCTCTCATCGTACAGGTTGGTGATGTTGCTCTCACTAAGTGCTCAGACCTCCCATATGGTCTCGGCAGCAAAAGCAGTGCCGTAAACATTTCTGTATGTACAATTTGTGAGTTGCTTTACAATCAAGAGTTTCTTTTGCATTTTTTCCCTTACATGTACAAAATTAATTTTCAATTAAAACACCAGTACTCTGCACTGGTGCCAATTTAAAAGCTCCTTTTTAGATTCAAACTGTTTAATGTGTGTAAAAAATAGTATAAATGATTACTGCAGTTTAAATGTATCATATTGTGTAATTTATCTGTCATAAATTGAGCTATCATACAATTTTGCTTATAATTTTCTTACCAACATTTGAGGTTTTAAGTGTGAAACTTATTTATTTTTCCCACTTTTAACAGCATGAAATAAAATAAAATAAAATAAAATTGACCATATAATTTAGGTTATCTATCATAAAAATGGATCTATTATGTAATTTTTGAGCTTTCAAATGTGAAACTTACTCATTTTTCTCACTTTTAACTGCATTGAAAGTAGAAAATGCAGTTTTAAGATGCGAAAGACACAAAAACACTCTAATTTGATCAGGTCTATTACACACAAGACCTTTTATTATAACTATTAAATCAGGTTAATGTTGCCAATAATGTTTAAAACCTTTCAGAAGTTCTTCATCTGATTTTGTTGCATCACTGACCTACATCCACAGTAGGGCAGCATATTTGGAGCTGTTTCCTTTTACTATTAGGCTGCTGCTTTTATCCAGTACCTTCAGTGCATTACATATTTAGCATGGCAGTCTCCAGTGGGATTCTAACTCCTAACGCTGACTACACAGCAACACACTTTCCTCTCTCTGTCTCTAGTCTTTCCACTTTTTCATCCTGTCATTTCCAGTTATGCTGTCTCTATGATGAAAATGCAGAATCCAGCACTCATAATTTCACCCTTGTTCTTCCATCAGCCTCCTCAACTTCTGCAATATTCATAGCTTCACATGTTTCATCCCCAACTTCCCACAGACATACACTTTGTCAAAAAATGCTTTCCTTTTCTCTTATCTTGTCATTCAGACCAGAGACATTTATGTACAAAGACATTCGTTTACCTGTATAACCTTTTTGGTGTCCATCTCTGTAGGGATGACCACAAGGAAGCACTCAAGTTCTACACTGATCCATCCTACTTCTTTGACCTGTGGAAGGAAAAGATGCTGCAGGACACCGAGGACAAGAGGAAAGAGAAGAGGAAGCAGAAGGTACAGTTCAAGATCATGCTACGGTTTAATACACCACAGTTTATTGTGTCAGATTTTATTTGCCTGCCAGCCAGTTACTGGTGTTATTTCTACCCAGTCCAATAGTCTGAATGCTTTCGTTTTCTATCTTTCTCGTAGGAGCAGAGGCGTTGTGTGGATGGGACGTTACAGAGGGAGGTGAAGAAGGTCCGTAAGGCCAGGAACCGTCGGCAGGAGTGGAATATGATGGCTCTGGATAAAGAGCTGAGGCCGGACCATCGACACACCATACACAGAGACAGAGGTGCTTCCTCTGAGGGCTCAATGTCGCCAGAGAACAGGTAGGTGAACACACACACTAGTATGTTTGTGCATTTTCATCATTTTTATAAGAAACACATACTGTATGTTTGAATAATCTCAGTCTGGTAGCTAAACTTAAACTCTCAAGTTGAAGAAATGTGCAGTATTATTCCTACATTTTTATTTTTTTGTATCTCACCTTCCACCACCTCATCTTCCTCCTTCCTGTTCCTCCTTCCTGCTGCCTCCGTCAGGGGCCACGGTACTGATATGCACCATTACCCCAACGCCATGAACCACCCTGGCCACGCCCACACCTACTCTGGCCCACCACCCAGCGTCCTGGCTGCCCAGATGGCTGCAGGGCACGCCCCTCGTGGAGGAGGCGACCAAGATAACAGGGGCAGGGCCATGGCCTATCAGGGCGGGACGCTCGGCCGCGCTCACCACCACCAAGTCCCGCTGCCTCCTCCACCCACTGAGGCTATGAACGGTGGCTCTATGTCCCTCCCACCAGTGGACTACAGGTAATCATACAAGCCAAAGCTTTTCCCATACTGTAATAATATATAATATTATAATATAATATAATATAAAATATAATAATTTACTGACAAATGTAGGTGTTTTTTAATATTGTTGTGACTTTCAGCAACAAAAACCAACAAAAACATGACATAAAACATAATGTAAGACATATTTAAACAAATTACTGCATCCACACTGTAACACTCTTTTTTTCTGTATTTTCCAGTTCAGTAATGCCCATTTAAATGTTTAAAATGCAGGTGTAATAAGGTTGACTTATAAAAGTTAGAAGAAAGTTATTTTGCTAATCCAGGCAACAGAAGCTGAGCAGATTGATGAAGTATACAGAGGGTTGACACTAGGTTGATAATAGTGTTTACTATTTGGATTAAATTATCTGCCTGCTTTACTATAATACAATTTTAAGTCAGCACAGGTTCATGTTTGACTCCATCCATCTGAACTTTGAGGTAATGCTGCCACCTAATGGTTCAGCATCTTCATGCTCCACTCACAAACCCTGGTCACTGTACTTCTGATAGCAAACCTGAGTTCAGACTATGATTTTGATTAAAACTCTACTAATTCTCTCTCATTTCATCTTTCTTGCAGCATGGATGGCTACGCCAACACCGGTCCTCCTCCTCCTCCCCCAGCCCCTCTCATCCCTTCTGCCCAAACTGCCTTTGCCTCACCTCCTGGAGGTCCAGTGCCTCTTGGGCCAATGGTTGGCGCTGGGGGCTATGCTCCACCTCCACCACCTGTATCTGGAGCCCAGGCCGCCCCACCTCCTCCTGGCCCTCCACCTCCTCCCATTCCAGTTGGTGCCTCCCACTTTACAACCCACAAGATGTCCTCCTCTGCACCTGCTGAGACCACAGTGGTCAACGATGCCCGCAGCGATCTGCTTGCTGCCATACGTATGGGTAAGAGCTGTAGTTCATGTACCCCTAAAGATGTGTGTGTGTGTATCTTCTTTAGAGCAATATACAACTGAAACAACATATAGAAATGAAAATACATCTGCATATATTGTGTTAAACTTAAAAATGTACTTAACTTTATATAATAATATACTTTATATACTTTTAAGTATGTTTGGGTTTTTTATGACTTTATCATAGACAGTACTCTACTCAGAGAATACAGATTATAATTAGTGAAACTTTTTTATTATTCACCAAAAAACAGAATTTTTATATGAGATAGAAATATTATTCCTATATATTATATATATATTTTGTTACTTACAGTCACTGTGATGCAGCATCACCACTGCAGTTGCCTAATGTAACTAAACACAAACGGATCAGACGGGTTTTAAACTATTCCAGTTTATCTGCATTATTTAAGAGATTTATATGGAAGTAAATAATAAAGTGAAAATAACTGTCAACCATAATCTACGAGTGCACTCATGTAAGCATAACTGTGGTAGGTTAAAATAGACCTAGGGATCAGAATTTATATGGAAAGTTTGCTTAATAAATAAAAAAACATTTCGACTTCCTAAATGGCGGTTCAGATAATTGAGTTACACACTGTATTATTTAAGCCAGTGTGAGTTTAAAACGCTGCTTTATACTCCACGTTCTCCTGTAGGCATCCAGCTGAAGAAGGTGCAGGAGCAGCAGGAGCAGCAGGCCAAGAGGGAGCCGGTCGGAAATGACGTGGCCACCATCCTGTCGCGCCGCATCGCTGTGGAATACTCTGACTCCGAGGACGACTCCGAGTTGGAAGACAACGATTGGTCCGATTAACACACGACTCTGGATTTACAGACACACACACACACATACTCACACAGAACAAAATGGGATAACCACTGAAGAAGATAAACACACAGTCAATCTCGCACTCACTTGAAAGAATGCCCACTGTACCACATTCACGGGTCGTCACACACTTTAACACACACACACACACACACACACTAACACCTACACACAATCACATGCTGTAGGTTGATATAAGCTGAATGGTCCAAAACTGGAAACCCTGAGGGTGTATTCAAAGATGCATAAACACTGTAAAGAGACTAGTAATATACTGTAATGCCGACCACTCTGAAATCTTCAGTTTGACGATTATATTTCAAAGCACTGTGAATACACCCCAGTGGATGCTTCTCTACCTGTTATAACACTATAGACACCCTGTGAAGGTGCTTATTTCATGTATAGTCCAGGCTTAAGAGCGTTAGAAAAAAGCTAGAAACTTTCCTCTTGAGCTAACCGATGTACTTGTCTTTTTTTTTTTTTTTTTTTAATGTTTTTACTGAAACACTTGCGTATGCCATAGATCATGAGGCAAGTTTTTAACATGTAGATGACAATAACTGGAAGTAACGGAGGAGCTTAGCGGCATGTAACGGGTTCAAGCCACTGAAATGAAACGCTGTGGCGAAGATGGATGTGTAATAAGTCTTATTGATCATAAATATGATAATTGATTGAGCCATCTGCGTCTGCAATCGCTCACTGCTGTGTGGGAATGGGAGGGAGGGAGGAGGGAAAAGGGAGGGGAGGGGAAGGGAGGGGAGGAGGGGGGGGGGAGGGAGGTCATGTATATGCTAGTGTGAGCTCTGTAACCTTTGACCCGGAGAAAAATAAAATGATGAATGAAGGATCGCGGCCGGGCTGCCATGTCTCTTTATTGTTCCGCTGTTGTCATAGAGACGACACATACCTGGCTCTAAGATTTCAGTTTCCATGGTAACGGTACAGCTAAGAAGGGAGTTGCCAGGGAAACAGAGGGAAAAAAAAGGGGGACAGCAGGGCGAGGATGAACAAATTAGTCGAGGCAGGAGTTTTTTTATGCACAGCACATGTTTGTTTTTAATACAAAATTAACAAGATCTCTCAATTGAGTGAACTAACCAAAGCAATTAAAAAGTCACAACTAACACCTTGGAAAAATAGACACCACGTTCACACGATGTTTTTACAATATCTCAGTTAAGTTAGTGCATGTTGATTATCGTTTATACGTTTCGTTTTGCAGATACTTAATTTGTTGTGCCATTTTTCAATCCAAAAAATAAAGTGCATTTCACATTGAAAACTACGCATACGTCTACACAAGATGCTGTTACTGTGCCCCCACCACCACCACCACCACCACCACCACCCCTCATCTCCAACCTCCTCCCCAAAAAACACACACACACACGCACACATTCACAGGCCCTTGAGTGTTTTGATATTTAGCTCTAGATTAGTAACCATCAGAAAGACACCTCATCCTCCTCCCGTCTTGAACAGACCATCCTTGGCTACGCATCTTTAAAACCTCGCACACAACCATAATTCAGTGTACTGTTGCACGGTGAAACCATTCAGGTGTGTATTACATCCAACATCACAGTCTTTTTTTTTTTACTATTCTTGGATACAAAGCCCTTGTTCACACCTTCGCAACCATGAACATCTCAGATCTTTACAGCTTCCAGGTTGATAATACTGTTGGTTGCATGAGCGGAAAACATTCACCAATCAGAATAAGTTGTGTACCTTTTTTTTTTTTTTCTTCTCAAACATCCCCCATCTTTGTAGCCACTCAATCACCCATTAACCAGCCTTTACAAACTGGTGCATATTTAAGCGAGGAAACTCAACAGAACAAATTCTACGTTAACAGCTGATGTGGAGAAATGTCATCTGAAAAAAATGGTGCAACCCAACTCATCTGCTAGTTTGACTGGCTTTGGTAGCACCATGCATGGTGGTATTAAGTCCCCCCCTCTCTTACGCATGCCTTATTTACAGAAACTAATTAGTCAAGAGGAGGGGGATATCAGTTAAACAATTTGATTATTACTACATTCAGAAAAAGGCTTTACAGCGCCGTTATACTGTATATCATACAACATCAGAATCTGAAAGAATTCAGGCCAGACTAAAGTGGAAAAAAATAGACCTTTTCAATGAATATAACAAAATAGACTTTTCTCCAAAGGTAAAGGAATAAGAGTTTGTGATGGTTTGTGATGTGCCAGCCTGACCTGTTGGTGCTCGACGAATAACTACAGGGTTCGGTCTGACACTGTGCACAAGCTCACATACACAGGCGACGTTCCAAAAGCTTAGAAATGCTACTTTCTGCTTTCCTCAACACTCATAATCTGAGGCCAGAAAGACGGAGACTGGGTACCTCACGGATGCTTCTGGGTCATTTGATGGAAACTGTTCAGATTGGACAGAAGATTTTTGTATTTCATAGCATGAAGAATATGTTAGACCTGCAATAAAACATATCTTGCAAGCTCAGGCACTCTTTTTTTTTTTTATTTAATTTTAAACTAAAGCCTGTGGCACCACACCTAGCATGCAGCTAAATGAAAAAAAACATGTTTTTTACAAATATATTTTGAAAATTTCATTAAAAAAAAGTTTTCCCCAGTTTTTTTTTGAATGACGGGGTGGATATGTTATGCTTGACAGAGAAGGTTTTGAAAGGAAAATGTACCAAAAATGTTCTAAAAGAAAATCAAAACTCGCCAGCTTTTGAATTTGTCTTCTTCAAACTCTTAAATGATGTCATTTCCTCTTAGTGATGTCACTTAAAGGAACAGTACAGTATTTTGGTGCAGAGATACATTAATGTGACGGGTTGGAATATGAAACTAATGGACACACACATCATGCTATTTTCACCAAAATGTGTTTTTTTAAAAAAATTTGATTAACACATTTCCCATAAAGATGGAAACATTATGCTCCTAAAAACAAAAAAGTCTGAGATTTATGCAATATTTATCAAGTGTCAATATAAAAATTGTAATTTTATAGTAATTAGTACACTTGAATTAGTGTCTTCAGCCATTGAAAACAATATTGACAGTTTTATATTGCCTCGTTTTTTCCCTTTAAGTGTTGGGGACCCAAACTTAACAGTTTCCATGGAATGACTGCTCTTTTGAGCTCTATCGGCTCTCAGAGAGGTGAGGAAGTGAGAAAAGAAAGAAGAAGCATTACTTTTGTGTTTGGAAAGTGGCCGTTTTTTAGCTCAAAGAATCATTCAGAGGTCACTTAACGGACACCTGCCTTCACCAGACTAGATTGATTTTACGTAGTAGTAGAATATTAGCGATATAGAGCAGACAGAAAAACACACAGCGGGACTAGGATCCCAGTTCATTCAGAGTCTCTTTCACTTTGGCTTGAAGTGCTGGAGCGTCCACATCCTAGTCCCGTCTCTCTTCAAAAAGCTCTCGGACAAACACGTAACGAGGCCACTTCTCGCAGAATTTGACAGGAAGACTGGCAGCATTATCCTCTAAGGTCAGAGGGTCAACAGGATTTTATATTCCTCAGACCTGTTTTTACCTCCCCCCACCCCCCGGACAACACAAGGAGACAGATTATGATCTGCTGAGCTGCTGGATCACAAACACACACACACACACACACACACACACACACACACACGCGCACACGCGCACACACACACACACACACACACACACACACACACATATGCACACACCCAGAGGCCATGCAACTCATATCATATGCACGAATCACGCACGGACACTTGAGGTTACGACACTCAGGACAGTTCATATGCTCACAAAAAGGCAGAGGCAACAACAACAACAACACCCCCCCTTCCCCCCACCCCCATCAAAAAAAGTTCACAATTTCATCAAGGTGTGGCAAATGATCAAAAAACACCCTTTTTGCGGAGGAATGAGGCAGTGGTGTCACCGGTGACAAATGATCTTGTCCATTTTTTCCAGCCCAGAAGTGATCAACCCACCACTCATGTCACTGAAGCATCACTGAGCCTGTTCACTTACATCACATCCCAAATCCCCCGAGCGGCCATTCTGGTACCTCACCCTGCAGGAAGAAGTCATGGCGGGAACGTGGATGTTATTGCTGTCTGAGTATTGCTTCACCTCTAAAAAACAAACATAACTACCATTCATAGGCTAGTTATTGCTGACATGATCTGTATGGATGAGGAATTAGCGTGCGCATGTTGTTGGCTTCGATACTAGTTCTGAGACCAAAAAAAAAAAATAGCCTAACGGAGAACTAACTCAGAGCAGCTGGTAGGTGTTGTGATTTGGGCTTCCATTGAATTACAATTTGTTAACCCTTACACATTGTTCAGGTCAAATTTGACCCATTTTTACATTTGAGAGCTGTAAAAACACCCTAAATATCTTACTTTTAGCCTGATTTTTTGTGACTTTCTCTAAATTGAGCCTAAATATACAAAAATGAAGAAGAAATTCTGTCCATAGAGGTATTTCAGGTTAAATTTGGTCCATATTTATTTTAAAAAAATCATAAATCACCATTCAAAAATGTCTTCAAATCCAATTAAATTCACTTAAATCACAATGGCTGGTATGTTCTTGTGATTCAGGTAAATAGGACCATCATATAGTGTGATTGTGAGTGTTTTTTTCTCCATAAAACCTAAATAATACACTCTCTGCTCTCTGAAAGGGCCCCTTTAAAACTGACTGATGAGATATTTATGAATAGAAAATTATAGATTTGTGGTTTTAGAAATTTGTCAGAGACCAATTATGGGAAATCTCAGAATATTAACAGTATGTAAGGGTTAAACTTAAATCATAATCAAAACACGGCTGTAAGAATGCCTCTGAACTCTTCTGCACTATACAGAAAAAACATTTTCAAAATCCACATTTTGCAAAAATTCGGTGCAAATCTTGTGACCATCCAGTGATGATTATAGCTCTTTCATAGCAATACATGTGAGGATATCTTCACTAAATTATTGGGGTCATGGTGACACATCGCCTGCAGTGGCCTGTGTGACCTAACTCACTGAACTCAGGGGAGAAAAGAGGAATTTGTGCTTGTTGCATGCAAATTACACTGAAGTCTAGCATGCAGATCAGAGATCACGTGGTTGTGGGGCTCTTTTGGATGGTGGTTCTCAAAAGTCGGGTCCGGGGACCACCAGGGATCCTTGAGATTGTTCCAGGGGGTCCCCAGCAAAAAGTATAATAATTTATTTTCACTAATTCCATCCATAAGTAACACAATGACAGAATGTATGATTATTTTAGTCATGGGTTTCATACACTTTCTGTAATAAAACATCAAAAAGCAAAAATTATATCAGATGGGAGACCCTGGGACAAAATCTTGGGGGTCCATAATCTAATTTGTGTCTAGGGGTGTGTTTAGGGGTGTGTAAAAGTTTGAGAACCACTGCTTTAGGAAGCTGAAGAGCCACTAGAGATCAAATAAATGGAAATACATTAAGATTCATTCATATTTTGTGGATTCCAACACAGAAAGCACTTATACAATTCTGCTTTTTCTGTGGGTTTGTGGGGATTTGATGATAGTTTTTAGGGATACACTTGATATTTGTGTTAAAATAAAATCTAATTCGTGAGGTTTTCTCAAATTAACAGCAATAAAATTACTTAGCATTCAAGAATTCAAAAGCAATTTGTTTGAAAAGTGACAAGAAGAGGGATATAAGGTGGTTACATAATCTGATGGACCTATTTTCGGTTTGATGCCTCCGATCTTAATAAAAATGGAGGAGGAGGTTAATGGTGGGGGTCTCCTGGGGCTTTGTCTTGAGCTGAACTAAAACGCATTCACGCACAGTCCAGAGAGAAAAGAAAGACGGGCGGGAGGGTGGGGGTGGGGGGGGGGGGGGGGGGGGGGGGGGATGGGAGAGGCGATGAGAGAAGAAGCGGCTTGATTTCTCTCTCTTGGCGTCTGTGGAGGACGCAGGGCGCGGATCAGAGAGCGCCGGGTCTATTTTTAGCTCTCCGCGGCTGTTTAGCTTTCGACGCACGTTCAGAGTGCAGCAGCAGAGCGACGGGATGCTGCTCCAGACGGGCTTTCACTGTGGAAAAATAAATGCCTGCGTGCTCAGCCGCGGCCGCTCTCTCCCCCTTCCCCTCATCTCATCTCACCGCACCGCACCGCACACACTGCTTTGTCAAATCTGCCGCGCGCATTTTACGCACGCTCGAGCGAGAGCGCACACTAATAATCCCTCCCCTATGTGAAGAAAAACAAGCACGTGTCGACCAAAGCTCTCGTGCTGTTAACTATATGCACATTCTATATACAGCTGCTGCCTGTAACATGTGATGCATTCAGCGCTCTCTGCAGAACAGAGGAAGGGCGTGGCACGGATTGAACGGAGGGGGCCTTTACTGGGGAAGACAGTGAGACACCTTGCCCTATGGTGAGTGTAAGAAAGAAAAAAAAAATCCATCCATCCATGCGGGCTGTGGATAAGTAATCAAACTGCCTCTGCCAGCAACACCTTCAGTGAGAACTGAAGCCACAGCCCTCTGCCGCTGATCTCCCCTGCTGCTGCTGCTCTCCGTGACACCGGACACATCCAGTGAGGAGCAGAGCTGACCCAGGGCGCCTCTCTCTTCCCGCCTGGGTCTGCTTGGTCAGACGTCACTAGGGGTCCTCGCCCGCTGGGCCACGCTGGCAGGCACACAGCCGCAGCACACCAGCCACAGCGCCTTCTGGATCTCCTGGTTCCTGAAGGCGTATATGACTGGGTTGATGACGGAGTTGTAGGTGGCAGGCACCAGCGTGGCGTAAGTGTAGAGTGGAGGGTAGGTGTAGTCAGCGATGAGAGAGTAGACAGTGAATGGCATCCAGCAGGCAGCAAAGGTGCCCAGGATGATGGCCAGCGTCGACACGCCCTTCCGTGTTGTGACGTAGTGGGGTGAGGCGGCCAGGAAGTGGTGCTGGAGGGCGATCTGGTGAGCATGGCGCATCACGATCTTGCAGATCTGGACGTAGAGTTGCAGCATGAGGCCGAAGAGCAGCAGGAAGGAGACGGACAGCACAGCGATGTTGTTCTTTGTCAGCGGACGCACCACGCTGCACGTGGCCTCCTCCGCCAGGCAGTTGACCCCTGTGACCGGCAGCAGGCCCAGACACAAGGAAAGACCCCACAGTAGCACGAGCATTGTGTAGGTGAAGGCCGCTGTCCGCTCAGAGTTGTAGGTGAGGGCGTAGTACAGCGACAGGTAGCGGTCGATGGTGATGGCCAGCAGGCTGAAGACGGAGGCGGAGAAGGAGGCCACCACCAGGCCGACAGTCAGCAACTGGGCTGAGTCGGAGCGAAGCAAGTAGGCACAGGTGAAGTGAAGCACCAGGCCCAGGCCGGCCAGCAGGTCAGCCAGCGCCAGGCTGCCAATTAGCAGGAACATTGGGGCTCTGAGCGCCGGGTTCTGCCAGATCACCAGGACCACCAGGGCGTTCTCGCAGGCTATAAGAGTCCCAGATGAGCACAACACAATGTCCCAAGGGTTGACCAGCAGCGGCAGCTGGCTGGGCGGGAGGGAGTCCTCCGGCGGAAACGTCCCCAGGCCGGTGCTGTTGTCCATTGGACCCCCGCCTCCGCTGGCCCATGCTGTGGGGTCAGGGGTCAGCCAGCTGGGGGTGACCGCTGGCTCTTCACTCATTGTGCCCCCCGTCTGAAACACAAATGAAAACACAAACAAACACTATAATGATAGTTGAATTCACCCTTTTATGTACAGAAAACAAAAGCCCTCATCCTCTGGAGGACTATGTAGATTGAAATCTGTTACAAGTGTCTCTATTGTGTGTTTTTGCTTCGTCTTTTTAGCTTCACAATCTGAAAACATAGGGGGCTGTTTCCCTCCTGCCCCCACCCCACCTCTTTGCACACCACTGCTTTAAAGACACCTGTGTTACACATTCCACAACATAAACATGAGCAGTCAAGGTTATATTCTAAGCGTGGTACTGTCTACTAGAAATGAATGCACATTATGCAGGACCACACACTAATGGTGCTATTGTACAACTAGGAACAGAAACCTTCCACTGCACCAGATAACTACAGTCTGACAACCTGAATCTGGAAATTAAAAAAAAGTGACAGTTCACAGGTTATGTATAATCTCCTGGGCATTAAACCCAGCAGTGACTGTTAAAGCTGTTACAACAGAGGCCTGCGGCTTTGACCACACATGTGAAGAGCTCTATTTACTAATGCATGGCCAGGAGAAACACAAGAGGATCATAAAAAAAATAAACAACAACAACAACAAAAAAGCAGCAGGCTTTGCAGCAAATTTCAGGCCACATTTCCTATCGATAACCCTCCACCACCGGTGCCGGCAATAATTCAAGGCTGCTGCCAG
Source organism: Thunnus thynnus (assembly GCF_963924715.1). Taxonomy (NCBI): domain Eukaryota; kingdom Metazoa; phylum Chordata; class Actinopteri; order Scombriformes; family Scombridae; genus Thunnus; species Thunnus thynnus. The sequence goes on from NC_089537.1 coordinate 12,962,608, forward strand.
AGACCGAGCGCCGCTCCCGTCATGGAAATATATCCTTTCTCCAACACCATACATCCACCTCACACTAGTGGCCATATGTTGCAGCTTTACCTTCTGCACCTCGCATCAGAGAAACACACTGGCTTGCTCCACGTCAGCAAAAGGATGCAAGCTGAATTTTTTTCCCCCCATGCATGCCGAGGATGCTCAATTAATCCCGTTCCGCCGCCTCCCATGCAGCCTACCTTGACTCTGTGAGGTGAGGCTTCCCGTCTAGATGGAAGAAGCGCAGCCTCGTATGTCCATGTTAGTGATAAGGATGGTGGTGGTGCAGCAGCGGCGGCGGACAGACACGCAGCCCGTGGAAGGAGGTGTGGGGGTGGGGGTGAAGGGGAGGGGGATGCTCCTCTCTTTGCCTGAAAGCTGCGGGGATGATGGAAGAAAAGAAAAGAGCGCGGAGCGGCTCTGCCGTTAACGGCGCATCGCCGTGGACTGCGGCTGTGCAGGAGGCAGCGAGCGGAGCAGCGGCGGAAGAGAGGAAGAGGAGGAGGTGTGTGTGTGTGTGTGTGGGGAGGGGGGGAGTCAATGATGAAGAAGGAGTCCCAAATGGACCAGACTCAGTAAAGAGCACAGTGTCTAGTCCGCGCTGTCTCAAGGACACAGACAGGTGCAAGTGTGTGAAGTGGTCAGGCAGCTCTATTTTCACGCAGGTATGAATATTATTTTTTTTAACATTTATGCTCCTCAATCAATAAACTCACATACTGTAGAGACACTTTAGTGTTAGTTTCAGTGCTTCTGGGTGTCTGACTGGAGTTTCAGATATGAAGATGCTGGATGCAGAGACTCGCTCTCCTCCTGCGACGCCCTGCTATTCTCGTCCTGTCTGTGCTATTAACAGCAAGCCTGATGTGTGTCACCAACCTCCTCCCCTCCCTCCCTCCTATCCCTCCCCTCCTGTCCTCCATCTTCTTGTGCCTCATCACTCCATCCTTGCGGCACAGCAGCCTCCAGGACACCTCCTTGCATAGGTGAGGAGCTGGGTTAATGTGCGTGTATCTGACCACAGTGAGCTGACCGAGCATCATGTCGGCAATTTGGATTTTTTTTTTCTTCAAAGCACCTGCCTTTTGGATCTGAATGAATTAAAAATAGCTCCTGTTGCAGTGGAAAAAGAAGAGCTACCAGGTAGCACCGCTAAGGGGCGATGTTGAGCGCCTATGAGTCATCAGTGCGCACCTGTGGGACACAGAAAAGAGAGCACACCCTGCTTCAATCTTACTGGCTTTTATTTCTTTTTCTTTAAAACAGAAAATGATCGCTTCACAACAGGCCTTTTTTTTTCAAGCAAACCCTCACATTAAACTTGCCAACACCTACAAAACGGTATCAAAAGTGCACCATAGTGTTAATACATCTTCTCAAGGTCTAACATGTTCCAATGATAATATTATCTTCTTGTAATATTTATACAAATACCATTCTGTACACTGTAGAAATACACGACCCAGTGCGCCCCCCCCCATAAGTGGGACTCTCACCCCCCACCCATCGGCATCTACAGCCGTGATCAAAAACATGATCCACTCTACAAAAATCCCAGTGCAGAATAAACAGTGTGGGGGAGCGACAACACCGGGCCAATATCACATCATATGAATTATTAAATACCCATTCACCCCACACCCAAGGCAAAAACTAGAACGCCACTCGTACGACCAACCGGCATCTGTACAACCCTCATTCAGCGTCTTTTAAAAACAATCTTGACACAGTTTTCATTCATTATCGTCTCATTGTCCCTGCAGCAGCAGCAGCAGTGTCCAGCCAGAGTGAAGGGGATGAAGGAAGGGTTGTAGGGGGGCAGGAGGGACATGGAGGCCAGCTGGTACATGGGAAGAGTGGGCAAGGGGGGGGGGACTTCCATGGCTGAGCTGCAGCGCTGAGTGCGTAAAAGCACAGGTATGAATTAACAGCTGTGCGGGCAGGTGTAACACCATGCGGGCTGCTGTGGGCGTATGGTCCACTGCTCCACACACACAGAGAGGGAACTGGTTTCTGTGGTGAAACTCTCGCTCTACGTTTAGTCTCTGGACTGGTAAAAGAGGATGTAGCCCGACTCAGAGTTCTTGGAGATTTCAGAAGTCAGACCGTAGAATTCCTCTATGGCCTGCGCGTCTATTTTCTACAAGAACAGGAAAAAAAACAACATAGAGCAGGGTTAGAAAAAACAGGAACTGTGTAAAAAGATACAGAACTTCTAATGTGAACACATAAAACTCACTCACCTCTACAATATCATCATCGAACAGCAACCAGAAGTCATGACTTTTCACAATGGCAATGTAGTGACCTCTGTTTGGACCACTGGAAAGAAATAAAACACTGCATTAGCTCTACAGAGTAAATGTTAGTCTATATATCTTATTACTGTACACAACCAGAGTCGATCCTCACACGTGTTTTCACTTATTTTGCCTGATTAGACTCGTTGCCAGAACCGTGCCAGTCATTCATGTCAGTATCCAGGTTTCTGATGGTGTGAATGTCTCAGCCTCTTATTTCATTATTTACAGTTTGAGATTGATCTCTGGCTCTTTAAACTCTGCTGCCAGATTCAGACACATCTAATCACTGGTAATGGAAAACAAGTACGACAGTACAATTTATGATCTGCTTGACTGAGGTCAGACTTTCCCTGTATTTCAGCATGATCATCATTACTTAATTTACCTCACTGTTTTTTGTTTAACTAACTAACGAACTAACTAACTACTGTGTAAATAAAGTTGGTGACATACCTGCGAGCATAGCAGACAATGATCACTGGATCAGGTGTTTACATGCACAATACATAACAACTGATCATAATCAGGATACTCGTGTGCATGTAAACACAGTCTTGCTTAATTTTGACATCTCTCTGATCCTCCTGTTAGTTTTGTTGCACCTTTATTATTTTGTGTTTTGTGAAGTTTGGTGACTTCATGTAATTCCAGCGTAACTCCACCCAACATCGTCCTGAGCAGAGGTCTAATCCAACAAGTACAAACATCTGTGTGGGTGTACGAGGATTTATTTTCAAACATTTTTTTGCTGGTTCGACGTGTCAGAACAAAAACGAATAAGGTGAACAGGCGCTGCTTACCTTCACTACAAGGTCCACCCACTTCAATAACCAGCTACAAATCTTCACCTAACTCTTTCACATGCGTGAAACCGATCAGCCAACACACACAAAAAATTGTCTAACGTCTGATTAAACACCATCATCCTGAGCTACACACTGAAAACCTGATTTTTAAATGGACTAATAATGCTGTGGTTTTATTTTTAATATTAACAAACACATCTTTTTAAAAAGCTGACTAACAAGTATCACATTTTACATGAATATTGTATTGTTCCTGTATCTGATTATACCGTCTAATGCCAAAATGAGTCATCATATGTTCATTTTAGCAAGTTTAAGCCTCTAAATACAACACTGTATGATTTAAGCAACATCATGACATTATAAGAACTGATCCCACATCATTTATAACCTTGTATCATGACATATATTTTATGAAAGATCTCCCTGCCCTTAAAATAACCCTGGCAGTAGGGAGGTTAAGTGGGAGTTGAGCTCAGTAGGGAGAAGAGGAGACTCAGACATCATTTACATCAGTAGGACTCCCTGAGCTCCAGATAAGTTTGATCTTTTAATCTATTTTCTTTTACTAGATCATTTGTATTCTCAGTCATGAAGAGCTGAAATCTGTTCCAGCATGCGCTGTGTTAAAAGCAGGGGAACACCCTGAATAAACATCGACAGACAAACTCCCACTCAGAAAAAGAATGGCCCAGCTGAATGACAGATGAGGGTCTGTTTTTCCTCCTGTGAGACATGATTTATATTCTAACGTCTTAATTCTTGTGCCAATATGTTCAAATGCATTTTATTATTAGAACCGTGATTTGTCTGCGTGTCTCTGGTTACTGTGGAGACGGTTAAAAAGGTGTTCGTATTCTGGCTGTGCGTTCACCTACACACCTCCCACAATGCACCACCACGGCGACCAGGTCATAGAGCCTCTCAGGATTGGTGGCGTCCCCGGAGGTGTTGAAGAGACGGAGCTCCAGAGGGAAGACAACGCGATAGGACAGCTTGGTGTAGCGCTGCAGCTGCTCCATGTACTTAAAGCGCTTCAGGTGCAGAGCCAGAATCATTGGCAGCTTCTTTACACGCATCCTAGATCACAAATATCACAGCGTCAGACACCCAAATATAAATACAGCACAGAAAAGCCTTTAAAAAAAGCTTAAATTCATACATTAAGACATAACCTGTATACTGACCTCTTGTGTGCCTCCTGCTTGCTTCTACATTCTTCACAGTAGTATTTGTACTCACTGCACAGTGTCTCTGTGTTACTGAAACCTCTGAGGAGAGCCAAAAAGAGAAAATTAGTCAATACACAATCTGAAGTCCACATCTTTGATTTCAAGCTGCATTCTCCTTGTGTAGGTTGGTGAAGGACACAGCACAAGGGTTGGTGTTTTTTTTTTGTTTTTTTCCAGACTTTTGGCTCAAACTGATCCTAGAAAAACAAAGCCAGCTGCCTCAAACAAACAGCACCTGGTAAGAACACTTTATGCAATTTTATTTAAAACAAAATACACTTTATGATATGGTTGATTGCAACCTCTTAAAATGTTACTACTCTGCATGTTACATGCTAAAAATAAGTAAAACACTCAGTTATATTGAACGGTGACTAGTACTGCAACGCCAGCAAACATTTTGTCCATTTTGTATTATGTTAAAAAGTAGGCTTTAACATTTTAGAGCTAAATTCTTAAATAGGGCTATATGTTTTTTCATTGTTGATTAACTGTAGATTATTTTCTACATTAATCATTTAGTCTTTAAAACATCAGAGAATAGTAAAAAAATGGGTGATGTCTGAGCAACAGTCCAAAACACAAAAGATAGTCATTTTACTATGATGTAAGACAGAGAAAAGGGAGGAAATCCTCATATTTGAGATGCTGAAACCATCAAATGTTTGGTATTTTTGCTTTAAAGGTGATGATTAAAGATTTAACCACTTATCAAAATAATTGCCAATTAATTTCCTGCCAAATAACTACTACTCCTGCTTCCTCAATGCCTGATGCAGCTCTGCTTCAACATGCAGCACTGTAGCTTTACCTGAGGCAGTGTGTGATGGAGGTATTCTGTTCTACATCCACAGAAAGGTCAAGAAAGTCCTCGTCTTTGCTGCTTATCTGAAAAATAAAAACAAAAATAAACAGACATCAAAATAAGCAGTCCCTAATCCTGACAATTCTTTTTGTCAACCTAATACTGACAAGAGGTTTGATGTGTCAATACTCCACAATAGGAGTTGTTGCCATATGGTGATAAAAATCCTACTGTATGCGATTTTATTCTGTTTACTGAAAACATTGTTTGCACACACACCAACAGAAATTACCACAAACAGCCTAAGCTGTTCTCTAAACATGTATTAAGAAGCTTCATCTTTGTAAATGCAGTAATCCCTGAAGTCAGCAGCAAGACTGTCTGGCTTGAATGAAAATTTGTTTGCTGTAAGCCACTTAAACGTCTCCATGTACGCAGACAGCAGTGAGGCGTCTTACTGTTTCACAGGTGAGGCAGCGTGTCTCATTGGTCAGAGTGCCTTGGAAGATCTCGTGGACCCAGGTGGGAGCGGGCGTGGCATTGCTGTTGTTGTTCTGGGAGTCCAACGTGCCGTTGGCAAGGCGGCCATTGGTCTTGTCCTGCTTCCTCTCCTCCTGAAGCAGATCTGCGATGGTGTTGAGCAGGTAGTTCAGGAACTCATGGGCATCCTGCTGCATGTAGTTATCAAACAGCTCTGAGGGGAAAAAGCAAAGAAAAAGAGAGTCAGCTATTCTTCATGTTCTGCAGGTACTTGAGGATCTTCTGAGCGTTCTACTGTTTATTATATCTCCCTAAAGTATGTCAGTTTGCCTTCCTCGTCTCACCATTCTCCTTGCGTAGCCGTGTGATGAACTTCTTGGGCGGTATGACGCCCACTTTCCTCTTCTGGTTGGCAATACTGTGGAACAGGTCAGCCAGGCAGGTGAGCAGGTTCTCCTTCCGCCGAGGCTGACTGCGGTACGCCAAGATCTTCTCCCGGAACGGCCGGCAGAAGTAGAGAGCCTGCAGCACCGAGTTGCAGTAACAGGTGTTCCCGAACTGAAATGAGCACCACATATGGCTTACAGTAGGATCAGAGCACATGGGAGTCAAGGGGAGATGTAAAAGTAAACAGAGTAACATTCACTTACATTGACCAGGCCAAAGTAGTGCTCATTGACCGGAAACTGCTCAGATCCAATCTCTTTCTCCAGAGCAGAGGCATTGGCGCCCTGTGAATGGCAAACAACTTAGTAATATCATAATGCAACACATAAATTCAGACATTATTGAGGAAAGAACAATGACAAAAAAAACAAAAAACAATCACACCTACTCCTAAATTAGCAAGAAACTGCCAAATTGTATGATAGTAGCTTGGTATTTTCAAGGTCATTTGTTGCTGGGATAAAACAGAAAACTAATGGGCATTTTCCCCCCTACCATCTCCTCCCAACCCTTTTATGCCACTAGTGCTAAAAGCCTGCATCATTTTTTTAACTGACAGCAAAGTTGTGGTGTCCCTGGCTGGTACTCACACTTCTCTAAAGAAGCTTTCACTTGTATAACAACTCGGCTGAGATGACAAAATGTGTCAGGACAGAAAGTATTCAAGCGCAGAGGGTTTTTTTTTTTTAAGTCGGCCCAGCACTCTGGGTTCGTTTGAGGCATGCACATCCTGTTAGTATGTTTCTGTGAGACGAGTTAATGTGAAACTGCGCGATTATGCAGAAAGCAACAAACTGTAGACACGGAGCAGGAGAGAGTCCCCAGCTGCGAAGCTAATGTTAAACCATGTCGTCATCGCCTGCGTTCACACTAACTGGTAGATTGTCAAAGGCCAACACGTCATTTATGTGCACCATTTCTCCACACATGCTGCAGATGAATCATCTATCAGTGTGAAGTCATCCATTACCCAGCTGTGTGCCAGTTGTTATCAAACCTCTAACGCTGGTTTAGCTTCAGTTATCTTGACGTTAGCCTGTTAGCCGTGAATCCCGGCTGCAGCAGGTGCACTGACACTGCGCTCAAAGAAGCTGTGTTATATATATTATACATAATATTAACCAAATAAATCGTCAATGTGTGAGTTTAAAAAAACAGTCAGCACTCAGGAGTGTCTGTTTGGTGCCGTTAGTGAAGAGAGCAGAGCCGAGTAGACGTTGGGTGGCTGATCGGAAAACTGCTTGGCTAGCAGAGACGTGATTTCTAGTGCTTTTATTTATAATTTAACGGTTTTAAAAGCCGATAACAGCGCAGCCGCGGTTTCCGTATCACCCTGTAGCCCGAATAGTGGCAGTATGAGACTGCCTTGCCACTCACCATGGTACAAAAGGAGGCAAATTTGGAGACTGTCATTAGGATTTCCATTCGGCTAGCGCCATCTTCCACCACACAGCCGCGCGCTGACAGGACTGGGCTTCTCTCCCCGCGTGAGGACTCTGCTGAGCTCGCGACGGCAGTCCAACCGCTAAAGATAACGAGAGCGTTCACTGCATGCTGTTTCCGCCTTCGCTTAAACGAGATCAATAAAGTGGATCGCTTCGTTTTTGATTTAGAGAGAGTCACACATTCATATTTATCTTATCCTCATGAGAAAGGCTAATTTGTCGAGATCACATCAATATGTGGTTTGTTTGTTTTACAGCTGCTATCCGTGTCGTCAAATAAATTAAAGGTTAGCACTTTGCTCAAGTTTTGCGCATGCGTATCTTCACTAAGGCTGTGAGTTACGTGTTTGCACCAACATACAAGTATTAAACTCGTCCGGCGTTGAAAGTGTGAAAAAACGTTACAAGAATTTGTACTTGAGCCATTTCTTTCATATATTTTTCTCTTTTTTTGTTCCGTAGACTCAGATAAACAGTCAACAAAAATCACAAAAACATCGTCGGTCAGATCTGATCTAGAGTCAGTTGCTGCCTTTTTTTTATACAGTCTACTGTTAATGCACAGAGCGTGCAGTTCGGTTTCCATGCCAACCAGTAAAAGAGCTGACTCTGGATCTGCCTTTATCCTCGCTGTGTTTTTTTGTTCAGGCAGTATCGTAGCCGACCTCGGTTGAATTTTACAAGGCGGAGTCTAGGAACTGCTGCTCTCTCTTTCCGCCGTACCCGCCATCTTGTAGAGACCGGGGGTAAGATGTTCTCCGTCTTAAATCATATTTTCTACTTAATTCTGCAGTCATTCATTGACAATAATGTCTATATATGCACCGCAACTCTTCCCTTACACATCTCAGTGGGTTATTATCGCATTAAAACACGTCCCAGACGGTTATATTGACGGTTTAATGTGAGCAGGAGCAGCAGCGTGGCTCTCCATGCGGGCCTGGTAGGCAGCAAAAGTCTGTACAAACTGTGTTTTCCTGACACGCCGTAATACAGGCTAACACGACGTTTGTATTTGATATTAGTTCATTTTCTTAACAAGCCTGCATAAAATAGCTGGCTCTACGTCAGTTTAGTTGGTATTTCTCGTTAACTTGCCATGTTTCCGTAACGTTACCGGTGTTATCAGGAGGTTCAATGTGTTGTGTAGCATCAAATTTCTCAGACAGGACTCTTAGGTTTTATCTTACGCCGATGAGAGAAAGTCATACTTGACAGGTTTTTTTTGTCTTCGTACACTTGATCAGCTCTTAAAACATAATGAGCTACTCTTTATCCCCAGTAGCAGACAGCATATTGGCAAGTAGGGGTTTCTCTGCAATCATATCGTATTTTTGTTCAAAAGATATTGATAAAATATCAGTCCAACGTTTGAAAATATTAATAAAATCAGTAAAATGTCGAACCTGGATGTACATCATTCCTGTTGTAATATTACAAGTCATACTAAAGCTTACCAGTGACTTGTACTAATAACCTGAAAATGAGTTCCTCCTTTGATTTACCAGCACCATTTGACCACTTAGATGAAAGCAATAGACTCCTTTTATATCCTTAAAACATGTTTTAAGTTTGCATTAGAAGAAATTCCTAAAGCTCTATCATGGCTAATATTATGTCTTTTTCCCTCAGTAATCAGGCATCATGACGAACACCAGAGGCAAGAGGAGGGGGACGAGGTACATGTTCAGCAGGCCCTTCCGCAAGCATGGTGAGTGCATTTTTAAGTGTTTCTTTTAGTATCAGTCCACAGTTTAAGTCCAGAAGAACCGTCAAATCTGCATGTTGAACTAATTGGCTGTATTTACTTCACAGGCCCAATTCCCCTGTCCACATACATGCGCATCTACAAGAAAGGAGACATCGTTGACATCAAGGTAAGACATTTACATTTTGTCACTTGGCAGATGTTTTTATTCAAAACCACTTACAAGCGAGGCAAGACAATCAAGTGTTAGAGGAGAGTGACTCCGATAGTTCCATGATAGAAAATTCTCAAGTAGCAGACCAGGTACAAGTGCAATGAGAGAGCCCTAGACAGAAGGGTTTTTTAAATTTAACATATAAAGTAAGAAACAACTGGAAATAGACAAAGTGCATAAGAAATAACAGAAGCAACAAGATAGAAGTGCAGCAATCAACAACAAAATACTAAAAAGGGAGAAGAGCTGAGTTTTGAGGCTTTTACACATGTGTGACACAGATTTATCAGATGTATTGACAAACATTTGTTCAGGTGATCAAGTTAAACTGCAGAGGGAATTAAACATTGTATTTATGCTGTGATGACAAGCGATTTTAAAAAAGTGTATGATGATGATTGTTTTGTTGTTGCTACTTATCACTTTAACATTATTGTATGTGATTTCTCTCCAGGGCACAGGTACCATTCAGAAGGGAATGCCTCATAAATGCTACCATGGCAAGACAGGACGTGTCTACAATGTAACCCAACATGCTGTCGGCATCATTGTCAACAAGCAGGTCAAGTAAGTAGGAAGTGGTATTTATTTTTCTTTGTGTGTGTTATGTGATCTCGAGCTGGCACACACCAAAGGACTTAAAATTCCTGAATGAATCAGACCATTTATGTTTTAACCAGTTTGCAGTTGTTAGACCCATTAAAGCCAGATATGCGTGGTGTGTCATCACCGTGAAACTGACAGGTGTTGCATACTGGGACCTAAGACTAAAGAAAACAGAGCCGCTATGTTTGCTTGAGTGATGTTTGTTTCGAGTGCAGGTTAGCAATCCTCCAGGTGCTTAATCTTTGGTGTGTGCTTGCTTGTACCCTTAATCTAGGATGAGGTATGGTAACCCCATCTTCACTTTGCCACAAGGATCGTTTATGTCCTCAGTGGTCATTCACGTGGGGGAAAGTATTTCATCCTTAAGCATCCCAGCCAAACTCCTGTTTGACCTGGGTTGTATTGAGGAGACAGCAAAGAACTGCAGATATTTCAGCAGCGTTGCTTTGAACTTTGAGCTAAAACATTCCTCAAATGTTTTGATTCATGTGTTTGATGTAAATACTTTTGAGATATATATATGTATATATTTTTTTAATTCTCCCAGGGGCAAGATCCTGGCCAAGAGGATCAACGTGCGCATTGAGCATGTGAAGCACTCAAAGAGCAGGGACAGTTTCCTGCAGCGTGTCAAAGAGAACGAGGGCAAGAAGATGGAGGCCAAGCAGAAGGGCAGCTGGGTGGAACTCAAGCGTCAGGTATGAACACAACCAAAATGACTTTTTCATTTATTGTGGCCAACTTCTAGTGATTTTTGCTGAGAAGATAAGTCAAGATATCCTTGATAAGAACTATTATTTTTGAAGTAAATCAATCACTTTCACTGATAAAACCTGGTGATATTACCTCGCTGCCATTTTACCATAAATCAAATCAAAACCGACCAAAATCTTAATCAAAAACTTGAATATTTGCAGTTTTTAAGATGGGGAAAGCATAGAGATCCTGATAGCATAATTTAGAGTACATTGTGAATGAACTGGTCTTCATAGTCTGTAAATTTTAAGTTAAAACAACAAAGTTGTAACTATATTTTTATTGTCTGTTCAGATCCAGGTTACTTTATTTTTAACCATAGTTAGATTTGGTGTTTTCATTCTGGATTTCTTTTCTTCTAAACTGACTGAAGTTTCCCTCTTTGTTGTCTCCACAGCCTGCTCCCCCCAGAGACGCTCACTTCGTCAGCACCAAGAAAAACCAGCCACAGCTGCTGGAGCCCATCCCCTATGAGTTCATGGCATAAAGTGCTCACTGAAATAAAAATATTTGTACACACGCTCCTTGTCATGTTGTTTGTTTTTTAATGATCTGAATGGTAAAGTGCTGTGATGTGCTGTCGCTCTGTGATGATTGTCCTCCTTTGATGGTTCAGTGAAATCAAACGCACTTTTTATTTCACCGGCGATCTGAGAGCGACTGTCACACACGTCACAAGCATTTCACATCTGTTCACCTGCACCTGTCGGGTATTCAAGGCTCATCCTGTTTTCACCATCAGTAATCTAAGTAAGATCTAAGTAGTGACCTCGGTCAACGGGCTTGGTGACTATAAGCTATTAAAAGGCCCTCACGTGTTTACATTTAATTTCTTGATTAGACTTCATGTTGGGACTCTAATCCTGCTGCACATATTAAGTCAGACATCTTCAATCTTTGTCATGACTTGCTACATATTGTTACCAGCGGTGGAAGAAGTATTCACATCCTTTACATAAAAGTAGAAATACTGTAGTCAGAAAATACTCCATTACTAGTAAAAGTCCTGAATTCAAAATTCTACATAAATAAAAGTACAAATGTGTTATCAGCAATTTACTTAAAATAAAAGTACTCATTATGCATACTGGCTACTTTTAGAGTGTTTTATTATAATAGTATATTGTTATTAATAAATACATGTAAGAGCATTTTAATGTTATAGTTTATAAATGTGGAGCCAATTTCAGATACTTTGGGTAGATTAATAGTAATATTGCATCATTTAAGTGTATCATGATTTTTAAAATAAGTAATTTATACAGAACTTTCTCATAAATTTCATAACATTTAAAAAGAAAAAGAATTTAAACCATGAAAATAGCTTATGTAAAATCAGTGGAGTAAAAAGTATATTTCCCTCTGAAATGTAGTGTAGTGGAAGTATAAAATGGAAATGGTCATGAGAAGTACAAGTACCCTAAATTTGTACTTAAGTGCAGTACTTGAGTAAATTAACTTAGTTACTTTCCACCACTGATTGTTGCTATGACAAGTCAAACTTTTCAGGTCAATAAGTTGCTATCTAGCAACAATAATGACCCTTCATGCCCATGATGTACCCACACAGGTGTTTCCATTTAATGTTTCTGATTTGACCTCAGTATGCGGACATGTTATGACATCATGATCATTTTTATTCCCAGTGGTACATAGAGATTAATCACCTCATGTAATTCCCTGAGAGCTCTGCCTGACTTCAGTGTGAGCAGACATCTATTCAGAATAACTGAAAACACCAGTATGAGCTTGTAATAAACTTAAAATTGCCCAGTAAGTCTACTTAAGACAGCAGGGATGGTCTTTGTAGTTTAGGAGGTCAACTCACTGGTTTAACTTTCCGCACCAGTTCAACAGTCATGACAAACTCATGCTGTCCTGCCAAGATTTATTGTTCAAACCCACAGAAATTAAAAGTACTAAATATGTCAGACAGAAGATTTGAGAATTATGTGTATAATGACACACAAGACGTCTAAAATATTTTTATCTTATAGTACGGTGCAGCCATAAAAACACAAGGACTCACTGTCAACCTGGCATCAACGAACAAGCAGACAAAGAAAATGTATATGTGGTACTTTCCAGGTAGAGTAAGATCATTTTTCCAATTTAAAAAGGGGGAAATGAAAGGAAACTGGATGTTTGGGGTTTAGTAACAGTTTGACGGGATGCTGTCAGTGATATCTTGGGTTAGTGGGTGTGTGAGCTCCACAAGACCATGCAGACATGTCGGTGAAAGCAGCTGTAAATGAGACAATCTCAGTCTACAGTAGGAGGCCTGGTGGTAGTTTTCTCTCTACCAGTGCAGTAGGTGGCAGTGTGCACCAGGTTATTGTGCTGAGCTCAAAACAAGCATTCGGCCTGGGTTACAGAACATCAAATTTACTGAGTCCAGTAATAAGTAATGTTGATCTGTATTATAATACTAATTCATTCAAAATTCTACTTTGACTTGGCTCCATTATAACCACAGATATAGTTCATCTTTGACCACTCAAATTTACAGTTGATATACACTCCCCGGCCACTTTATTAGGAACACCTGTGTAATCTAACACAACAGCTCTGCCATAAATTCTACTTTAACGAAGCTTATACATTTTCAGTTTTTGGTGATATTGTCAGAAAGGTGATAATTCTCCTTTTTATTATTGAGTTTGTAGTGGGTGGTGGTGGTTCACTGGAGTGCATTATATTATTAACATACATGAGGGGGGCAAAATATTAGGAACACTTTTCAATACAATGCACTCCAGTACACCATCACCAACCACTATGAGCTCAATAATAAAGTAGAATTGTCACCTTTCTGACAATGTCAACAAAAACTGAAAATGTATAAGCTTCGTAAATGTAGAATTTATGGCAGAGCTGTTGCATTAGATTGCACACGTGTTCCTAATAAAGTGGCTGGTGCGTGTATTTTTGGGTGTTGCAGCATCAACACTCATCATTATTCAGCAGTTTCCTTAAACTCTCCCAAACTTATCCATCATGATTTTCCTGCACACCTCTACAGACGTAATGTAGAGGTTGGTGGTAAACCAAATATTTATTTTACTGTCTAACTATGTACAGTTTTAAAATACTTTGTCAAGCAGGATTGAACCTTCCTTAGATTTCAATATAAAACATGTATCAGCGATTGAGTAGCTGTTTAAGTATGGGTTTTTAATACATAATAATTAAATATAAATATTTGTACAACATATTTTCAGCAAGAAGCATAAAGTGCTTTTCAGTGCAGGATAAAATGAAATGAAAACAGGATATTGAATACTGTAAGAGCAACAGTATTAAAAAAAACCCCACATAAATCACATTTTAAGGTGAATCTACAGCTTTGATCAGTCAACACATTTCTTAATATCCACAATTTAGATTTGATTGGGCAAAATGGAAATTGTATTTTTCAATAATTGTCTTCACTAGTAAATAGTCACAATGCAAATACATAATCCGCCTTTGAGAAGTTAAAATACAACTGTGACATGAAATATATTTTATATATCTGTATCTATATATACCACCGGTATCATTAACTGCCATTAAACATTTAAAGCAGCCTGTAAACATCGTCACAACAGTTTCTCATTTCTGTTCACCATCCAGCAGGAATTCCTTTATTTTTAAAGGAAATATCCGTTTTGTATTTTTCTCCAGATAAAATAATAAAATGCATGTATTAGTCATACCTCTGTGTGTGTATGTGTGTGTGTGTGTGTGTGTGTGTGTGTGAACCGCTTGTCCTACACTGTGTGTGTTTGCATGTGTGTGTGTGGACCACTTGATGTGTGCTGTTTAATCAGTGGAGGCTGAATGGCTGGCCGGTTATGTGACAAATAGGTTATCTCATCCCACCTCAGTACTTTATCCAATATTTACACGAATTAGGACCAGTTTACAGAGATAGGGCCAGCAGCTGACAGGATGAAGTGTGTGTGTGTATGTGTGTGTCTGTGTGTGTGTGTGAGAGAGAGAGGGAGAGAGAGAGCAGGCCAACAGTGAACACTTGAATTTTCTTAAATGAGAAAAGATCCGAAAAGAAGACTCATATATGTAGAAGATGGATTTTTCCATAGCGAATAGAGTCTTTATATATTAATTAAAAAGATGGGGAAAAAAGCACAAAATGAACGTTGTAATCCCAGAGTGGACACTGGTGAGCACCTTTCAGAGATAAACCTGCTCAGGTTGTCTTCACCCTCATAACCCTCCAGGCCTGAGGTCAGGGAATTCAGACCCAGGTCTTATCAGGACAGAGTAATAAGTATCCAACAACCCGAAGAGATAAAACCAGGAAAAACACATGGAAAAATAAAATGCAATCAATCAATGAGGGAGCTGGCAGCCAAAGCCTTTGGTATTGATCGGCAAGGTCTGGATTTGCTTGTAGTATTTAAGTAAAACGTTGCCTATAAATATTTATATATTTTATTATTCAATATGTTTATTCAATATATTTTATTTTATATATTCTCACAGCTTTAAGCAACACATTAAACATAACTGAACACAGACTGCATCTACATTGCTGCTATTTTCTAATTAACCAAAGATCAAATACTCCCATTATATCTCATCCAAAACACTCCAAATATCATAATATGATATTCATCCTGCCTATACATCTACAGTAGGTCCTTTGTGTGTGTGTGTGTGTGTGTTCTCACAAATACACCTGAGCGTCATGTGTGACACTGGCTCATGGAAGTTACTGATTGAAGGAACAAAAGGTAAACAGAGGAGAGAGAGAGAGAAAGCAAGTGAGAGGGAGAGGGGCAGAAAAAAAGGGGGGGGGGGGGTTTGTGAGGCTTGTGGATAAAAGCTGTGGAGCACTATGAACTCCTTAATCACACACGTTTGACACACACAGATTGAGTCTGTCAGCTTGGCCAGCAGCTCAGAGCAGCTGTATCGACCCGGGGTGTTACATATTAACCACACACACACACACACACACATACACACATATGTTAGGTCACTTTTGGGGACGTTGCATAGACTTACATTCATTTCCTGGAGACTTACCCGAACCCTAACCTTAACCACTGACCCAGAAATCAGCTCCCAGATCCCAATTGGGGACACAGCTTTTGTCCCCAATTGGACAAGCCGTCCCCAATTAACTGGTCTTTGTCCCTAAAGTACAAAGTAGGCTATGTCAGACACACACACACACACACACAAACAGTAGATAATTGGATATGGACTCAGACAGGCTTGCACCACTGATGCAAGAGAAGTGGTGTGTGAGGAAATGTTGCTCAGCATGATACAGAGATATGAAATTTCACAATTACCTGCCCTCATATCTTAGCTGATCACATTTGATTTAATTGCAGGCCATTACATCCAAATTACAGAGAAACATACTGTATGTTCTCACTTACAACACCTCTGATACAGTGAGATTTTTAGTTTTAATTATGAAGGTTGTGAGATAAATTAAGATTTGCTTTATTGGCATGAATGTCACAACAACAATATTGCCAAAGCATTAAGAGTCAATTAACAAAATAGCATTAAAATAACATTACGATTGACATGTATTAATTATATATAGCATATCTATGTATACAGTATATCCTATGCATGTATTTGTGTGTGTGTTATATGTGTCTCTGAGATCTCTGCCTCCATTTGAGGACAGTGGACATGAATAAGATTAAAAGTGTCTTCAACAACAAACAAACAAAAGTCTTCCAGTTGTTCTAGATAATTCACAGACTTCGCTGTCAACTTTCTTTGGAGCTGCCGTCTACTGAAGAAATGCTCCCAGTGAAAACTGTGAGGAGAATTTTGATTTCTTTAATGATGTGACAGTTGTTTTTGCCGAATTATCCCTCACTTTAGTAAAAGTAGAAATACCACAGTGTAAAAATACTCCACTGGAAGTAAAATCCTGCATTCAAAATCATACTTAAGTAAAAGTGCAAAAGTATTATCAGCAAAATGTACTTAAAGTAAAAGTACACGTTATGCAGGACAGACCTTTTACATGTCATATTATTGGATTATTGCTATTGATGCATTCGTATGTTATTATGTATTTTAAATTAATATACTTTTGGGCACTTTATAACAATCATTACCTATATTTTATACGTTGATCATATGATTTCTATGTGAAATCTTAAACTAACTATACTGTCAGATAAATGTGGTGTAGTAAAAGTACAATATTTGAAATGTAGTGTGAAGTAGCATGAATTACAAATACGTCAAACTTCTACTTAAGTACAGTACAGTTGTAAAGTATTAAATGTAGTGAATGGAATATAATCCCATTCATTTGAATTGTATTTGGGCGGAAAAAACAGACAAACAAAACCAGATTTACCCTCAAATAGCTAAAAACCACCAGAGATAAGTGAGAAATTTTTTTTTTTTGTAATTTGGGTGAACCAACGCCTCACGATCCCTCACACACCTTTGCTTCTCGACTGTGAGGCAACCATGGGTGTGACAGTGTGTGTCCACATGACCTGTGTGTGTTTGGGATCGGCCTGAAAGGTTTGACAAAAGCACAAGGAAATCCCACTCCAGGCCAAACAGAGTGCAGGCTGTATCTCTGTGTGTGATAGGTGGGGTGATAGAGTTTGTATGGTCATATATGTGAATATTGGGCCAGCTGTATTGATCCTGACCCTGACAGCGGCGGAGGGTGAGGGAGGGGGGGACCGGATGAGGCTGATAACCGTGTCAACTGACCCAGGCATGCTCACCTGAAGCGTGGGAGGCCACTGAGGTAACGCCCAACAGGCTCTCAATAGGCCTCATTCACAGGAGTCAGTCAAAGGTTTCACATGAGAGCATGGCATGGGCACAGAGGGTGATCTCAAATGTTTAGACAAGCAGATAGTGTTATTGAATTGTCTCTGACTTTGTTTTTAAAGCCTTAAAATACATTCTTGTATGGTAATATCTTTAATATTTGAAGTCCTGCTTAAAATAATTGATCATTTTAGCATTTACATTGATTTAAAGTGAGAATATGCAACTTTTAGACAAAATCTTTTTGCTTTTCATTTCATAAGCAATAAAATGCACCTTTGCTCAAATCAATACACTCAGGACTTTTGCTGCTACAGACTTACTTGGTCTAGTATGACCAGTAGCTTACGGCAGCCAATGACAACACACTTCAGATAGATATTGCTGTGTTATTGAGTCAGTGTGCTGCCTTTATGACTCTTCTCTGTTTGTGTCACCTTTAGCATTTGCTATTATCTTATAAGTGTCACTTGTAGCCTCTTGGTTGGTTCAGTTTCAGGTTTGTGGGTTACAAAGAATTTCACTGAAGACTAATTTCTGACAACAATAAATCACACGTATCACAAAACAATATTGGAGAGTTGATAAGATTAGGATTAGAGCAGTAAATTCTCTGTGTGTGTGTGTGATTAATGGAGACAGACAGTCGCCTCTCCCGCTGGCGCTCACACACAACACACACACACACACACACACACACACACATATACACACACAGCAGATCAGCCGATAGGGATGCATACTGCAAGGAGCCTGTCTGACATTTTTAAAACCAGAATCAATCAATGTGGAGGAAGGAGTCAAAGACGTTTATAATGTTTGAGTATCAATGGGATCACTATCAAACTCAGGGGCCTAAATCACTTTCTTACATCTTAAATGCTGAATCACTTGTACTATAATCCTGTACAGCAGAATGTAGGTGACTACTGAATATATAAATAGCAATATAGGATGCTATGTTTTAAGAAAAAGTCCCTTTGTGTTGTAGTAAAAATGTTTAAAAGTCAAATCTGCTCCATATTTTTCATTTTCCATATGAGATAGGATACCCCCCTTTCTTCCTCCAGTTGGTACGATCCAATAAGATAAATCAAGCACAGGTGAGCTGCTGGTTGTAGGTCAGTAAGTGTCCTGCCCCTTTTTTACAACTAGTTTTGTCTGTGACCACAACACCACATCTGACATCTCTTATTAAAGATGGGGGAGAGGTTGCAAAGCCAAAAAAGCTACGTTTGCTCTTTTTTTGATTGTAAAGCTAAGTTTAGTAAGTCATGGAAGCTAGAGGCTCATCTTTGCAAACACACAGGATTGGTAAGTGGCCCTAAAACGGTAGAGGCCAAAACTGAACACATGCAAATAGTTGACATGACAAACATAAAGTGACTATTAACTATTTAACGTTGTTGGGGTTTATGTGTCAAACGTTTCTTCACCTTAGAAACCGTTCTCCTGTGAAAAATGTGACAAGAGTTTTTGCACTCGCTATCAGCTCACCAGACATGAGCTCAGTCACAGCGGGGAAAAACCTCACAAGTAAGCCACTGTGTCCCTTTTTTTCTTTTTAAACTGGGAAATTTAAAATCAATTTGGTGTTACTCAAGCTACATTTGATCTCCAGGTGTCTGACTGAAGGATGCTCCGAGGCCTTCGTCACGAACGCCAGCATGAAGAACCACATGGCTCGAGTTCACCAGCACCAGGAGAAGCAATATCGAGTACAGTAATCCTTAAAGTTTCTTTTATTTTCCTTTTTGAGTTAAATTGCTTGCTTTTAGCTCCTGTTTTTTGCAGTGTGATCATCGGGGCTGCAAAAAGGACTTCAACAAGAGGTACCAACTGACTGCCCATAAGGGTGAGCACCAACAGATTCTGCCATTTCAGTAAGTTACTTCTTGATTTGTGCAAGAATAACTGGAATTTTTGTGTCCTTGACCATCTAAAATCTGAACTTTTTAATCTACTTCAATGTAGTTGTACTTTCAAAGGCTGCACAAGAGAATTTCCCTCTCGTGGAAAACTGAAGCACCATGAGAAAGTACATGCAGGTTCGTTGATAAATGGAACATTTTTTTTCTTCTTAACCCCCAAATTTTACCTTGTTTAACCAGAACTACTCCTGTCTCTTTTCTGCAGGTTACACTTGTGAGGATGAAGCGTGCCCTTTCCTGGGGAAGACATGGACAGAATATCAGAAGCACAGAAAGGAGCATAAAGGTAGGAACGCCTGTCTTGTTGTTCCTCATAAACCTGTACTGTAACACGCCACTGAATGGAAACATGACTTCCGTTTTCTCAGTCAAGCTGCCGTGCGGAGGGTGCAAAAAGCAGTTTAACAACGCCTGGTTCTTGCACCAGCATGAGCTGCGTGTCCACTCTGGGGAGAGGAGGATGTTGATGTGCCCCAGAAAAGGATGTGGCAAGAAGTTTACTCGTCGCTTCAACTTGGAGAATCACGTACTGGGAGACCATGAGGGCAAGAAACCCTTCAGCTGTGCGTTCGCTGGCTGTGGGAAGAGCTTTGCCATGAAGGTAAACCTGCACCTCCAGTATGAGCTTCAGTCCATCCAAATCAAAACATTTTCTCACACTTATACTGGTACACCACCACAACGGAGGCTAATTGACTTTTGTTTACATCCTAGCAGCATTGAAATATTACATTCACTGTTTCTTTACAGAAATAATGTCCTGGTTACTGAGGATACTACATCTTTTGTCTCTAGTTATGATTATGAAACGGTCTACAATGGGGTCTGTAATATCCTGATTGATAAAATCTAGTTTTCAAAGGTAACTTCTCAGTGTCTTGAGCAGCACAAACAACACAAATACTTGTATGGAAAACCACAGAAGTAGGTATCTCACAAAGCATGTTAAATTGAAAATATCTATATGGCTTCACCCTTCAAGAAGTGTTTTTTTTTTTTTTTTTTTGATTGGGGTAAATTCACCCTTAACTTGCTGAAACAGTGTGGTTGGTATGTCACTTGGTAACTGGTCTTACTGTATTGTTCAATAGGAGAGTCTGTGGCGACATGGAGTGGTGCATGACCCAGGAAAGAAAAAGCTGAAGGTAACATGTTTGGGTTTTTTTTGCTTTTTATTAAGAAAATAAGGCGTTTATCCCCTTCAATCTTGTCCTTGTAATGTGCGGTTTTGTTTCTCTTCCAGAAACTGCATCCTAAAAAGAATCAGCCCTGGCGTATTGCACTGCAGGTCAAACTGGCAGCTGCAGCCAATCAAGCGGAGACCAACAAGCTTGCTGCAAAGCTGCGAAATACACGTTTAGAGGATACCAAATCTTGAGGCTGCATTATAATGAATATCTTTGCTGGAACATGTTTGTTAGTGGTGAAACAAATCACTTAATGTTTCTGTTGATTTACTTTGTTTATGAAATAAAGCCTCATTACTACAGCACTATACTAGCGGTGTTTTCAAGGCTTGTTTTCTAAGTGACTCTGCGTATAGTCGCTAATGAACCGCTTCCAACAGTAAATCCCCCACTTGCAAAGTGGAAAAGCACGCTGTGGAGCCATGAATCCTTTGAAGGAAATGTTTATTAAACAAACAGAACACACATTCACACACATGTATAAAACTCCAGCTGATGGGACAGCTGGTTGTCATGGTGATGAGGCCTAAGGGCAGTTGAGCCCCCAGGGTGCGGCAGGTTTCTAATAAGGCCTCAGGCTTATTCAGCTGGATACAGCGCTGGTGTTGCAGAAAATCTTGATTAAAGTGATTACAGGTCATTATCCTAGATGACAGAGGATCACAGGCTACTTTTTTTTATTTCTTTTTAAATATTCTATCTCTACCTGCAACGATGCATCCACCTGAATACAGCCCTGGATTCTACAACTGCCTAGTGAGGTGAATACAGCACAAATTGCCTGTTAACAGTTGCAGTATCATTCTCCCCGCGGGAGTGAAGACAACATGACCATATGAACACAGCAGTGTGTTTGTGAGTGCAGTCTGTCGAGTGACATGGCACGATCTGGATCAGTTCCCACCTGGTCAGGACAGGCTTGGTCCTGCTGGGTCTACTACAGCTCTGAATGCTTTTGGTCCTGGATTAAGCCCGGTATGGAGCGATGTACAGTAGCGTGTACCAGTTCACTTTGGCCAAGGTCGTTCCCAATATAGGACATTCTGGGTGGACTCAGTGTGGTTGCGCAGCCTGCTTATGATCCGGCCCAGCTATACCAGGCTGCCAGGCCAGGAGACCACAGTAAGCGCCACCCGGCTGCGCTGCTCCTTCAGCATGGGCACCAGCGCTGAGTGGCTCATTCCTGCTGTTGACAGGCCGTTGACCGCCACAATCATGTCACCACACCTAGGACGACAGTATGGATTATAAACAGGACCTGACAGCGTGGTATGATGTGCCGTACAAATAGCATTATGGAGTCTTTATATTTGACATGTGCTATAGGAGTGGCTTACAAAGCAAGTGACAAAATACAGCTAAAGACTTGAGCCAGCGATATTTTATATTTTTGTAATTGTCAATAATTTCTCAGTACTTTCCGAACTCCCTACCCAAACCTATTCATCCCTACTGAAGATAGGAGTCTTTAAAAATGGGTTGCAAAAATATACTTTCATTTAAAAAAAAAAAAAAAAAAAAAAGGATAAAATATTTCCTAAAACAGCTGAGTACATAGTGCATCTGTTGGGGACTATTTTCAGCTGCAGATTTGATGTTCTGGTGAATATTTATGGAATTTATATTTACTCATTTAGCAGATACTTTTGTGCAAAGCAGCGTACAAATGAGGTTCAATCCAAGCCACAGTAGACAGCAGCAGGACAGTTTATGTGGGATTGCATTTAAAATAAAGTGGCCATGTCCATTGTCATGAGCAAACATGTCAGCCAGTGAAATAAGCCAGAGGAATAAACTTTATCAGACTAAAACTACACAGGGAATACTTGTTAGTTGTTCTTGGTTTGGGTCTTTTCATGGGATTTGTTGACAATAAAAAAAACACCAAACCTATCCTTCATTTTTCTGTTGCAGAAACAAAAGGTACAGAGAAAATAAGACCCAGATGAGAAACCACGAAGGAATTCAGCTAGAGTTCAGTTGACAGACATTAAATTTGACACACAATATCTAAAACATTTTATAAAACATCAGGTCAGGGTTTACCTTTCGTTTTTTAATCTGATGTCCATCTTTCTGACTACTGTTCGTCTCATATAGGGCTCTTTTGTTTTGTGTTTCTTTTGGTTTATTGGTAGTTGTTTATGGTACAATGATAAATAAGACAGTGATGACACAGCAAAAAAGGCCACGCCTATGAAGTTCAGTACAAAAATTTTAATCACTAAGAGGCAAAGAAAAGTAAACTTTATTTTGCATAATCGTATTTTTAAGCACTAATTATTTGTTCTTGAAATTTGCAAATGTTAGCAAGTCTTGTATTAGGAATCTTGAATTTTACTAATCACACAGTTGTTTCTGATGAAAGGTGATATAATTCGCAAATCAACTGAAAATGTTATTTTGCTCTTTGATTGCACTCTGTAGTGTGGACTAACATCACGCCACTCTTACCTCTCGCCCCCTGCAGGTCACAGTTTATCCACCTACTAACTCACCACAACAGCACCGCTAACATAAACCACAGATAGTCGTGTGAAGAGCAACTCACTTGAGGCGTCCGTCGTAGTACGCAGGTGTGCCGAGGACAATGGTCTTGATGAAGAACGCCTGGTTGCCGTGGGTTTCTTCATAGCCGCCAACGATGCTGAAGCCCCAACTGCCAGGGTGGTTCCTCCGCAGTACAATCTCATGACTACTGTGCAGGTAGCTGCGAGAAAAGATTGTAGATTGAAGGAGGGATGGATGGATAGATTTCCACACATCTTTTTTTTGCCAATTGAACATTGTTTTTTGTATACTGTTCCTCTAAATACATTTACCTCTTGCAATTGCAAAAAATGCAGTCAATTTAGCAATTTTTGCATTATTTCTCTACTTTTCTGGGAACTTTTGAGAAGCGAAGAGCAGTAGCACAAACAGGTAAGAGAGGGAGGGAATGAAGGAGAAAAAGTAGGACTAGACAAACTAGACAATTTATCCAACTGACCTTAATTTAAACATATTACAATTTTCAATAAATTGGTAGAATCCTGTATAATTGAACTAATAATAGCTGCAACAACCAATAAAATCTAATAAGATGTTCCACCACCAATCAATCACCCCAAAGTCCAGTCCAAAAACCCAGAATCTTTACCTGCTCAGTCTGTAATTAACTAGAATAAATAAATCAGAAATAATGCAATATGAAGACAGGACCATCATGCACTGATTTGTCAGAAAAATATGTCATCATTATCAAGGCAAGTGTCATAATTTATTGTGGCATACAGTATATTTTAGTTCATGCTGTCCAGCCCGAAGAAAAAGAGGTGAAAAATAGAAGAGAGTACTCTCAGTATCAGTTTGAAGCAGACTTCAGGTCATCGCACTGCATCAAAGAAATATATCATAGTGATACTCACACATCATAAAAACACAAATATTTAATATAGTCCACCCTTCCTCTGTCACCCTTCCTCTCCTCTGTGTGCTCACCTGGGCAGACCCAGCCACATGACCCACGAGGGGGACCAGTTGGCATCAAAGTCGCTGTCATGAGTGTGAGGCAGCAGCTGGTCGTGGTCGTGCTCCTCCACCATGCTGACCTCCAGCACCCGCAGCTGCACTGAGGGTGAGGCAGCGCTGGCCTTAAGGGTGCCCACGGCCTCACTGTGGCTCAGATACGTCAAGTCCTGACCGTTGATACTCAGCAGGACGTCACCTGAGGGAGGGAGGGAGGAAGCAAGAAGATGCTGTAATGTTTTTGATGTGGCTGAATCTGTCCCGTTACTGTCGTTCCTGAGGAAGCGCTCACCTCGTTTGATTCGCCCGTCCCTCGACAAGCAGCCGTGAGGTTGGACGCTGGTCACAAAGATCGGCAGCTCCCCGCTCTTGCTGCCCCGCCCTCCTGCGACAGTCATGCCAAGTGACTCCAGAGGTTCCTTCTTCACCGTGATATGTTTCTCCTTACAGGTCACACACTGGGACAGATCCTGAATAATCACACAAAGGAAACACAGGTTCAGTCTCAACAACAGCTCGATGTTCTTGAGTCTACTCTACTCTCTCATTGCACATCATTTTCAGTTTTTTCTGATTTTCACCAAAAACACAGATTTTTCGACTGTTTAAAAGAAAGACAACCAACTCAAGGTCTGCGTGAGAGTTCTGTTAGAAGAACATACGATATTTTGTGACTCTGAAAGAGGTTCTCAGGGACAAAATGAATGCTGGAGAGAAGAAAAATCATGTTTGCTTGGCTTTAATTTTCTCATATTGGCAAGAGATTTCTAATTAGATAATGAACTAATTGGAATAGAAGTTAATTGCTCTTTTGTTACATTATAGCTGGGCAAAATCCCAACTCATGGCAAAGGGTGAATGTCTCTTTAAAATACTTTAAAAACACTTCAGAGGATCAAAACCTGCCAACAGCCCGACTACTGACCAATCAGATGAGACTCTCTCTCTTTTATAGTTAAATGATTTTACAGTTCCATTTCTATTAAAACAGAGTTTCTAACAAATGGGGGGATATTATATTTGACTAAACTACATACATACTGATGATTATAGCTGCATTTTAATTGTGCACAGTTTCTTCCACTCCTGGATTTTCTTACAGTGTAGTTAGACCCTTTTAAACTCTCATTTCATCACTGCAGCTCAGAATAACCTGAGGCGACTTTGTGATGATAATTGGAAATGATAATGGAAACTAAACCCACTAGAAAAATAATCCACACTGTTAATTAACTGCCACGATGAATGATAAACCTCATCAGGCATTAACTACTTTTTGACTCTTGCTTTGAAGGAAAAAAACTCACTCTATACTCAAGACATACTGTAGTAATACTTCCCACATTTATTTAAAGCCTTAGTCTTACTTTTAATATTTGGAAATTGTCTCTTCAGCAACTTATTCTATTGGAATGATTATACTGTACATATTTCACCTTGTTGAGTTGGGGTTAGATAGCTAACCAGCGATTGTTTTGAAAAATAAAAGTACATTCCTCCAGTCCACAGGTAAATCTTAAAATACAAACACTTGGATGTTGGACATGTAAACATATATTTTAACCCATCTCCACACACACACACACACACACACACACACACACACAGTCATCTTCTCACTCTGTGGGTGCTGGTGCGGGAGAGGTGTATGGGCACAGGACTTGGGGTAGAGCTGTGGTTAGGCAGGAAGTGATCAAGGCAGTAAAGGTCTCTGGTGGAGCTTGATTTTGGCGGTGGCGGCGGAGTTGGTTTACTGGGTCGGCCA
This sequence comes from Thunnus thynnus, assembly GCF_963924715.1. NCBI lineage: Eukaryota > Metazoa > Chordata > Actinopteri > Scombriformes > Scombridae > Thunnus > Thunnus thynnus. Next base: position 12,988,604 of record NC_089537.1, read on the forward strand.
ATCATCAGGTGGACTCGCTCTCCGCTGGCCTAGAAAATCAGAGTCAGTGCTTTTAGGAACAACTCTGAATGATTTCTTTTGCTTATTTCCTCACTCAAATTTAGATATTTACAAAAGAAAGCATGAATGGCTTGTGTGCGCCTGAATGCATCTCCACCTGTATAATCTGTGCAGCCTGCTCCGGGGTGCCGTGGCGAAGGTCCTGTTCGTTGACAGCCAAAACGCGGTCATTACTGCGCAGCCTGCCGTCCTTCGCTGCCAGGCCTCCCTCCAACAGGTCCAACACAAACACTCCTGACTCATCCGTTCGCCGCACCAGCTTGATGCCAAGCTGCTCTGTTGAGTCCCGCTTATGCAGGGTGATTCTCAGTGTGGCGGGGCTGGACGGGGTGCCCTCAGGGGTGGAGCAGGGCGCGTGTGGCACGGCCGGGGTGGAGGAGGAGGAAGAGGGAGGCGCCCGGGAGGCACAGCGACGCTCCCTGAGCACAGTCAGCTGCAGAGTGGTACAGGGGCGTGCAAGGGTAGAGCGGGCAAAACTGTGGGGCACATTACTGATGTCCACATTGTTCACCTTGGGAGAGAGAAGTCAAAGGAAATTAATGTTTAAAACCTGCATTTGTACATTTTTGGGCTACTCAGGGGCAGCACAACAAGCTGTAAACACAACACTAACATATTATCACCTCATTAAAATGCCTTTTTACACATCCAGCAACATTAGCATTCATTTGGAGTCATGTTTCTGGCCACTTGATGAATATAACCTTAAAATTTACGCTTGTTTTAGCTCTGTTTTGGTCTCCATGAATTCCTGAGAAAACTCTAGTGTTCCACTATGTTCACCAGCCAGTCGCTAACTTTGTCTGCTGTTTTGTGCCAGGCAAGTGGTGGAAATGAGGTTGAGAAGAATGCTAAAAATCAAAACTATGAGCTGAAAGTTGCTTAAATGCTCCAAAGAGCTGAGTTGGGTGATAATTCTCTGTGGATTTGTCACAATGAACAACCCTTTTTACATAACAAGTAGTAATATGATCCATTGTTAATATAAAAATATTGATTAAAGCAGCTTTAAATAGGTAGAACAATGACAAGACGTTTTGCAAGGCTTTGGAAAGAATAATTTAAAATATCAAGAAAGGATTCATATGAGGTAAGATGATAATACTCAAAACCTGCACAAAAGATCTCTAGAAAAAGGAGAACTAATACACCGGTACAACATATACTGATACTGTTGCCCTTAGCATCTACAGTACATCAACATTAATCTTGAGCAAAACAATCACTGACTGAAAAAGTGAAGTAATGTGGTAAAAGTGATCGTTTGCAAACTCCCTTTTTGTATGAAAATGGGGCAGAATGTGAGATAAACTAATGCACTTGTTCAACAGAATTGTAACTGAAATCTTTCACCTGTAGTATCTGATCCCCAGCCAGCAGCCTCCCGTCTCGTGCAATGACCCCGTCTCGGTAGACTTCCTGAATCACAATGTTAATGAGAGGCGTCTCGTTTCCACCGACGATGCTGATGCCCAGCTCAACGTACGGGTTGGCCCGGTGGACCTCTATGGCGGTAATCTCTCCTTCAGGGAGGGAGGGCAACTTTACACAGCCTAATGGACACACAAATTACACAGCTGCAGTTCACAATTTAATGTCCAGATCTTTCTACCTTTTAACATAATGTTGCCTGAATGAGATCATCCAGTCATCTAAGATTACAGCTCCTACAATCACAAGGAGGATAAGTTCACATATTTTATATTTCATATCTCTTGTATTCAAGGAAGACTGGATGGAGGATGGAGGAAAAGATGTCGTACCCTCTTCAGCGGAGAGAGGCGGGGACTCGGGGCAGTCCCAGCCTGAGGAGGTGGAGCTGACAGACCGGAGGAGGTGGATGCAGGGATTACTGAGGGGCCGCTTCACCCTGGGGACAACACACTCCAACCCGACCACACCTACGACAGAGAAGGAAGAGGGAGACAAATAAAGTCTGCGAGGACAAGAAGATGAATGTCTTTTATAATGTGTTATTATATAATGTGTCAATCTAAACTTTATTGACTTTATTGGCAATCTAAATCTGCAGTGGATCGACTCACTGTCTTCCTCGGTGCTTTCCTCAAAGGCGGGGTTGTCAAGGCCGGCATCGTCTGTCCACGTGGATCCGTTGCTGCAGGCGTTGTTAGGTCCGGAGGGCGGCGACGGGGTGGCGTCCCTCAGGTCTGTCTGCGGGGAGCGGGGTGATCTGGGAGGGCTGGTCACCATCGCCCGCTCGTCCCCACTCTCGCATCGCGGGCCGTCCACACTGGTCTGCTGAGACTGCGTCCCGGGGCACCTTTCACCAAGCAACAGGCGTCAGTTTGTTAGTCCATCTGACGTGTAAAGAAAATCAAGTTCCGCATCAGTTAACTTGATGTGACGCTCAACTGATCACATCAGGGAGTTTCTCTCTTTTGCTGCCCCCCCCCCCTCCACAAGGGAGTTCAGAGTGCAGGGTCACGTGTAGCTGTGAGGGATTCAGTGGATACAGAGAGTTATTTTTGTAGGAAAGGTCCCAGCTGAATTAAGATACAGCCACATCAAGCTGTCACTGACCTCACATTTTTTTGTAGATTGCAAATAACTGGCTGCATATTTTTTCTACAGATTCCTGTCCAGATAGTTCCACTTTTTAACATAATGTTGCCCGACTATGATTATCCCATCATCTAAGATTACAGCTCTTAAAGTTCACATATTTTAAATCTCATATTTTAGATCACATTTAGATTGAAAAGGACTTATTTTCTGTCAACTGTTGTTTATTTCTCCATTTATCCATTAATTGTTCAGTCTATAACATATCGCAAAATAGTGAAAAATGCCCATCACAATTTTGCAGAGCCGATAGTGACAATTTTATCTGACCGACAGTGAAAAAAACCCTCAAAAATATATTTAATTTATGATGATATACAACATAGAAAAGCAGAAAATCATCACATCAGAGGTTCCAGAACCAGCAAAATCTGTAGGGATGGCATCATCGGCCTGTCAGTCAGTTGATCCTCCATTTTGGTCCAGAATGAAATATCTCAACAACTATTGGATGGATTACAATGAAATTTTGTACGGACATTCGTGGTCTCCAGAGTAATGAATCCTAATAACTTTGGTGATCCCCTGATGTTTCCTCTAGTTCCATCATGAGATTCACATTCGTGGACTGAACTGTTTGGTGGATTGCCATGATACACATATTCATGCCACATTCATTCAGTGTTATCACCACTTTTCATCCAGCATCATCATCAGATTAAAATTTCACTTTGATTTATGACCTAATAACTGCAAAACTAATAACATTCACGTCTGCCTCAGCTGTGCTTTGTGTTTGATGCTAATTAGCAAATATTAGCATGCTAACCGAGCCAAACTAAGATGATGAACGTGGTAGATATACCTGCTTAAAGGCTCTGCACATGTCCACAGGTGTTTTCAGTTATTCTGGCTGATTAGACTTCTACCAGAACAAGTGAATCACCTGTGTGGGTTAGTCATAGCTGTGCAGGGCCTTTTACATCAGCATGTTAGCATTGTCATTGTGAGCACATCAGATTTAGCTCAAAGCACTGCTGTGCCTAAGAACAGCCTCACAGAGCTGCTCGTATGGCTGTAGACTCTTAATCTTGTTGACTGATAAATGACGATTAATCAATTATCAAATGTGTTTAAGAATTTCTCACGGATTACTCAACTAATCGTGTTGGCACAGTTTAGATGCCAGAAATACCACCTTGATTCTATTTCCATCAAAATAAGAAAAGAACGCATCAATCTTGCCCCACATATTGATACTCCTCACTGGAAAACAATTAAAAATAGACAGACAGACTCAAGGGATCAATGCGGTCTCACTATTAATGGACTGAGGTATTTACTATAAGTGGCAGCTATAAACTGGTTGAATTATTTAAGTGCTTCTGTTCTTCCTGTCCTACTCCCTAAGAAAACCAGGACCATCTCTTACAACAGGAAAACGGATGTTGCTCTCCAACGATCTTTTTGCTCTTGTAATATTTAAAATATAAAACACTAAATAACCGGTTGCCTTACGTAATGGGTTTCTGTCTTTGACTCATCCATCAACCCCAAGGAAAAATGGTTTAAAGGGGAAAAATATTCACATATTAAAGCTGTTTGGATCTTGATCAAAGACAAGAACAGTGAATACATCAGTCTCCCTGTCATTTAGCTTTTCTGCTCAGACAGAGAGAAACACCAACATTTAACCTGCTAACAGATACACACAATCAGTAACAAGATCAGCAACCCCACCTTGACCACCAAAGAACACTGTGGCCTGGCACTCTCATCTTTTAATCTAATGTCCAGGGTCTGATCCTTAATCTTCAACATAAACAATGTTGACTGACAAAGTCACACAGCCACAGCAGACTCTTGGCCTCCTGTTACTATCTTAGACCTAAGTCTGCAGGGCAGGGGAGCGGCGAGCCCACGTGGTCCAGAGGTTTAATCTTTACTAAAGAATGTCACGTTAGTCCTCACAGTGAACTTGTGTGATCTGTCTTAAACGATTTTTCCTTGTCTTCTTGTCACAACTTTACTGAGTTGTTCTCGTCTGTTGATGTGACTGATTAAGGAGATTATTGACAATAAAGTTTATAGTTTATAGGCTATAAAATACCGAATCTTACGGATAAGAGCAAACCAAAGAATTCAGATATCTTCCATCTTTGCTTGTTTTTCTGCTATTTTCAATCTTGGATACACTTAAAGCCAGACTGTGTGATTTTTAAAAGATGAAATAACATATTTGTCCTCTCACAAATGAAAAGTTGATTTTATAAGCATTAAAACACACCCTTACGGTTTGGTTACTACGTCTGTACTTGGTCTGGTATGATCAGTATCTTATCTAGATATGACTGTGTACCTGGCATTGTTGAGTCAGCTTGCCAACTTTATGACTCCTCTCTACTCGTGCTTCTATTACGTAACGTTTTACCATCCTGATCACTGCTACACAGTAATTCAGCAGCAAAATCCACACAGTGTCGCTGTAAAGATATAAAATCGAGACACTGTGGCAGGAGTTTCCTGTAAAAACAGCTGACTCAGAAAAGCTTTTAACAGCTTGTTAGCCATAGCTTGTTAGTGTGAGCTCGTTAAAGAAAATCTCCTCAACTTAACAGAGGTGTTTGGTGGTCAACGGATAACCAGTCCATAAGCAAGAGTCAAAACACCAATAGAACAGCAGCAAAAACAGACAGTCTTTAGAAGTATACTCCTTAATCAATAAAGAAGTTTATAATCTTGTTCCCCTCAGCTGTAAGTGGGTTTTTACACATTTATAACCAAAATATTTGTATCAAGCAAAGTAAAATCTATATATTATGCAGTGTAAATGTTCCAAATGGTGCTATATTATAATATACTGTCACATGCTGAATTAACACTACTTTCATCCATAACAACCAGCAGCAACAACTTCCTCCAGTTCCTCCAATGGCAACACACGATGCATAGACACACATACTACTTGCATTTGCGTGCCAGACAGGGCAACAATGACAGCAAGAAGAGGTAGGTGAAAGGAAAGAAACAGCAAGATAGAAAGTAAATTCAGAGGCAGGTAGCGGAATAGAAACAAGGAATGGGTGAGATAAAGATGCCATTTCGCCATCCCGAGTCGCGCTGACCTCAAATCACGCTGTGTTCGACTCACCACAGGCCAGGGTTGCCCTTGGCTGTCTCGCAGAAGAAATGGTTGAAAAGGTCTCTGGTGTTGAAGTTGCTCAGCATGATTGCAGAATGAGAACATGGAGCTTCTGGTCAGCCAACCCATGACTCTGTTAGGGAACCACTAATCCCCCGTCACATGACCTACAGCCCAATAATCCCCTCAGGGTCTCACAGCACCTGGTCCAAATGGGCCAAAAGCCAAAGCGTGTGGATGGACGGAGACCTTTAAGGTTGAAGGTGATGGGTAAGTCTGACCATTGCAGACTACAACCTATATGTCCAAATGTTCCTTCCGGTCGTGAGTATGGAGAAGTTTTGAATGCACGTCACTTAAATGTAGTTTTTAAAATAATGTCTGAGAAAAATATTATACAAAGGTAACATACTTGTGTGGTGGACAATTCATAAGTATAATGCAATTACTTTGAGGCTATGTGTTAAAATTCATGATGTAATCAATATATACTTTTTAAGCATACTTATAGTCCTTTATTTGTCTGTATACTTATGCATTGCTATTAAATCAGAAATATGTTCATGTATAAAGTGTCTTCTCATATTCTACAGGATGTTCTGTGATCTTTGTCACAGTTCTCGGGTAGGGAAGTTAGGGACTTTCTTTTCTCTTCAGGGGCATCACGTTCTTAAAGGTTATGCATGATCGATAGTTTGTTAAGACAGACGTAGGGTAAACAAATATCAGACACTGTTGTTTTTCTGATTACCAGCCAATTATATTTAGGGAGGTGTTATAAGCATTATAGAGGGCCAATGAGATGAACGAATGAGAGTGGTGATGTGTCCTGTCAACTGTATATGTATAACTGAATGGTTTGTTCATTTCAGTTGCTCTGCGCAGAATAACTCAAGGTCTTTGCCAATTGTCAATTCAATAAAGACCTTAAATATTCCTCTGAAAAACTTGTCTCTGATCATTGTGTTTTGTCTCCAAGGTTATTTCTACTACACTTGTAACTAAGTGACTGTTGTCTTTGCTTATGATCTGATTGACTCCTACACAACTGCAAATAGGATGCATTGTGAGGTGAATGAGTCAGAAAAGTGTGTGAAGAGTGCATTAATCAAATCTGAAAACCTGCCTGTCATGCATGCATAGTCTTTAATATGTCATTATGTTTGTTCACAGCTTGCACACTCATCTAGTACGTCTGTATGCAAGCGTGGTTACCTGTGTTTGAGGTGTGCCTCCAAGTCACATCGTGGCATGCTAAGGGAGCAGACTGGGGTCAAAGGGCAGGACACTGACAGCTTGTCCAGCAGCTTGTGAACCAGTATGCTGGATCTGCGGCACGCCTGCAGCTGCAGCCGCGTCCTGTCCAACGGGCAGAAGTCCCTCTCCTGGAGGAAGCTACGCAGGCAGCGGGCGCAGAAGGTGTGGCCGCACGGTGTGTCGAGTGGCTGCACCAACGGCTGCAGGCAGATGTGGCACACAAGGTCGTCGTCCACTTCCAGGCGGTAGTTGTAAAGGTGGTTCTCCCAGCTGCGGTGGATCTGGCCACACTCAGAACACAGAGCCTCCAGGGTTGGCTCCACTGGCCCGGCGAGACCCACCTCGCAGCCTGGGCTGCCCATCTCTGTTCCTTCAACACAACTCAGCTTTGGCACAAATGACTCCAGTGGGGCTGCAGTGTTGGGAAGGGGCACACACACTCCTATCCCATAAGCTTCACAGGATGAACAGGTTGCAGAGAGGACAGATGCCCCCCAGTGGCTGATGGCACATCACCCTGCAGGTCAGAGGGCAAAGCAAGAGGGTTAAACAGCTGTTTCAGAAAAACAACAAGTGTCTGATTATGTGCTCGTGCATTTATTCATGTGGCAAATACTTTGTGCACGTGGGCGCACGTGTCCGCATGGATGTGTGAGTCTGCATTGGATCGAGAGAGGCACTGTGTGTGTGTGTGTGTGTGTGTGTGTGTGTGTGCGTGTGTGTCAGTGAGTGTGCTGAGATTATGTATTGCTGCTCCTGTCCACTAATCTGGCAGTATAATCTCTCTTTTGCTCTCGCCTGCTGCAATCTTCCAATTCCACAGAGAGGGAATTATCTGGGATTGAGGGAGAGAGAGGACACAGATCAGAGGAAGTGGGATTGGGAAAGCAACAGAAAGGGAAAATAGTGTCCGCGAGAGGTAGAAAGGAGCATAGAGAGAGAGAAAGAGTGCGGAGAATTAGACAGAGAGAGGAGCAAAGGGCGTGAAAGAGATTAATGGGATGTAAAAATCTAAAAGAGATAAAAAAGTGAAGAAAATGAGAAAGAAGAGAGAGGGGATGGGAGGAAGCAGAGATAGGTGAAGCTCTGAAAGGGCACTGAGCTCACAAAAGAGATAAGAACATAAAAGACAAAAATAGCAGGAATTCTTTAAACATTCCCTAAAGCGGAATTGATATTCTCTCTTTTGGTTCAGGCCGTGTACAGTAGATGCACTCAGTCTCCTCTGCAACAGAAAGAGAACATGCCTAAAGCAAAGTCTTGAAATACAGCACTCCACCGAGCAGAGAGTGTCCCCAGAGCTGATGCACTGTACAAGCTGATCACTTCCACAGCGGTTCACATCCACAGCCACTCAGACCTGCAGCCGCTCTATTAGCCTGAGCCCCTCTGGGCCATGATGCTACCGGCGGACAGCAGAGGGCGTGCCTCAGTACGCAGCAGGCTAGCCAAGCCACAGTGACTACCTGCCTCTGTTCCACTGAGGGTCTGCTCCTGTCTCCATGACGACCTGGAGCCTGTTCTGTTCAGTGGGGCTTGACATTCAGAGTGTAGCCGGAGAAGGATGCAGAGGAGCCACACAACAGATGCACTTCTCTCAGCAGGATGCTCTGCTCCTCCCTGGTACAGCCTGAAAGCTTGTCAGACAGTGCAGATGATGATGAGAGCCCCCTTGGTTCGTTTTTTGCTGCTTTTTTCGTCTTGTCTCCATGGCTACCCATTTCTGTGACAACCTGTCTCTCCTGTCTCCTTGGCTACCGGTCCGGTAGTTACTTATTTCAGCCTCCTTTAAGTACGTGCTCCTGTCTGTGTGTGACTGGCTGCTTCTGTCTCTATCCCGCAGCTGGACATGAATTAATCATGAGGACACAAGGCTTCTCTGTTCCTATAACAAAGCTGTGACATCACCACATCACACACACACACACACACACATTCATACACACGCACAGACTTGTAGACATGCAAGTATAAGTCTACACAAGCACAGGCAAACACACACACAGGACGCACAGCATGCGCAAGAGCTTTTTGGGTACCAGATCCTGCAAATAGTCTTTATCAATAAGTAAAGTCTTCAGCTTTTCACTGTGGCAGCAGTTTAGAGCCTTTGCCATGAAAAGCACTTAAATCTATTTTAAAACATCGCTGGACTCTGTAGCAACAGATTCCTAAACACAAGTCATATGAAGATTGGTGAATGCTTGTGAAATATCTCTCTTTTAATCCCAGTGTGTGTATGTGTATGTGTGTGTGTGTATGCTAGAGTCCAAGGCCATGCTGTTATTGTCATTGCACTGCTTTCTATATTAATAAATAACAGTCTCGGCCCTGCACCTGTCTTCATGCTCATTTTTCATTTTTTTCAAAGATGACAATCTAATCTTACAATCCGGGACAAACCATGAACTACACCTCACATGCAGGAATGACATTTGCAAATAAGATGAGATGATGTTTTGGCCACAGATTTAAAATCTCACGTCTTGTCGGCTTAGCCTACATTTTTATAAACCCCTCTCGTCATTTTTTTTCATATTGTATGACAGTATGGACTCAAGCATCACCATCTACAATCAGACACTTCACATCTTTACCACTAAAAATAATGGACAAAAAGCCTGTCTGGTGGCATCACTGTCACATACTGAAAAGATACTTTGCTTTGAGAGCTTTATTCATTTTATGTTTTCTTAAATTAGTTTTCAAATGTATCAACAGTCTAGCCCCAGAGCCTCTTTCCAGATGTATCCAAAGACAAGACAGTAACTAAATTTGGACAATCAGCTTTCTCCATAAAGGGCTGTCAACTTTGGAGCACAACTGAAATCAAATTAATTCCAGATATAAAATCAATTACAACAAAGGTTAAGTGCTGGCTGGCTGAAAGCAAACCAGAGCTGTACTCATTTTAGCTAATTGTACTCTAAAGTTTTTTTTGTTTGTTTATTTTAATGTTTATGTGTATTTTATTGTACTCTCATATCTGTAGTGTGTTGTGGTTTTATGATAATGAAAGCTGTAAGTAGCCCAATTAGGGAGAAGAGTTAAAAATTAGCAATAGCTATAAACTCTCTGTGCAGCACATCAGTGTTTTATGCTCTGTATTGGAACTATTTTAAATTGCATCGTCCCTGTCAAATACAATTCAAATAAAAATAGTCTCTTATCTTAACAAAAAAAGAAAAAATCCAGAAAGGCTGTTGGCCACTTGCAAGAACAGGCCTGCTGCTGTTTTGTAATGTCTGTAGCAAAAAGGCTGCTTTTATCACAACAGTCAGTCACACAATGATAACAACAAAAACACTGATTTAATTGGAAATTCATTTTTTCCTCACTGTCATAGTCCTAATTTACCATGGCAACGCACTAACTGCAGTGTCATGATCTGCTACCCGTTGAACACATTTGAACACCAGACAAGAGCATTTTTTTTAAATCATTGCCCCCATCTGTCTGACTCCATCCCACCCTCCACAAGCGGTGAAAAAAAAAAAGCTAGATGAAGATGAAGCGACAATGGCAATATCAATGCACAGCCAGCCGCACAGTGACACCGCGGACGTGCAGGCAGAATATATATGCAGATGTCATATTACCTGATCCGGCTGCTCCTCCGCGCCGCGCACTCCGGCCCCAAAAAGGGGGACGATTATTAGCTGCGGGACCTCAATCACGCATTCACCGCAAAGGACCGTTCCGCAAACCCGCACGAAAACGCCCCCGTGCCTCTGGCGGCGCTGGCCACGCCCACCGCTGTTCGTCACCGGTGTGGGCGGGGCCAGTGGCTGTCAATCCAGAGCAGAACCTCTGCCTGAACAGAAAAATGCAAAAAATAATCTGTTTTAAATTTATTATGAGGTTATCGTTTGTAATTTGATTATGTGAGTACAAAGTAAAAGCAAAAAGTAACAAAATCTATTGGAAAGTAGCTCTTTTGTGGACAAAAAAATGATCTCACATTTTCCTCTCATACTACAGTTATAACTACTTTTTCTACAAACCTTCATAATATTTTCATCTTCCAAATATTTTGTTAGACTTGCAACCCAATCAAATCATTGCATCCGCTCCTTCGTTTCAGGAAACTGACACTTTTTCAAGTTGTAACTAATGTCTTTATTGATGGCCTTTAGATTAGTTGTAAGTCATTAATAAACAGAAAAATCTCTCCTGTTGGTGAGTTCATTGTCAAGTCATTAATAAAAGCCCATACGTGATATAACTGTTCCCTTTATTCATAAATTATTAATAAGAAAACGATAATAAACTGCTGTCTTGCACTTCCCAATGTTAATCACAACTGTCTGATAATGTTTTGTTATAGTTACTAGTTATGTTACAGATTAAGATTTAACTGCCCAAATAATATTGTACATTACATTTAACTCCAGTTTCACCAACTGCAACATTACTGCTTCGACATTAATGCATAATGATAATGATAAGTACAAGTAATTTGAATATTGATACTTTTAGCACATTTTTCTGAAAATAGTCTTTTTTTTTTAAACTAAAGTAAGATTTTGCATGCAGGACTTACCTTGTGATGAAGTGTGGTATTGATACTTGACGTAAACAAAGACTTTGAATACTTACACAACGGAGCTCCAAAGTGCTCATTAGGAAACAAGAGACAGAAAACAAAAGTATCACTGGGGGAATACCATTACGATGAAATGAAAACTTTTGAAACGTCTTTTTATTTACTCAACATTGAACACTTTCGGATTCCGTATTATTCCACTGCTTGTCATTTGTTTTGTTTTAAACTATGCAAATGAACAAAATTCAAGATATCAAGTAGTATTAAAGCATTTAACTTATTTGTGATCCTTAAAAAAACATTTGCAGGGAAGTTGTGAGGGGGGGTTTGTGTCAGAAATGGAAGCGAAAGAAAGAAGCTTTTGTGATCAGGCATCATCACGGACAGAAAAAAACTCGGGGTCCTCAGTTGAAGGACCTCGCAGAGTAGTAAACAAAAGAGACGCTTCTTTAATTAACCAACAGTCATCGATTTTAGCCGAATCAACTTTGTTATAAGTTGTTATTGATCACAACGCGATGGCAGAGGACAGTGAACTGGAGAAGTATGTAACCGCTTTGCTGTTTAACGGCTCTTAACGGCTGTCTGTGCGCACACTTGTAGCTCGTTTCCCTCTTTAACCGTAACACCTCTCTCCATGTAAGGCAGGATATTTGTGGTCTAACAGCTGTTGTACTTGTTGTGTTGTGACACTTAAGTGCTTGTGAGAAAACCCAGCCACTGTAGCTCCAGCTGAAGATATCAGTAGTTGCTGTGCTGTGCGGTTAAAGGTCGGATAGATCAGCGAGTTTCCTTCACTCTGCTGATTCAGCAGCTGGGGTTCAAACCAGGACACTAACGTTAATAATACATAGTACTAATTCCTCTTCCACTCATTCACTCACTAATCATTCACTTTCTCCTCCACAACATGCATTACTCTGTTTTCTCTCAGTTAATTAAATTACACTATGTAACACAGTTTTTGTCCTGGTTAGTAAGTGTTATTTATCTTATGCCTACAAAGTATAGAAAATGGCTTCAAACTTTGCTCTTGTGACCTGGACAATGATATTTTGAAATTTACCTATTTTCAATGGGAAAACAGACGAATTTGCACATTTTTATTCACATAAAGTCAGACAAAAAAGCATATCGATCAAAATTAACATGTATTTATCCTAAAGTTGTACAAAAGTGATCACTGTCCTGGTCACAAAAGCAAATTTGAAGGGGATAATAGCAATTTTCCATACTTTTTAGGTTTAAACTATTAGGAAATGATATCTACTACCCAGGAACAAACAACAAGTAAAGAGTTGTTACACAGTGTTATTCTCCTCTTGGCTTGGCTCCCCCCTGAGGTTTTCTACTATCTTTGTCCTCAACTTCTACCCATTTTCTACCCTTCACTTGACTCATTTTTTAAGGCCATATTATTTCTTTATTTGTCCATCCAGGCGTGCAGTGGAGGAGCTCCTCAAGGAGACTGACAGGGCTCGGGTGAGAGCGGAGACCATGGGCCCTGCAGGATGGTGAGCACTGTCATCTGTATCATCTTGCACACATTTGGCATTTATGCTCGTTCGGATGTTACTTATCAGCTTGTTTGCACTGAGGCACATTTTTGTTCTTTAAGTGTGTAGTCGCGGTATGTTTAGGCTCATGTCTGTATGCCATATTCTCAACTAATTAAATGTCAGTACTATGTGAGCTCTTGTGCAGCATTCTGTGAATGTTTAATGGACTCATTTTTACTAAATTGTTCCAGATGAGTGAAAAGAACTGAAACAACTAATTGATTGATTGATCATCTACAGTTCTGTGCAAATGTTTTAGGCACTAAAAGTAAAGTGAGGATGCTTTCAAAAATGGCATGAATAGTTTTTCTTTATCATTTAACTTCATGCAAAGTGCAGAAGAAATTCAAGTGAAATCAGTATTTGGTTTTCCTTTAAAACAGCACCAGTTCTCCTCGTACACCTGCACACAGGTTTTCAAGGTACTTGGTTCTGTCTCTTCATGTAATCCCAGACTGACTCCATGATGTTGAGATCAGGGCTCTGTGGGGGGCACATCATTGGCTGCTGGACTCCTTGTTCTTCTTGTCACTGAAGATAGTTCTTTATGACTGGATGGCTGGATGTTTGTGGTCGTTGTCATGCTGCGTTGTCATGCTGCAGAATAAATTTGGGACATATCAGACGCCTCCCTGATAGGATTACGTGATGGATAAGAAGCTAAACATCTAAAATACCTAAAACATTTGCCCCGTACTGTACATCTAAAAATGTTAATCATTTTAAGGATACATTCACAATTTTTGAAGTCTGTCTTAAAACAATATTCAGGTGCCTGAATGAACATTGATACAGGTTTATCTTGCCTTAATCTCTCCTCCTGTTTGTACTGACCATTAGAAGATCCCTTCATAATGCGCTTACAGTGTAAGTGATGGAGGACAAAATCCACAGTCTGTGTTTTGTGCAAATATTTAAAAGTTTATCTGAAGTTAATGTGAGGCTTCAGCAGTCTGAGTTAGTCACTTCAAGTGGATATCTGCCATATTTACAGTCTTTTTAGCATCAAATTCCTTCTTTATGTTTCCTCAGACAGTGTTTCCCTGTTGAGCTGTGGTGGAAGTATAATAACAGAAAGAAGGACTTTGGCACTACAAAGACTGTAACATTGAAAGATATCTACTGGATTTGACTCATTTGAGTGGCTGAAGCTTCATATTAGCTTCAGATAAACTTTTAAATACATTTTTACACAGAAGGAGAAATGTGGATTTTGTCCCCCATCACTTACATTGAAAGCACATTTGATGGTCAGTATGAGGACCTGACTATTGTTTTAATGAAAAATTGTAAACTATCCTTTAAGTAAGTTTTCAAGCAAATATGTCAAACCTTATTTTTATTTCTAGCTTCTATTCACTTATTTTTGCATAGTTTTTCAATCATTTAAGTGAAACACAAAAATTTACTCAAAGTATAACAAAATAATACAATTTCCATAATTGACAAGGAGCAGACAGAAGAACAGTCTGTAACATTTTATATTTAAGTCAGACTTCATGATTAGTCATGTTGATTTAATGCAGGATGCGTAATGAATTCCTGTTGCTCACCATTAACAATCAAGTTACAGTTACTTCATACATGAATTGATATACCACCAAATAGGAAAGGAAAGCAGAACAGTACTAACAGAATATAGAAGTTACATAGAAGTTTTTTCATCATATTGTCCAATTATTTGATCTATATAAATTGTTTTCGGTTGAATAATAGTTGAACAACAAGTCATTTATTCCACATTTTCAATCAACACACTAAATTTTAGTTTCATTGTCATCTGTTTGTTGTGTTCCTTTGAATCCACCTTATTTAATCTTCTTATCGCTCTTTTGAAAACTTTGTTCTTCACTCTCCTGTCAGGTTGAAATGTCCACTGCGGAGTACCAACAAGCGCTTCCTCCTCAACACCCTGCGCTCCACCGGCCTGCAGCGGCACACCGGTGAGCCCAGCTCTGCCAAAAGAGGACGCCTGAGGAGCGAGTCCCCGGACAGAAGCCGTGTGCGCAGCAGAACGCCTCCCAGAGATCACAGGAATAATGGAGGCCACACAGACCATAAACATCATAGGAGCAGCCGCGGCAACAAAGATAAGAAGCAGGATAGAGACAAGGGAAGGAGCCACAGGCACAAAGACAACAGAGAGCAGAGACACGGGAAGGATGGTCGGAGCACAGACAAAGACAGACACCGACTTCATAAATGAAAGGACTTCTGTGCAGGTCAGGAACACTGCTTTTCCAGAGGCCACTCCCCTGTCCAGGAAACACAGAGGTGGACACTCCTCTGACCAGCCAACATGCTCCACAGACCTGCCAGTGGGCTGATAGGACATGGCTGACATGTTGCAAATGGAGGGAAAAGACAGAAAAGACTCATTTTAATCCCTGCAGATGAAGGAGGACTAATGTTTTTTTATTATTATTATTAACAGTTCACTTTTGAGGGTACAACCACATTGTAGTGTTGAGGTTAAGTCCAAGCCTTTTTTCTTACATTTCCACAGAAAATGTTAGTGAAAAAAATAAGAAATGGCCGTTATAGTCCAGATAACTTTTGATAAATGCCATTTTAATTTGAGGTTTCTTTTCTATTTTTATTTATTGAATCTCTGTGTCCTCCTTTCTCACACAGACTTGTGGTTTGGTGTTATTCTGTTTCACCTACAGTCCAGCAGGTTGGATTTCAATTATAATATCATTACCATTCTTCTGTGATTATTCACTGCTCATAATGTTTACATAAGCCATGCTGCTGTCGCCACTGGGTAAGCACATTTTATCGTGTCCAACTTTTTTTAAACATGTGTTTACCGGCTATCAGAAACGGTTTTGTTTGTCAAAGGAGAAAAAAAAAATCTTGTTTTCCTGACACTCCTACAGGTGCCCTAACCCTCTTGTATTAGTGGTCTCCAGCATGCAGTAATTTATTAACTATAAGTACAACAATAATAATAATAATAATAATAATATGATACAACCCGTACCTAAATACAGTGTTTTAGTGGGGTCAGAGGAGTTTCAGGTCACCAGATGGACATTTACTGAAGCTTGAAAGTGTTGTAATGCTTTTTATATCCGTCTTGTCCATTTGGTCTGTCTCCATGTGTTTAAGCTTTACGCTCTTTTTTTTTATTGTTCCACCTGCAGAGGTTTATAAACGTGGCAGTCTCTTTGGTTAGTAACTCCACGTGATAAGTGATTACCCATACAGCAAAGTGGAGCTACATTACCCCTCGCTTAAGCCATTATGCAAAATGACGTGGTTGGAAAGTCGGCGAAATTGCGTTTTTACGCTCCTCATGCTTCATAAATCACGTTGTCCGTCTCCACTGTAGTGGAGAATAACGTCGCTTAACTGTTTCCTTCCTGTTTGAAACAATGATCAAATATAAACACCATTAAGCCATAGTGCAGGGGGTGATTTGTATAGAATTGGTTTACTTGAACTTTATTGCATCGCTGAGTGCCCCATTAAGATACCGTGGAAAGTGCCGTAATCGCGTTTGAAGAACTCAATGCAAATAGCCTGTTGAAACACACTATCATGGTTTAAAATAAAACACTGAGGTTTACCTGAAAAATAGAAAATCAGTCCCATTGTGGCTCAAAATGTGGCACAAACGTGGCAGGTGAGCTCGCGACTTGTGAGGGACACGCACCACGCGCACGCCGGTTTAATTGAGTTCTGTTGCTCACTCCAACCTAATTGGTTTACCACGAGAACGGTTGTTTAATGGGGCGAATACACACACTCACACCCGCTGAAAGCTAATGGCCAGCAAACAACGCCGAGAGTGCAGCGAGTGAAGCGACCAGCAGCGGCTCCGTGTTTGTTATCGCCGAGGGCCCCATCGTGCAGGGACTGTAAGCCCACGGGGCCAACTAAATGGTGTTAAATGATGCATTTACAGAAGTGTAATGGGTACATTTTAAAAGACACCAAGTCAGAGCCAGGTGCAAGACAAATGAAAAAAAAAGGGGCTGAGGAAATAGGCTATGCTTTTTATCCAAGTTTCCAAGACAACTGTGTCCCCCATCAAAGGCTCTTATCTTGCAGGTCAACCAATGTCTGCGCCCATACCTATCGATTTATCAGCCGCGGTGTGCAGACAAGAGATATATCCATATAAATTGTCGATGGCTTTAGGCTGAATCAGATTAATACTGATCTGTGTGGAGGTAGGGTTCCACAGATTCACCTGGGTAAACACAGGTGGATGCAGGTAAACGCTGTGGTATTTACAGAGTGGCATTGATTTACACGCTGACAGACGCTCTGGTTCAAATTTGCTTAAAAATCCCACAAGCTGCAGAATATCCTGGAAACTGAGGGCTATAGCTAGGTCTGGCCTTTTGAGCAAACAGTGAAACCAATGGTTTGGTCGCTGCAGAGTCACATGGTGGCAGAGTGACACACCTGCGTGGAGCAGTAAGGGCCTTGCAGTTGCGCCAGAAGCAGGTGGAGCAGAAGGTGCGACGCCGAGGCAGGGCGCAGGTACGGTACATGTGCGCGCAAACGGCCCCCACAGCCTCGGGTCCTCGGCAGCCATGAATCGGGAAGATCATTACTACCCTTCGCAGGTTTTTAAAGACCCCTGTGCCTACCAGAGATCACAGGGTGAGGACTACAGCCACAGCCCGCCGTCCTGCCTCTACATGAGCAGGCAGGTCCACTCCGTCTACACGCCGCCGTCCATGGGAGCTTTGGAGCCGGCCAGCCTTCCTGACATTACCCCCGCTTACAGTCTACCTATGCGGGAGGATCCAGGTGTTCCTCAGCTGCACCACCCGCAGGGGCTCCAGCAGCAGCCTCTCCCGCCTGCCGCAGGTTATGGAGACACGGGGGATCAGAACAGATATCACCTCCCTTTCCCCTGGATGAAAACCACAAAATCCCACTCACACACCTGGAAGGGACAGTGGGCAGGTAATTCTTCACACCCCTGCATATCAATAAATATAATTTCCATATAACTGAATGGAGGCCAGCTGAACCTGAACGGTCCTCACCAAACGTCAAATTAAATATACGGAAGGTTTTGTTTACAACATTTCTCCGTAGTCATGGCAGTAACAACTGAGTTTCAGCTGACTCTTTCTTCTGAGGCCCAAATGACATCATGCTCAAAACAATATTATCCAGGGTGTTTCAGTTTACCCTGTCAGTCAATTTGTAAAAGGCCCAGAAGGTCAGGACTTGCTTTTATCAGGTCTTATCGTTACAAAAATGCGGGTTTCATCTATTAACAATTTCAAAAATCCCCATATCTTGATCCATCAGTAATCTGTACACTGTATAGCATATTATGCCTTTAAAACGCCCAAATCTATTAAACCGGGTTTGGCCACATAGAAACGAAAGTAGATGTTTTGTATCAAGCGATTGTTAGTCTTTGCGTGTAACCAAAGCCTCCATCTTAAATTTAATTATAAAATCAATTAACTTATATTTTTTCTGTCAGTGGTTGGACATTTTGATTAGATTAAGCTTCAATAAAAGGCCCACCAAATAGAAGTTAGTTTTCTAACTTTGCTCAAGGACGCACCAGACCAAACACTTTCTTTACCTAAAATAGGCCTATCTATGAAGTTCTCTGACTATTTTTTTCCCAAATCAGAGCAAATTTAAGACATTTTATTCCACTCAACTTATTTGATGTTGGACATATTGCATTTGATTATTGATCCATACTCCCAAAACTCGGTATAGGCTTACAGTCCTCTTCCGTGACATTGTAATCTATAGCCTATATTTGCGTACAGCTTTTGTTGTAAATTATTGTAAAGATAATAATAGCACACTGTGGACATTTTTCAATCGGTTTATTTTACAAGCATAAATTCCGGTAGATTTAGAGACAAGTCGCGTGAAGTTCTGAAACATTCAAGACAACATTAAAATGGGTTTTAATCATTCCGAAGAGACGATATAAGGAAAACTTTATCAAAATAGAAAAGACGCCACAAGCCAAATCAGTCATTTGTTATTACGTTATTATTGTGTCAATTAAATATCTCCTTTTACACTATAAAATAGTGAAAATGTATTGTCTATGCCTATTTGGGCATAGACCGTGTTTCAATTTGTATCCTCACAAAGACATGGAAAAATATGTGTTTATGTTACATATTAAGTCCCAAATGTGGCATCTTAACTGAACTTGAATTAAATAAAATAACTGAGTGATTTATTTACTTGTTTATTTTAGGTTTGTACATGTTACGAATGTAGACCAAATTTAGATTGATATTTATAGTAACTGATGTAGGTATTACTATGTAAGAAAATTGCTACAATTGTCCGTAATATTAATTCATTTATTCTTTATACTTTTTAAATATTTTGACAGTGTTTATGGTGATCTTTGGAGTTTTACAGCGGTCCCAGTCGGGTCGCGGATTCCCTTGGTTTCTAACAGGAGGTCCTGACAAAATGATGAAGAGTTTGGTGTTAAGAGTATAAAAAAGTCAATTGTTTCACTCTTCTAAAAACATGCTTCAGCAATTCAGGGGTAAAAAAAACAAAATAAAAGACTTTATGTGCAAATCTGAAAAAACCTTTGCGTAACAAAACCACATCACGAAGACGTTCTGTTTGTGCTCTCAGATATCTTAAACCACGATATTTTATCAATTATGCTATAAGCTCCGCCTTTAGGACTTTTTTCTTTTATTTGTAATATTTGGTCAGTGAGATTAATTTTAGATGTGGGTCACCATATGCACACAGTAGGAACATAACTATTTGTACGAGCATAAATGGCATTAATATAATAATAATTATTATTTTTACTCTATAACCTTTACTCCAGAAATCTGTCGGTACAAAAACTGGATTTTGTGGTTTAGCCTACATCATATTTCCGTGTGATAATGTCGCAGCTGTCTGTGTCACTTCTTGTTTCCAAATTTTAACTGCGAGGAAGCTTTTCTGCGCTGGAACGTTTTTGTACACCTGTAGGCTAATTTAGTATCGTTGCTTAAGTCTCAAGTACTTCCTTGAGCAACAAGAGGGAATTGTAGGCTATTGTTTATTTTTTCTGGATGTCATGAAACTGTGGTTTCCGACACAGACGACTAAAGGTCATAATTATCTTTCATTCCATTGACGCCTGTTGGTAATTTTCAGTAAAAATAAATTACTAACTTTATGATAATGAATAAATTAATAGTTAAACTGCTTTTAAAATATGAGCTTCATCCCATTGTCCAGGAAATTTCTGAAGCCTATGACTGTCTGTCTCTGTAGGACCGTATGTGATGGAGACTGAGGAAAACAAACGCACAAGGACAGCATACACGCGCGCCCAGCTGCTGGAGCTCGAGAAGGAGTTCCTGTTCAACCGCTACATCTCTAGGCCGCGCCGCGTGGAGCTGGCTTTGACCCTGAGCCTCACCGAGCGCCACATCAAGATCTGGTTTCAGAACCGGCGCATGAAGTGGAAGAAGGAGGAGGACCGGAGGAGGGCGAGGGGCGCCGACCCGGACCAGGACTCCTCCATCACCTCTGGAGACCAGGCAGAGGCTGCGAGCGGGGTCCCTCATGTCACTACGCCTCCTGTTTCCCCGCTACACGGCCACACTCTCTCCGCCTCTGGGCCCAGAGAGCCCGCTTAGACCCACAGGAGGCGCTTATTCTCAAGACTAAACTCATACTGCACGACGGAAACCCAACAGAAATCGACCACAAGACCTGATAGACCCCATCTGAGTGGAAGCTTTAGGGTGGAAAAAGTGAAACCACTGGTATCCTAGAATTACGATGTGAGATGACTATAGTTCTCATTTTCCAGGGACCCCCTTAAACTCCCTCAAGGACCACCGCAGCCACCTTTTATTGGATACCATTGTCTGTCATTTGCTGGACTGAAGGGACACTTCTTCATCTCCCTTACATGCTTTGAGATTCTTTAGGCGCCAGATGGCATGCTGAGACAACCTTTTAGAGGCGGCGTAAAGATGGACTCGCACAAACTGTGGTTGCATGAGTTTCAAAGTGCCTTGTTTCTCAGACATGTCAGTAGTGTACAATCAGATTTATGATGAATGTACATATGCGAGAATATATGTTTGCAATATTAGGCTATCAATGCTCATTTGTATATAAGCCTATATGTTATATATCATTTCAATTGTTAAATTAGAATAACTGATCCACACGTGTTGTTTGAATGATTCATTGTACAGAATGATGGATGAATAACTCACATAATACATTTGGAATAAACCAAATATTACAGCCTATAAACTCATACAAACAGCATCAGTCTTTACATCCAGGTGGTAAAACTGGCACAACATCCAGTATCATAATTTGTTCAGTGCGTCAATGAGCACCAGACCTTGGAGACGCAGGCGGCATATCTTCTTCACCTCCTCGATGCCGCGCGCCCTCTCCACCGGGCGCTCGTTCCCGAGGCGCTCGGACAGCTGCCGTAAGATGGTCGCCTTGTCGTTCATCCTGGCGCAGATGACAAACGGGAATCCAAAGCGCTCTTTGTACTCGTCGTTTAGCCGAGCCATGCGCGAAGTTTCCGAGGAGTCCAGCGCGTCCATTCCGGCTCCTGTCTGCTCTTCACGCGACTCCTGGGTCAAAGTGCCGCTCTGGAGGTCCCTGCCCGCGAGGTCCGGGTGACACCTGAGGATCCCCTCTTTACCTGCATACACATGGTGACTGATTAGTGCCATTACGCGCACAGTGAACCTAATGGCACATTCTAAAACAGCTAAAAGGCAAAATATAACAGGATACGTTGATAAAAACGTATCACTGTAGCTCACCTGATTCTGGCAGAGCATCAATGAACTCACTGATGGCAGCCTCAAAAGCACCCAAACTCACAAATGGACGCCTCGACCACACAGCGGCTGTTATGATGGGACATTTCTCCACCACATTGCCGAAAATATTCACAAAATCCTCGTAAGGAAGAGCATTTACTGTTGCGATTTCCATGTTCATGCGTGGACGCTGTTTAGTAGTCGCGCAGGCAGCGTGTAGTGACCTTCGGACATGACAATGTAAACCCCTCGATACAAGGTTAACGCACTGGTGGACACACAGAACAAGCCCCCTGCGCCTGGCTATGGTTAATATTTTATTTGTCAGATCGACAGCCAATAATCTGACGTTGAAAAAAAAGAGTTATTTGCTGAAGAGTTTAAAGGACACAGTGATGCAGATTTTAGATGCAGACCGGCTCCTCCATCATCCAAACTGGGCTCTCTGGCCTTGCCTAGATGAAGAAACTGGCAGCTGTCGACTGAAGGAAAGACAAAAAAAACATGTCTCTAGAGCTTTAGACTTGACATTTCTACAATCTTCTTCTTTTTTTTTGTAAAACACTGAATTTTTACTCCTCTTCAGGCTACTAGAAACTAACCAAATAAAACAATATGTGAAGCTAAAGTCACTCTTTGGTTCAACAGCTCAGACATAGACAACCTTTGAAGATTGGTGCATTTTATAGCCCAGACCATTGGGAACAACTTGTGATCACCAGTCCTTCGTTTAACATAAAGTACATTTTATTGCAGGTATAATGCTTAAACATGACAATACAGTATACAAATGCATTGTATCAAATCTGCAAAGCTTGGTTTCATATATGTGTGAACAGCCTTTGTACACACAAAGAAAGCAGATTATAACTGCTGCCATAATATAAGATACCACAACAAAATAACTGTCATTACATTTTACTGCCTAACAATACCTTAAAGCTAAAGGCTGTTTCCATATGTATAGTAACAGTGATATAATCTTTAACCAGTAGTTAATCAGTTGCTAAAGTTCTACTGTTGAAAAAGTTACTACGCCATAGCTTACATGTCTACAGTATAGACCTGAGAATATATAGGATCCTTTTTATGAAACCTGATTTAAATCTTAGCTGCACAATATAACCTCCTTGAGTACAAATACTTTAGAAAAAAATACTGTATTTACCCATTTTCACAGTAAGAACACAATTGAATGAATTGCATAAACATAAGTAAAAGCTATCGTCATTTACTTTCACAGATTATGTCAAATATATGCTACATATGTTTTATTCATTCTGAAAATGCTTACAATATCTTAATAGTATATGAAGCAAGTGCATTCTATTGTAATTCTTGAGAATATTTTAATGAGAAATATAATATAGGCCTTATTGATAAAATAGTTTGAATGTCAACAGGCAATGAGCGATTGGTGATCACTCGGTAGCAGAATTCTTCAGAAGTTTTTCATCACTTTCCACAGTATCTGAGTCACACACTTCTGCTTTGCTTTCCTCAGTCGCATGAGTTTGACAGTAGTCATTGGCTGATTGCATCTTGCTCTCGTTCTGTTTCGTCAAGAAGGAAATGTCCAAAATGGCCGGTGCATTCTGGTAGTCGCAGGATGACTCATTGAGCATGTTATGGTAGAGCTGAAAGACAAAAGGTGCTTCTTATTAGGCAAGGTGATGAGAGTAATAAAGCTGCTAATGTTTAGTCTGAGTCAGATTTAAATTCTGTGTCCAGTAATGAAAGTGAAAAGTTCTTCAAATAGACTATTTCTAGGTAATTGGTTAAATTCTACCCAGAATATGTCGACTGTGCTCTACAGGCCTACCTTCTCCTCTCTGTCTGTCAGCTGTACAGACATAAAAGACACCAGTTTGGAGAAAGAAGGGCGATCGCAGGGATCCGGGGCCCAACACATACACATCATCTCGTACCTGGAGAGGAAAGACAGACACAAACGTGATGAAGCAAAGTTCATGTATCTAGAAAGACTTGATGTCTTTAAGGATTTTTAGTTATCCAGAATATCTTTAGGTTGTAAGTCAAAGGAAACTATATGGTGGCTCTGTCCGCCATGATTCACATCATTCATGCAGTCTCATACTGTGTGTTTTTGCTGTTATCATCCACTGTCATTATTGTGCAAGTGATTAAAATGTCAACTTTGTCATGACTGAATGTGGTAAGTGTCACAAATCCATTTACAAGAGAAACATATGAGTAGCATACAGACTGAAGACACTTACACAGAATCGTTGGCGTAATATGGACACTCCATCTTAAATCCTCTCTCAATCATTGAATAGAACTGATGATCCACCTTCATGCCTGGGTACGGAGTGACACCTAAACAACAGTTACAGAAACAGGGTTTGTATTAATTGTTGTGCCGGATTGATTTTGTGCTTTAATTTTAAATGAATGCTCATGAAGAGAGGGATACCTAATGAGAAGATTTCCCAGAGGAGGATGCCGTAAGCCCAGACGTCACTTTTCATGGTGTACATCCCCTGGAAGATGCTCTCCGGTGCCATCCACTTCACTGGCAAACGCACCTGAAGGACAGAAAAGTCATGTCAGTCATATTGATGAAAAAACACAGACATGGCAACAAAAGAATGATGTAAAACAAGTGTGGCAGGATCATTTGACATACGTTTCCTCTCACAACGTAGTTGGAGTCGTTGTCGATGTCCCGGGCCAGTCCGAAGTCACCAATTTTCACTAGCCTGCCCTTTGTCACTAACACGTTTCGAGCTGCCAGGTCCCGATGGATACACTGCAGACAGACAGGACCAATAAACCACGTATTTACTTGAATCACATCACACATAATCCTCAAACGCAAAGCCATGATCGCATTGTGAAACTTCTGCTTGAACATTTTTCATTCAAAAATGCTGCTAAACCAAACCAGCTCTTTTTAAACGTTTTCCTAAGTCCAAGTTTATTCAAGTATGTATATTCATTAGTTGACAGTTGTAATGGCGAGAATGTCCACAGTGTGGCCCTTTGTCACGTACATTTTTGCTGGAGAGGAACTCCATGCCCTTGGCCACTTGGTAGGCAAAGCTCAGCAGGTCATCAAAGGTCAGGGCCTGCAGGTCGTCTGTCTGATCATCTGGGTTTTCGTAGCTCTCCAGATCTGCAGATAAACTGGGATCAGTTAGGATTGACACATCTCTGCTCAAACTGGTTCCATTTGCACTCCAATGAGCTCTACATGTTGATATTGTAGTTTGTCTGTTTAGCAATGTGCATGTTCTCTGACCTTCAAAGCTGTCCATGTCACAGGAGGTCATGGTGAGGAGAGCGATGTCCTCCTGCCCCCTAGTGGTAGAATTGTACATGGGCACGTAGTTGTCCACTGCTGTTTCTTGCTCACTGAAAAAACACAGATGTGATTTTGACTGTAATGTAACTGCAAAACAATATTGTTCCTCTTTTCACAATATTTGTTTCTGTTCCCACCTAGAAGTTTTTCTTGGCTGCAGGTTGTGGTAAAGGCTCCTGAAACGGTCTTTGTTGAAAGCGTCAGTCACAGACTTGTGGTAGCGCTCACTGTTGTTCTTTAGGTAGTTCAGCAGGTCTCCGTGACAGCAGTACTGGAAAATCAGATATATGGGTCCTATATGGGGAACACAGTAAAAATTATCATTAAAAAAAATCTCATCTAGCAAAACTGACCCACCTACTTAGGATAAAATAAAATCCAATGAGTGATTTTGATTTAAGACTGTGCGTCACATAATTTAATTGTTAGCTCTGAATGTCTCATCTGTGATTAGTTGGTGGTTAGTTGTATACAGGCATGATTAGCAGTGGTAAATGCACCTGTGTCTGTGCATGCCCCAAGCAGGTTAACAATGTTGGCATGGTGACCAATGTGGGTCAGCATCTTGAGCTCGGACATCAGAGCCTCTTTCTCCACAGTCTGGTGTTTCTCTGCAAGGTAAAATACCAGATCAGGTATTGAAATGACCTCCGTAACATTTTACGTTTGACTCACAGATTACATATGTGAAATACTGACCTTTAAGCATCTTAACAGCCACCTGCTGTGAGACTCCGGGCTTGTTAATACCATAAGCTGTAGCCTGGACCACCATGCCAAAAGCCCCAGAGCCCAGTTCATTACCTGAGGAGGACACAGGTACTGTCTTTGCTCAAATGGACCTTGCAGGCACTACATGTAACTCCATTTGCACATTGTTAAGAATAATAAAAATTCTGGTGTATGACTAGTATTAATGGCATTTATACCTAATTCCAGGTTTTCCCTGGGAAACTCCCATTTCTGGTCGTACTGAAAGTCCTTGAAGTTGATGTAGATGTAATCATTATCATTGGGCCCAACCATCTGGATGACCTGAAGCTGGGGCTGATACTGGGGTTTCTGTTGGAAACAAAAAATGTTGGTGTCATGTCTTCATGTGTGTCTGTGTTGTATGTGTGCACATGTGCAGATGTATGTATATACCTTCTTTTTGACAAAGTACGCGAGCACAATGCTGACTACGCACAAAGCCAGAAGCAGGACCAAACTGCCTACTTTCAGCACCATCAAGCTGCCGTTCTCAGGATTTGAGACAACTGAAAAATAGCAATGTGTGAGCAACAGTCTGTAAAGACAGTCATAAAAAAAACTAGGCCATTTAACTTAATAATTTTGTTAAATGAAATAAATTTCACTACCTCTGGAGAGCTGAGGTGAAGGCCACTCGTATACTGGGAATGTTTTGCACCAGGATCCAACTGAGTTAGTAAGGCAAAACTTGAACTGGTGTCCATCCACTAGATGTCTGCTAAGTGAACTCTCGATTGTCTCGTCACAGGAGACTCTTGTGTCTGTTTGATTGGTGTTAGGGATCTCTTCCCAGGCATAGTCTGCTTCACAGCTGCAATGAAACAAAGCGCAGGAACTTTAGGAAACCTGAATCTGAGTGTGTATACATGAGGGCTACAGTGTCCTCTAACCTGTGCAGCTCTAACAGTAATCATACCTGTCATTGGTAGAACAAGACATCCAAGAATAATTTGCTGGCACAGAACTCCTGGTCTCAATGGTAAAGGTATTATCAGCCGTCTTTAAACTGAACTTAGGTTTGTCTGAAACAAAGTCAGTGGACAATCAAGCTTTGTACCATATAAAAAATATTATTGAAAAAGATGCTGTAATAATGATACAAACTGTGCAATGAATCTCTCTCACCTACAACACACACAGATATATTCTTTGTTTCTTTTTGTCCTCCAGCCTCCAAGTGTAACTTATATTCTCCAGATTTGAGCTTCTCACATAGCTTCACAGTCCTGAGAAGACAGTGTCATGTGTCATATTTTTGATATGAAATCAGCCTTTTGCAACATTTTTAGGACTTTAGGAGTTCACTGCTACAGTTGAGCTCAGAGGAACATTACTCGCATGCAGCTACCTGTGCATTGTTACCCGGTCATCCCTGATGCATTTAGTCCTTTTTTTATCAGGATCCTCCCAGGTACAGCGCTGCAGCATGGGGTGGTAGAAAACATTGGCTTGCAAACAGGGGGTGGGTTCCTCCTGAGCTGATATGATTTTGCTGTCATCCAGCTGGACAGAGAGGAAACCTTCGGCTGAGGCGACACAAGAATGAAATTAGAACTAAATATTAGAAAGAACAAGAACCATTGATTAGTGACAGTTGAAATTAAAGAAAGAAATAATTGTTGTGAATTTGATGAATTCTACCAACCCTGGACATGAATGTTAACAGACTTTTTGTTGTTACGACTCCTGCAGGTATATGTGCCAGTATGATCCACACTGACTGATTCGATTAACATGTAGGACATCTGACTGTCTAAATGTACATCATCTCTAATGCAGATCTGAGAAAAAAGAAGAATTTGTTATAATTTCAATGGGGATTTGTGTCTTAGGCTAAGTTAAGACAAGCATAAAGAGAAATACTTCACATTTGTTTACATGAAATTTTCAGTAGGAATAGTGAATCAGTAGGATTACTGCACCTCCTCCTTGTTTTTAGAAGGGCATGCAACTGCATTTTTTATTGTGCTGCCTTTCTCCCACCATAACGCAGACGGTTTTCGTATTTCACGTTTTCGTCGGCAGCGAAGTAGTAAAGACTGACCAGGGCTCAGGGTCACGTTAGAAACCTCATTTTCCATGGACCCACTGTCTATGTCTGAAACACACAGCAGAGCCTCAGGTCACACAAACAAGCTGATCAGGTCATTTAAAAAAAAAATCAATTTAATGTACACAACATACACATGTTGTGTATTTGTGTCTCATAGATGAAAATCAATAACTTTCTGCAATCATTTCCTGGGTTTGGAAAAATAATTTGCAGGTTTGATGTAATTAACTTGTTATTATTTAATTACCGTAGTCATACAGTTGGGAGCACTCTTGTCCTTCAAGGTTAGTAGCACAACACATCACTCCTTTATGAATATAGTCTGTAGTCTTTCTTGTGCTCTCTGCAGTTTCACTTTTTCCAGGAACATTTCTCTCATAAGGCTCTCTGCTCAAAAGGAGGAGACTCATCATTATTCAGAAAATTATACTACGACAAGATGTTTTTTTTTAAATAAAGTTAGTTTCAGTAGACTACATAGTTATGAATTACACATACTCTTCAATGTACATCCAGATGTAATGGATAAAATCTTACCCAGTCCAACTAAGTGTGGGCTTCGGCGAGCCTCCAGAGACACACTTAAAATATGGGGAACTCCTAGGGCTCTCTGTCTTGATCAGCGTCAATCGTGGTTTTGTGGGACGTGCTAGAAAAAATATAGTGTAAATTGTTATTATCATAGTATTAAGGCTAGTTTTGCATTCCTAAAACATTAGTCAGCAGCAAACAGTCAAGTGTTTGTTGGCTGTGTTGAGTGGTGTCTGTGTATTGTGTGCTGAGAGAGCTGTTACTCACTCATTACTACATGCAGAGCCACAGGCAGTGAGAACCTGGTCCCACTGTCAGCTTCACAGCTCAGTGTGTATTCCCCAGAATCTGTCTCATAAAGCGGTGGTAGGATAATGGAGTGACTCCCATTCCTGGTGAGGTTTAAGGAAAAGCCTCAGTTTAAGCATTTAAACATTACAAAAAGGAGGGAACAGACTTAAACACACATACAGACATTCACTCACGCTGTTGGTACTGTGTCTGTTCCTTGGATCCAGTGGCAGTCGGAGTATCCATAGAGGCCCTCCAGAGAGATAATGAGTTTCTTGCCATAACTCACCTCCACGCTGACAGGACCAGATGCATTCAGATGGTCAGCTGGCAGAAAACATTCCACCTGAAAGATGAGACTCAATAATTAAGTACTTTGCATTCAACGTGGTAGAAAGATTGCTATCAGCAATTAAAGACATAAAACATTGATAAGACTATTTGATGTCTGTATGGTTTCATCAAAAATGGGTAAATCCTGATTCCACTTGACCATGATTGTTTTAGTTCATTATCACACATTCTTTACATTGATGTTAACCATTATTCACCACAATTACTTTAATATTTGTTAAATTTGCATTTTTTGCACAATTGTTACTAATAACATTAATGACAGCCAGCATGCATAACACGAGGAGCCTGAAGCAGCTAAATGGAATTCAGCCAACGTTCATTTTACACTTGTGCTTTTCTTTTCACTGTGACGTGTCAAAATGTCTTCCGTGAAAAAGGCCTATTTCTATTTTTTCTCCCTTCCACAAAGCAAGTTGTCTATCAAAATGAACAATGTGTCTGCTTTTACCGTTAGCAGAGTTATGTTATCACTGTCTGTGACTGAATTACATCCGCTTTTTTAGTGGCTGAATGTTAAAAACTAGAATGACCAATAAATGATGTCAGGTGTTTTACAGCCTCTTACTGCTCTGCATTTTTGTTTTTATGTTTCTAAGTGAATCCATATCATGTACTCCAAAAGACAATTAAAGTATCTTTGCTGAATCTAGAAATGGTCCTGAGGGACTATGCCACTGACATTCATAAAAAATGACCAAAAAAACCCTCCAGTAATGACACAGAGGCCTAAAATGAGTTATTAAGTACATGGATTAATTGACATTTATATCATATTTCTGTCTGTACTTGCCAACAATTACTTCCTAGTTGTATAATTAATTCATCAACAGGACTGGACCAAATAAGTGGCAGAAAACTGATGAATTAACCAATTTAAAATAATTATTCAATTCAATCAAGTTCTTGCTAAAGTTTACACTTGCCTATTATGAGTCAATGAGCCTCCTAGTTACTGTATATTGACTGTAGGTCTGACAGAGATGAGTAATTCCACAAAAAAAGCTTCACGGCCACACCAGTCTCACTTGTACATCATAGATATTTAACACATACCAAAAAAGGTAAGACCTTTGTCTTTTTAAAAAAACTTTTTAGGAAATTGAATTCAACACTTTTAAGATTTTTCAAGACCTGTAAATGTACAGTATATCCAGCCATGTCTCCTCTAGACTACGGCTTGGTTGTGTTCCATTCACACATCTGGATTACTGAACTAATTAACTTTGTGTCAATTTTGAAATAGACAACAGTAGCTGATGTATTTGAGCTTGCTAGACATTGTTAAGAAGACATAACAATAAGCATCTTGCCAGCTCTCACCTCAGGAGAGGGCACGCAGGCTTGGCTCTGCACCGCTCTGCCATCAGAGCAGTAAACCCCGACCGCACACAGCAGGAGAACAGCTTGAAAGACAGAAAATTATAAATTTATTACAAATTCTAACTTTATTTACAATTTTTTGTGTGTGTTTTATTAGGTCATTAAAAAAATGAAGTTGAAGTTTAAAGAATTTTTAAAAAATATGTGAGAAATTAAAATATGAGAACCTGTGTGATGCAAAACAAGTAATACTTAATAACAATATTGTTATAAATATAAGGTAATAGCTTAGTTTATGTCTTTACATTGTTTTAAATATTTTGGTGTTTGATTATATTGTGTGTATATCCCAGTGGTGGAAAGTGACTAAGTACATTTACTCAAGTGCTGTTCTTAGTTCTTCTTTAGTTACTTTGATACAAGATTTGACACAATGGATAATATAACAAGCTTTTAAAATACAACACATTGTTAAAGATTAAACCAGTGGTTTACAACCTTTCAGTATTATTATAACAGTAGCCTAAATCGCTATTAATAATCTACTAATGTCATATATAGTAATATATTAGAGGGACAAAATGAGTACTTTTACTTTAATACTCTAACTACATTTTGCTGCTAATACTTATGTACTTTTACTTAAGTAGGATTTTTTATGCACGTTATTCATTTGTGATGGAGTATTTTTTACATTGCTGTATTGGTACTTTTGCTTTAGTAAAGGATTTGAATACTTCTACCACCACTCGTATGTCCTTACGAATCGGTTCTCTTTTTTGTTGGTTATTAAAAGACACACACAAATATTGTTGTGATTTTTGAATATTTCTTCACTCCAGCAGGGCATCATTTTTCAGACACGCATACGTTTCAGCCTCTCAAGTTTCCCACTGAACGTTTGATCTATTCCTCATATTGCACTGTTGCACAGCATGCTGAATGTTGGCATGCAGGGAACATGTGAAACATTTGATTGAAACATCAATTATACAGTATAATCTCAAAATATACAAAATCTGATATTATCGCACCATCATTTAAAAAAATATATTAGGCTACAAAACAACACCAAAAACAAAATATCCTTAAAATTCATCTTTTAAAAAGGCACAAAAGTCTTTAAATTCACTTTGAATCTGGCAGTGCCAATCATTCATCCACAGAGCAAAAGGGTTTGACTCACCAGTGATCATATTTCTCTGCCTCTGTATTAATGCTTACTGCCAGTGTCACATAGCTACTCACTACCGGATCACACGAAACTTTGAAGCAGAAGATATGTAGGACTACCTTTTAATAGAGGGGAAGTATCACTTCGTCGTGACGTTTCCAGTAATGACTGCCAGCAATATTTATCATCATACGATTTTGCTTTTTCAATTACGAAAAAATGCATTTAAGTGTGCAGGAATATTTTGAAACATTATGAGAAACAAAATATATAATATTTTACATTAAGGGGTTGTAAAGTTACATTTCAAGTCTCCAGAGCAGAAATATATGGCAATGTTTATGATTGTGTGAACAAATGTGCGATTTTTTAACAAGTTTGTCTTAAAATACAGGCTTATGATCGTGAATTTTGCAAATCAAATCTTATTTAATTTGGCCTCCCAATTATTTCAATTTGAGAATTTGGTTAATTTCTAATTCCCGCAGCTGCTTACTCGGATGTTTATGTTTTGCCCTGTACATAAATAAGGTGCTTTGGGTGCTACAAACATAGATTAATTTGGCAATAAAATTAAACTTTATTTTAACCCAGCAGGCGGCTGGGTTGGCTCAGACTGAGGAGCACTGATCCTGCACACTTGGCTCAACAGACCTCCGCTCCAGCTTCATTATTCGTTTATACGATCTGTGCTGAAATTTCAACGTGCAGCTTGAACATTTTCAGCAGGTAACCTCTATACCCACAATGCACAGCTATGCTAGCTGGTCCCTAGCACAGCACGGCAGCCTGGCTGCGAGCAAAAACAACAACAGGCTACTGTTGGCAGCTGCATGGAGAGCGACAACGACGACCAGGATCCATCGCATGCAAATTGATATTTTCTCAAGCCAAAATGTATCTTAGCCTTATAATGTGAGTACTGTAGCGTCTTAAGTGTTCTTCACCAGCAGAAGTTGTATTAATCCGCTCCTTGAAGGGGGAAACTGTTTGCAGGCTAGCTGGCTAGCTCGCCAGCTATCTGCGTCTCTCTATGTTTGAGTGTCTTCCGGCAGCAGCGGCGGCGGCAGCAGCGGTGCCATGAACAGTGGACTCCCAGCTTCAGCCGCTCCGCTCGGGGGTGCCGGGATACCCAATGTCAAGGTGAAGTTTTGCCGATACTATGCGAAAGACAAAACCTGCTTTTATGGAGACGAGTGTCAGTTCCTGCACGAGGATCCGTCCATGGCGAGCATGCCGCTGCACGGCGGCGGCGGCAGCCCCGTCCCGCTGTCCATGGCCGGAGGTGGCGGGACGCCTGCGGGCTACTCTCTCAGCGGCCCCGCGGCGGCCTGCCCGGGCGGTGCGGGCACCGGTGTGTCCAAGAAGAGTGAAACCTTGGGGCCTGCAGGGACATCTCTGGAGGGGCAGCTTTTAACCAGTGAGTTACACTTACACCAAGGCCTCACACGGGGTGAACCACTCTTGACTCTACTTTTTAGGGCCTTGCTGGGCTTTGTTAAAATTTAGCCCGAGGATCCAGCGAGGCCTCTTCTCTACTAAAAACAACGTGGGTCACATTTACCAACCATACATGATTTAAGTCCGTCTACTTGGTACTATAGCACGTATTGTCCTCCATCACTGTCATGTGGGTAGCTTTTTCTTCAGGTTAGCGTTAGTTATGTTTGAAATCAACACATAAGTTCAGCCATGCTGTTGGTGGAGGCCTGCTGCTTGCATGACAGCTGAGAGTGTAGCTAAGCTAACTGAGCTAGCTAAACTAGCCAACTAACTTTAATGCATCTGGTTTTGCTTTCAGAAAGTGGCTTTCAGAAAGTGGCTATCGTGTTGCTTTTGGCGTCTCTCTAGTTAAATGTTGTTTATGTGAACTGTAGCGTTGTTGTTACACGTTAGTACAACGTGTGCTAACTGAGCTAATGGCTACACGGGGCATTGTTTTTACTTCGTGTTGTCTTGTTTTCACAACGTAAACAAATAGCAAGTAGCTAACATCCACTTACATCACATGTGTTAATTGCAACCTACTTAAGCTGCAAATTGGAAATCTCACAAACCAGTGATTGTCGCTTAAAAAAGTAGTTAATTATTAAATGGTGTTGATAGTGGATATTGCCCTGCAGCATGTTTTTGCATCGTCTCTCTCTGCAGATGTGGAACTGTTTACATCCTGTCTAATTAGCTCTGTGGTTGGCTAAGCAAACACTCTGTTGTGCAGGCATGCATACTTTACTTTTTGATGTCTGCTCAAGTACATGATCTTTTCAATTATATTTCCGCAGTTAGTAAATGCTAAACTTTGGTCTCTGTCATCCACAGTTCCAGGGATGGAGGGTGCAACCCTGAGCGATGCCAATCTCACCAACTCTTACTTCAGCAGCAGCTTTATTGGGGTCAACGGGTTTGGAAGCCCAGCAGAGTCTAAATACTCAATGATGCAGGTACAAGAGTCTGTCTAAATATGTGGTGTGACAACGACAGCTCTGTAAATTGAGGTTATTCACACATGTTGTTCTCATTATAGTTGTTGGTTCCCACGCAAACTGAAGTGCTACATTAATCACTTAAAAGTTTAGTTAGTTTAAAACCTATAATTTGCATTTTTGTGTATACTTGTGTTTAATGATAATATGTAATATTGGATGACAATTTATTGATGCATATAAATGCATATCAAAGAGCTTCCTGCAATACATCTGTTCTTGATGCTCCCCTCTTTAGCGAATGACTACCAGCAGCAGCTCTCCCAGTCTCCTCAACGATGGTGCCAAGAACTTCAGCCACAGCACTCATGGTAAGACCCCTACACTGCTCCGTGGAGAAGTGGTCAGCACTCGTCCAATGAATATTGAACATATCGCTTCTCGACTCCTTACACTTTGTGGTCCTTCACAGATCCAGTGAACTCCCCGACATCTTCACTGTTCAGTGATTTTGGTGCTCTTAGCATTTCCCAAAGGAGAAAGGTGAGCACACAAGCATCACGTTCAAGACATCTGAATTATGTTAAAGTGCTTTTAAAGTTTAGTTCTGTGCTTTTGTATAAGCCTGTACTTGCAGTCCAACGAGGATTCATTTAATAATTTCCATCAACAATCAATTGCCATCTTCATCTCTGTTGTCTCTAACAGGAGTGGTAGATTTCATGTAACTCTTGCATGTTTCTCTCTGTGTCACCAGGCTCCTAATCCGGCAGCAAGTGAGTTCATCCCTAAGGGAGCTCCACGAATGGCCACCATGGCTCAGTCCACTGTCCAGGCCTTCCCCTCGCCTATTTTCCCACATCCAGCCCTCAGCAGCTCCACAGCTGCTGCGCTGGCCCCAGGTGAGTGTTTCCAGAGCACTACGAATGGAGAAATCACCTCGTTATATTTGCTTTGTTCTACTTTCTACATGGCTCAGTTTTGTTTTCCATCTTTAGCTCCTGAAATTGTATAGTTCAGCAAGTTTGGGAATTCCCTTTTGTGTGAAGCACCACATGTGCTACTGTTGAAACAAAAGCAAGAACTCTTTTGCTGCTGTGCTGCTTTCATGCATTTTATTTGTTAGAAGCTAGTGATTGCGTCATGCCCATTTTGAAGCAAAATGTCCCCTCGTCTCCAATTTTAGGCATGTCTTTGTCTGCTGGATCTTCTCCTCTCCACTCCCCAAAAATTACACCCCACACCTCACCTGCTCCTCGTCGGCGCAGCCACACCCCAAACCCTGCCAACTACATGGTGCCCACCACCGCTTCTGACCCGGGCACTCACATTATCCAGAAAGAAACCGTAGGGGGGACCACCTACTTCTACACGGACAACACCCCGGCACCAATGGCTGGGATGGTATGTTCAGAAAATATCTGCAGACTTCATTTGGGAACACACACGAAAATTTAAATCCTAACCAGCTACACAAAGATGCACCACCGCACTTGACTTTGACTTTTGCAGTAGGGCTGCATCTAACAATTATTTTCTTGAATAATCAATTAGTTGTTTGGTCGATAAAATGTCAGAAAATGGTGAAAAATCACTGTTTCCCAAAGCCCCAGGTAATGTCCTCAAATGTCTAGTTTTGTCCCAACCAATAGTCCACAACCCAAAGATATTCAGTTTGCCGTCATAAAAGTCTAAAGAAATTAGAAAATTTCACATTTTAAAAGCCGGAATCAGAGAATTTTGAAATTTTCTTCTTAAAAATGACTCAAAACGATTACACCAACAATCCAAAGAGTTGGCGATTTAATTTGATAGTTGACAGAAAATGATTGTGCACAAGAATACTGCATTTAAGTCTGTCTTTTTGTAGCTCATACTATGGCATTACATGCAGATATTATCATGAAACTTTATATGAACCCCTTTTTTGTTTGGGAGGCAA
Organism: Thunnus thynnus; assembly: GCF_963924715.1. Lineage (NCBI taxonomy): Eukaryota > Metazoa > Chordata > Actinopteri > Scombriformes > Scombridae > Thunnus > Thunnus thynnus. The sequence goes on from NC_089537.1 coordinate 13,024,646, forward strand.
GAGAGTTAGGTCCATAATGCCTGCACACTACACTATGCTACAGCCTGCGAGCTTCTCTCATTTTCGCAGAGCAGTGCATCTGTACACAATCTGAAATATTTGCCTTTGTGGCCAACTGGGGGTAATAATTTGGCTTCATATGGCAATGTGATGATCTAATAGTTTCGTTTTTCGAGATTTTTAGTTGAATAATAATACATGTACTTCATCACACTGGTTTTCATTTCTTAATAAATAGGAAGCTGTGTTTTTCTGGTTTCATCACAGGTGTTTCCTACCTACCATATCTATCCCCCCACTGCGCCCCATGTGGCTTACATGCAGCCGAAAGCCAATGCCCCGTCCTTCTTCATGGCCGACGAACTCCGACAGGTATTTTCCCTCCTCCTTCACTCAATGTCCTTTCATCAGAGTCTTGTTCTGTGGTGGTAATGTCTGATTTGATGTCCTCTTGTTTCTCCCCCAGGAGTTGATAAACAGACATCTGATAACCATGGCCCAGATCGACCACTCAGAGAACCCAGGTAAAGGGTCTGCTCTGTTGTAATTGAACCCATGTCGCATCAAAAAAGTTGTTGATTTGATTATTCACCTGTGTGTGCAGCAGAATGAGAAAACGTGCTTTGTGTCGAACAGAAGGGTTTCTATTCTATTGTTTGTGTTCACAAGTAAACAAACCTATATTTCTTGCTTAAACAAATGTGGAAGGAGTTTATTTCCTCATGTTAGTGTGGAGGGATGTTGAAATATATATTGTCTTTGTGGTCTCTGTGGGTCTCGCTTCCAGTAACTGACGTGGTTTTTTGTCATGCAACACGTCAGTTTATATTATTGTGTAAGTGTAAAAACAAATCCTATATGAAAATGTAAATCCAGACTTTAGTGCTTTTTTTGTCAGACTTTATTGTTCATACATAAAGCCAACTTAAAGTTGGCGGATCTTTAGTTTGTTTGTGCAGTAGCGCGTGTATTCATATTTATTTTTTGCTTCTGAAACCGCTTCTGTCTTTGGCAGATGTACCGTCTGAGGTGGACAGCTACCACAGCCTGTTCCCCCTCGAACCACTCCCCCCACCAAACCGCATGCAGAAGACCAGCAACTTCAGCTACATCACCTCCTGCTACAAGGCGGTCAACAGCAAAGATGACCTGCCTTACTGCCTGAGGAGGATACACGGTAAGTGATGTATTGATGAGAAGAACTCGTCATATAAGTGATAAGACATCCAGTTGGCTGAGATGATTACATGTGTCCAAAGCACACTTAATAGTTTTGTCTAATGTCATTTTAGTGATCCTAGTGGAGTGATTTGTATTGAATTGCCAGCAGACTGATACATACTGTATTTCCAAAATACATAGCCAGAGCAAGTGTAACTGCATTGGAGATAAGTACATTTGTGTGAACCTTTTGGATGAATTGTTCATTTAACATAAATCAGACAAGTCTTCACCTTTCCTACTGTCAGGAAATCAACATTGGACCCTTTTTTAAAAGGAAAATAATCTGTTACTGTTGTGCAGCAACCATAAACAAGCCTCATAACAAGTCTTATTGGTTCAGCAGTATGACCTCTCACTGTGGTTATATTCAAACGCAGTGAGCAGGATGTAGCGATATTGTAAGACACCTGTATTCATTTCCTATCGCCTATATTTGTATTGTGTTTCTTCAAAACATGTCCAGGTTTCCGCCTTGTTAACACCAAGTGCATGATGCTGGTGGACATGTGGAAGAAGATTCAGCACTCAAACTCTGTCACGCTGAGGGAGGTCTTCACCACAAAGGCCTTTGGAGACCACTGTGAGTGTGTATAAGCAGTTGTTTTGTACACAACCCATGTGTGAATTTCTTGTTTGTGTCCTTTGGATATGGTCCATGTGTCTTTTTAGTAGTGGCTGTAGATGCAAGACCCTTTTTTGTTGCTTAATTTCATTTTATATTTTTTTACAATTAGTTAACATTCTTGATATTAAAGTACTAAAAGATTAAATGTTGTAGGTGTTGTCCTGTACTTGTTGCATTCAAGCTCCATTTAAAGTGGCTATTTTTCCAGTCAAGTTTTGCTTTCAAAATGTCCCTTTGCCTAATAGAAACCAGGTTTTAGTACAACAAACTTCCAGTTGCTTGTCTCATGATAGAAAATAAAAAATGTTCACAATGCAGGACAGAGTGACAATAAAAGAATGAAAAGAAATGTGTGTAACTAAACTGTTGTTGGTTGTGTAGTTTGCTGTCTTTGACTCTTGTCCTCTCCTCTCCACCTCTTTTTGCCCCAGCATTGGTGTTCTCCTATGACTTCCATGCGGGTGCAGAGACTATGTTCAGCAGACACTTCAATGACCCAGCAGCAGATTCGTACTTTACCAAGAGGAAGTGGGGTGAGTTGGTCTTCCGTCCATGCCCTCACACAAATAGACCCAGCATCACCTCAGATACGCCGCTCTGGTTCACACGTTTTTGAGTTTGTTTAGATGTTTGCTAATGAGGTCATCTGCCTAGGTGTACATGGGTGTGCCTTTTCACATTTTGCATTGCGTGTGGTTGTGCTCAAGTTCGCCTTGGTTGTATATACATATACAAAACCACTCGGTTGACAAGCATCTCAAAAAAAGGACTGAAACTACCCTGGTGGATGTTGTTGGGGTTCAAAGAGGGCTCAGGTTTGGATCTGTAAGATATCCTGGTTTGACAGTTGATATACATGTTTGTGCGCCAGATACATGGGGAAACTGTGGCTGAAACTGATCCTAAGGCAGGTGCTCTAGGGTCTATGTAGTGGAATGCAGACAGAGGAAGCAAAACCATTCAGATCCTGAGCTTTGTCTAGTCTGTTAAATCAAGCACTGATGTCTACACAATTGTATGAGTTGTAAAGAAATAAGAATTTCTGTGATGCCTTTGCACAGGGAAACATACTTTACCCAAATCATCAGATCATCAAGTGCAACTGTATTTCCTACTGGAATCGCATGTAAGGAAACAAACGTTCACCAACTCTGTCTTGGTGTGAAAGTGTGGCTTTGTGCTTGACACACCCTAACTACTGTTTGTAGTCAGAGTTACAGATAATAACGAGTAAGACAAAGTTGCCTTACACAAATAGTTAATATGTTAATGGTGCACAGTGAGAAAATTTATTCCAGTTTTCATATTTATGATTCTTACTAATGACTTTTTGCCGCCTGTTGCAATTTCAGAAATGTTTCTCTCATCATGCTAAGGTTAGATTGACTGAAATGATGTTTCTTACTGACAAGATAAGATTGGCAAGGAAGTGGATGACAGTTTGAGGTTCAGTTCAGTTCTAGCCCTTCAGGCTGCGTTGGTGTGATAAAGCCTGTGTCTCTCTGTGTGCAGGACAACATGAACCTCCCCCGCCACGGCAGCATGCAGGTCTGCTCCCAGAGTCTCTGATCTGGGCCTACATTGTCCAGCTCAGCTCCGCCCTGCGCACCATCCACACGGCCGGCCTGGCCTGCCGTGTCATGGACCCCAGCAAGATTCTCATTACTTGCAAGACCAGGTGCACACACACATACACAAATAGCTCAGCAGACATTTAATTATTCTGCACTGGGTAGATCAATTTTGTTTTTAGAGCCTGTCATATGCAATGTAGTGTTAAGGAACAGTATGGATTTCAATTTCCACCTCTGAGAGTGTAGATATGACTGTTAACTGTAAATGCATTAAAAGCGGAAGAGTATTTTCAGTCAAGGCTTCCTTTTTTTCACAACCATGTGGTTGTGCATACTCAATACAGAAATGAGCACAAAGAATTGACGATAATGGTCTCCTATCTCTGTAGGTTACGGGTGAACTGTGTTGGAGTGTTCGATGTCTTAACATTTGACAACAGTCAGACCAATCATCTTGCCCTCATGCCACAGTACCAGGTATTTTCTATGATGTAGACTGTGGTTAATGTACATAACAGAATGTGTTATGGAATAATGTCATATCTTATCTACTTGCCAGTTTTGATATGAGTGTTTGGGTGATATGTTTCTTTTGTTTTGTAGCAAGCAGACCTAGTGTCGCTGGGCAAGGTGGTACTAGCGCTGGCATGTAACTCCCTGGCTGGCATTCAAAGGGAGAATCTGCAGAAGGCAATGGAGCTGGTGTCCATCAACTACTCTTCAGACCTCAAGAACCTCATTCTGTAAGAAAGGGAGGGGGCGCGGCATGAAACAGCATGTGTTCAGACACTATCTTTGGGACCTGTTGTATTTAATCAAAATTTTGCATATTAAGGCTTCTCTTAAAGTTGGACACAGCCTGAAACGCAGTTTGTCTAAAAAGCACCTAAGACCTGGCTGGGGCCAAATCTGGCAAAGACCTCATATCTGTAGCTTATTGAAATGATCTGTTAACTTCCCCATGTCCTCTTTTTGCTGATCAACTGCGTCAGTCTCTCATCTTCTCATATTGTTATCTTCTCTTCGCCTGCTGGCAACCAGAAACTTTATTTTATTTTATCCTCTAACCACATCAGTCCGATGCTTGCATGACAGTCATACTGTGCCAAAGGCTGTAACTTTGCCACAACTTATCCTGTGCCTCTCAGATGTCGGCACAAGTTGACATCTGTGAGAAATGAAGGCACATTTTTGCCTTAATTTGATAGTGGGCGGTGAAGAAGTAGACAGGAAACATGGGAAGAGAGAAATGGGTATGATGTGCAACCAAGGTCCCTGGCTAGAATCAAACCAGGGAAGTTGTGGTTATGTGGCATCGCAGTAACAATTCAGCTACCAAGGTGCTCCATAAATCCCCAGTTTTACAACTAATTTTAATATAAATCAACAGCGTGAGTCTCAAGTGGGACTCTAAACATTTTTTATATATATATATGTATCGTGTACCCTATTTTTAGGGTACACATGATATTTAGTATATTTTTAGTTTTCATGTCTACAACAGTCAGTACTGCACATCTGATTAATGTCTATTTCCCAGAATTTAAATTGACATATAATAATGAACTTTATGTAGCACTTTCCTCAACAATGTTACAAAGTGCTTTACAAAAAGGAAATAAAACCAGACAAGGCAGTTAAAATGAGAATAAGGCCAAAGGACATGAGCAGAGATAAAGTTTCGATAATAAAATGAATACGATCCAATAAATAAAAACACATCAAACATTTCCAAAAGCTTTCACAAAGAGAAAAATTTTAAGAAGAGATTTAAAAGAAGCTAGAGACTGAAGCCTCGTTTATACTCCCGAGCAGACGCGTACACGGACAGCTGCAGACACCACAGACACGTAGTAGCTCTGTTTATACTGCTTTCTGGGGTACGCTTGGAGGACGCGTTCCACACATGCGCAGTAGATCGTTGTCCACGCGGTCACAACACTGTCTTCCAATAAATTGGAGGTATGCGGATGTCCATACAGAGCCTACATGTATACCCTCTGATGACAAAATTTACGTCATGCGGACCCTCTCGTACTCACGGACGTGGAGGGTATAGTTTCAGCTTTGTGTGTCTGAGTTCAGTAGGTAGAGTCCCATAGTGTGGGGGCTCTAATAGCAAAAGCCCTATCACCCTTAGTCACCAACCGTGACCTGGGAGTAACCAGCAGGGCTCCATCCCTGGATCTTAATGGCCAAGAGGGCATATAACGGGTCAAAAAATCAGAGATGCACATAGGTGCAAGGCCATTTAAGGTCTTAAAAGTGAGCAATATGATTTTTAAAATCAATACAAAATCTAACAGTGATGTGATCAGGCCTCTTTGTCCCTGTAATAATTCGAGCAGCAGCATTTTTTACTAACTGGAGATGGTGGAGGAGCCCTGGCTGATACCTGCAATAATCAAGCTAAGTACAGATAAAAGCATGTACAAGTTTTTGTAAATCAAGAATTGATTTCCTAATTTGGCCATACATTCCATTTATGTAGGTTATAGTTGGTGCTGCTGACGATGGTAGTTGCGTCAGCAGTTGATTTTTATACAGTGATTTTATATCTGCTGCTAATAAAAGTTTGTGGAAGGAAATGTTGTGGGTGCAATGTATATAATATCTGTATGATCTGATGAAGTTTTGGGAGGAGCAGAGAATATGTCTGATAACATTCTTAGTCATAGGTTAGCTAAATGCTATGACAACGGAAACTTGCGGTACTTGCAGTCAGTCCAGTAGACTTCGACTTCTCACCTTTAGATAAAGCTGAGAATTGGCCTTTTGTGTCAGAACAAGACGAATGCTCTTACACTTAAACATCTAAATACAAAGGATGTAACGATACACAAAATTAATGGTTCAGTATGTACCTTGGTTTTAGGGTCACAATTTGGTATGATTTCCGTACAGCAGAAAAGAAAAAAAAGGTAGAAAATAACATTTTGGTCATCCAACAATGGCTCATTGGCTGTAACATAACACATTACAATTACTGAAACAGTTTGCAGTGGAAAAGGAAAACAACCCTTCTGTTTCCTGCAAGTAGTCAGGACACCTGTTGACAGCTGATTTATGGTCTAACTGTATATAAAGTAGTTCAAACTAGCTCCAAATCCAGCTGCTACAACAGTAACATACTGCTTACACACTGATACTTCAGTATGAATAATCTCATGATGTCATATATAATAATATATCAATCAGAGGGATCAAACCACTACCTTAACTTTAATACTTTTTAACTACATTTTTCTCTCTCAGAACTGGTTCTGTCATGTTGTGACCACATCAGAAATCAAATGTTTTTATCGTTGTTCTGACCTAAATTACCCACAATGGACTTTGACCACCGGCAGCTCGGTCAGAGGTTTGAGTGTTTTTATTCTAGTAGCAGCTGATGTAGCCTCAGGCAGAGATGAGGCTGCAGAGGTCTGGTAACCTCACGTCTTTGTAATGCTGCACTCCAGGACTTTTTTCATTTTCAAACTCGTAGTCTGCTGCCCCAACCAATGTTGACTCGAGTGATCCGACTTCAATCAGCTCCCTTTGGACCCACAAAACACTTCGTATACATTTTTTCCCACATTTGCAGTAGTATTCCCCAAGACCTGTAAACACACTTTGATTGATGTAGTTTAAGGCTTTGCACTTAAAATGCTGCAAACCTTTATTTTTGAAAGGATTTTGGCTATCAACCTTAGTCTATAATTAATTTATCAAAATAACAGCTGAAACTGTCAAACTTTAATTATTGCCTTTTGTACATGAGTAGAACTTAAATACCTATGAAAGGAGTCCTTCAGTATCAGCATCAAAATAAATGTCACATTGTCTAGGACAATGGAAGAGTGTGGGTGTATCTAATCTTTCTGACCCATCTGAAGGCAAACTTGATTTTTTTTTTTGTGAATGTACAGGTATCTGCTGACTGAACAGTCTCGCCTGCGCAGTGTCAATGACATTATGCCGATGATCGGAGCCCGATTTTACACACAACTGGATGCATCGCAGATGAGGAATGATGTCATTGAGGAGGACCTGGCCAAGGTATTCAAATAATATATGTTCAAATATATATGCAAACACACAAAGGGAGTTCACGTTTCACAGGATGACAAACCGAAAGCACACGTGATAAAGCATTATTTGGTTGTGGTCTTTTCAGGCTGATATTCTTGGGTGGTGGTCAGATATGGGGCATTGGTTGCGTTTCCTAACAGAAGTTGTGTACACACAGGATGTTGTATGGTATATTGTACGCTTCTCAGTCTCGTCTCAAATTTTGTTTCCCCACCTTTAAGAGTGTGAATGTGTGAAACAAGCGACCGTAACCTCATCTTCTCGTTCATGCCTCAACTTCCCCTTTACTCCTTTTACTCCGTTTACATGCGCAAAACAGAGTAGTAAGATGGTTGATGTTGTCACCTCTAACTGCAAATGGGGATTTCATTTTTTGCCTAGTGGTGGCTTTATCTTTTTAAATGCAGTTTAAATGGAAGACGAAAGTTGAGAGAAGTTCTGATTACAGCAAGGAAATACCACTCTGTAATAATAAATGGGGTTTTTTAAAAAATAGGTAGCTTAGCTGTTGTCTCTGCTGGTGGGGAGAGTGGTAGCATTTCCTGTTTATCAGCCCGTCTCTGCATTATGTGTTACATGTGTATGTGCATGCAGGGAATAGTTGCAGTGCTGTGGGTTTACCTGGCAGGCCTTTTGTTGACAAATGTTTTGACTATTTAAACACATTGTTTCTGAAGCAGAAAATGTCTTGTGCAACCTAGAGGAACCAAAAACCAAGCTGAACCTGAAGGGCTGTAGCATGGGTAGGATTACACATGCAATGAAATGGCAATGGTGTGCCATAGTGGCTGCGTCATTGCAACACCACTGTTGTGTCAAGCTGCTCGCTTTGGTGCTGCTTTTAAGGTTTTGGTGGTTGGTGATGAATTTGTAAAGGCATTACGCAGATACACAGATTACATTACTTGCCCACTGTCGCTTTGCTTTTCTTATAGACATAAAACCCATTTAGTTCGTTTTCACATATCAGTGTGTAACTACAGTCATTGTGTACTGGGCTCTGAGTGCATCCAAAACGCAGGTGACCTACGCTCAACAATGTACCTGAACGCCTCCTGTGTAGTCACTCACCGCTGCTAACACTATGCTCTCTGTCTAGACACGGGGTAAGAGTGTCCATTATTGATTAAAAGCTCTGTTTTCGCTGTCTACTTTTCTCTTTTTAGAGCACTTTTCTCTGACTCTTGTCACGCCGCGACTCTGGTCTCTCCCTGACATGCTAGAGTCAGTTGGCAGAGCCCTGAAGCTGCGCCCTGCCCCTGCACAGAGCAGAGTGGCTCACTGATTTATTCAAAGCTTATTAATATTAAACGCATCTCATGTCCAAATTGCACCAAATTCGACACTGCACTCCTTTGGGTCTCCAGCCATATACCTGCCAAGCATGGAGTTGATTGGATGAACAATTTCAGAGATACATGGAGGACATACATACATACATATATACATATATACATACAGAGTCCTTCCTTTGTAGAAAGATTCCTCATTATCGTGATAACTTTTTATTATTTTTCAGAATGGATGAATTTGAACAGTTTGGGACATCCTATTATCTGAAATGTAAAAAAAAAGATTAAGTACATGCAGATGCAAATAATTGCAATTCAAGAGGTTTGTTGATACATAAAAATAACTCGTGCTTTAGTCTCCTCTAACTCTTGAACAATCTTAAAATATTTTATCATGCAACAAACCTCAAGCGTCGGAGCCAGTGTGGAGGTGACTTGAGATGCACTTTTAAGAGTTACAAAAAGACACCATCTAAACCGAAAAGTAAAAAAATCATAAATTGTCTTTAGACGTCCAGTGTTGGTAAACCTTTTCTCCACAAGAAATTAGTCTGGAGCAGCTAATTTTACTTCTTATAATTTGTATATTTGTGACTATTATGAAAATTATTTTATGAAGACGATACCAAAGCTGAATAAGCTGTCACCTTCTCCATCCATGAGGGGAAACTCACCAGACTGAACAACAGGTGTGGTTTATATATTATGTGAAAACATGATTTATCTCAATCTGCCTGGAATTTAACAGGCTTTGTCTAGTGATGCCATGTCTCCATATCTCAGCAATCAGGTTTTTGAGGAAAATCTTATCATAACTGATAGAACGAATTCTTTTTGGAGAGCAAATCGGAGGTTTGGGACCAATGTGGCAGGAAAGTTTGAAGGATTTGTTCCTGGAGGAAGCCAACATGATTGGTTGATTGGTGTTCAATAATTTTCACTTTGTCCAACAGTGCAGAAAAGGATTGACAGGGTGAGACAGGCAGACAGCAGGAAGAGAAAGGAGAGGCAGGAGTAAATTATATCTGCAGAGATGAAAGGTGAGCTATAATCTGACATGGAGTGAAAAATATCACGTTTTCATCATAACCTGTGAGTGTTTTCCTCACAGATGAGTCTGCAGTTGGTTTTACTGTTTAGGAGCTTTAGCAGTGTTGAGAGTTGTCCTCAGTTGTCTGATGAAATTCAACTTCTTCTGACTGACTTTCTGTATGGAGGAAGTGTCCTCTGGAACCTGTTAGAAACCATGGTCCAGCACCATGTATGGACTGAAAGTCAAGTGGGTTTCAGTTTCTGACAATGTTCCTTGCAGGCTTGCGTAGTCTTGTTATTTTTGAGGGGGAATTAAGTCATTGCACGTTTATGAGAATTGTTTGTTCATTATTCAGTTCTTTTCTTTTATTCATATTTAGCACTCAACCTGCTGTATCAAGCTATAGCATTGCTCTCTCTCTGTACTGCTAAGGCAGTGTTAACCGCTCGGAGTGAATGTGTTTTATACTTTTACAAGCTGAAGTTTACTGCATCTTGCAGCTCCTAATGGAAGATTTCTGTCATATGTGCCAATTTCAAAGTTTGTCACCTCAAGTATGTGACATTTTAAATCTGTTTAGAAAATGATTCGTTTCTCTTTTTTAAGTCCTACAATTCAACTTCAGCTGGTCTAAGTTCCATCACTTCCTCCCACCAAAAAATACCAATTCTGCTTAAGGGATACTTGCACCCAATTTCCCCCCAAAACTGAAAATTTGTCGGGTTGAGGACTAAAGCCATTGTTTATTTGCAGGAGGTGCAAAATGGCCGTCTCTTCCGCCTATTGGCCAAACTGGGCACCATCAACGAGAGGCCAGAGTAAGTAGCACTTGTATGAAGACGCCTTGCTGTGCTTGTAATGTGTGGTTCTTGTATTACTCTTGTAACTTTGTTTTTTTGTGAATCAGGTTTCAGAAGGACCCCACGTGGTCAGAAACGGGCGACCGTTACCTGTTGAAGCTTTTCCGGGATCACCTGTTTCACCAGGTGACAGAAGCTGGGACGCCCTGGATCGACCTCAGCCACATTGTCTCCTGCCTCAACAAAGTCAGTACTATTGATATTTCCTTCCATGTTCATTTTTTTTCATTTCAAGCATCATACTGCGCGTCACTGGCGAAAACAATCATGCGTGCGTTTGCCATTAGAGAGTAAGAGTAAGACTGATAATTGGCTTATCTCCATTAGTCATGTTTTGAATTTGGTTAGTATCTGATCGTATGCAGGAGCTGCAGGGAAAATGAGATCTCTCAGCACTTTTGAACTAGTTTGTTTCCGTCAAAAAGCAAAATTGAAAAATAACCTGACAACCAACTTGAACTTCTGGTAGACTTGTTTTTTCTCACCTTTGTTGTTCCTCCTCTCACTTATCAAGCCTGTAGCTAATTAAAACTGACTTTCACACTTCATAAGTCCGTGATGGATATGTTTTTGTTAATATATAGGCTTATCTCAGATTCATTACGTTATCTGGGTAAACGGTAGTTTAGAGACATGAAGCCTTACTTGCTCATATCCGCCCCTTACCAACTTGCTTAGAATTAGGGCGGCAACTACTGGAATTTTTTATCATCCATTAATCTGCCAATCATGTTTCTCAATAAATTGTCTAAAAATATCAGAAAAAACTAAAAAAAAATCTAAATTTTTTACAATTTCCCAAAGCCCAACATTGTCCAAAACTCAATATAAGATGCATGAAATAATTAAATTAATCATAAAATCATCCTATTTGTGAAGCTGTTACTAAACATGTTTGGTATTTTTGCTTAAACGATTCATTATCAAAATAGTTGCAGATTACGGATTAGTCAGTGGTAAGAAAATGAGTCCCTTCCTCTCCACCTACTTCTTATATAAATAATAAAAGATTCTTTAAAAATATTTAATTCTAGGTTTTTCCCAAAATCAACCATATTTTCAATTTGTTGTTTTTGTTTTCTTAAAAATATTAAACCCCTGTACCTCATGTTCATGGAATATACATTTACTGTATCTACCTGTGTGCACACACACACACACACACACAGCTGGACGCGGGCGTTCCTGAGAAGATAAGCCTGGTGTCTCGGGATGAGAAGAGCGTCCTGGTTGTGACCTACTCGGACCTGAAGCGCTGCTTCGACAGTACCTTCCAAGAGCTGCAGGCTGCTGCCTCCGGCTCTCTGTAGCGCCCTCTTCGGGCCCGGGATGGGACTGCCCGGACCTGGAGCACACAATTGCACTACAGCGGAGAACCAGGCTCATGGAGATGACATCAGCATGGCGAAGGCAGCGGGGCAGGGCTTCGTGAACCTCAGTCACATACACTGACCCTGTCCACCAGGAAGGCTTTTTCTAAAGTGTATTTTTTTTAGTTTTCCTAAACCCCGCAGCTGAAAATCGAAAAACAAAAGGAAAAAAAAGGACGGATACGGAAGCTGTGATGATGAGTATGATGACATTTTTTTAGATTTGGGGAACAAAATGACAAACAAACCATGAGTTTTTGAACTTTTTTCCTGCTTTTATTGTTTATTTCTACAGTTGGGGTTTATTTTTCTGAGGAGGATGCACTAAGATTTTAATTTTTTTGTTAATTTTTGTTATTTTTATGAATATGTGTGAGTGGCCTACAGGGTGTACAGAGAGAGCTAAAGTCACACACACAAGGACATAAAATACCAGAGCTGACTCAGAATTAAAACAAAGCAACAACAACAACAACAAAAAAAAAATCCAGCTTTGTATTGACTGCATCTCTCTCCGGCTGGAGAATGCACCCCTTCATTCTGACGCACTAGGAGACGGGACACACCACTCGAGGCTTTTTATTGGGGCGGGATGGCACCTGTTTTATGAAATGGGCCAGCTCACCTTTTTGCCTTGGTTGTTGGTTCCCCCTCAGAAAGGACAAACCACTTGGGCGGGTGGGAAGAGTTCTTAAAACTGGAAAAAAAAAAAAAAATCAATGGATTTCTGACATTTTGGTTCAGGAGGTTGTGGAACATCAGGCTCATATGTGTGGGAGGGTGGGATAGCATGGACCGGGATTTGGGATTGGGGGATGAAACGTGGTTTCTGTTGGCACTGAGGAAGGGGTGTCTTCTCCCGATGCTGTCTACCAAGTGTTTGTTACATATGCAGCAACCACCTTTGGTTAATGGACACTTTTGTGACATGAACTGCTCAAGGATGGGTCTTTTTGGTTTTGCTGTCCAGCACTTGGGTGTAGCCCGTGGGTGGGGCTTCTGTTGAGGTGGAGCCACAGCTGCCTCTTTGTGGAATGTCCTTATTTTGTCCCCCGCCCGTCCCCAATGTCCCCTTCCTCTGTCTCTCTCTTGCTCTCCCTCCTCCTTTTACCCCAAACCTCACGTACCCTCAGGGGGTCTGGGCCCCTCTACATTTGAGTAAAAGTGATGCTTTTTGTGATTTTTCTAGCTGGTTTTCCTCTTTGCTCAGTTGTTGTGCAGGAATGCATGATGGGATACGGGAGCGCAATTCATTTTTGCCTCAATTTAACTCTTTATTCTGTGGACCAATTCCAGCAGGGGTGAGGGGGTTTAGGGAAAGGGGGAAGGGATGGAGGGCGAAGGAGAATAGGAACCAGGGCACCAACAGTTTTTTTGTTTTATTTGACTTTTTTAAGATCATGATAAACAAACGTGCTGGAGACAAAGCAGCGGGGCTTGCTGTTGCACTCACTCGAATGGCTTGGATTTCTCTCAGGATGACGAACAGCTGGAGGGGCCCAATGATTGAATGTGTTTGGCTGTCATTGGCCGCCCCCTGTCCAGTCAGATAGATGAGCTACAGTGGAGTGGGCGGGACGTCTTCAGATGGAGGTTTTAGGAAGTTAACGTCATTGTGGAGATCATGTCATGAGGGATTTTCATGTTGCCCTTAAGCACAGATCCATACTCAGATGATCATTTGAATCTCATGTCACAATTGATCCTCCAATTGTCCTGTTTGTAAATCAAATGAATTTGGTGCAAATCTGCTTCACCCAGATAAAAAAAAAAACAATCCTAACTGTGCCAAACTACCATTGTTGATTCCTTCTTGTTCTCAAAAAAATGTGTGAGCAGAAAAACAACATCACATGTATTTGACCACACTGTCAAATAAGAGACAAGTCGAGGTAAAAGATGTAATCATGGGCCGTGTCCTGGCTGAAGTCGTGGATGTCAGTGGTCTGTATTTGAGGGCAACAAACCTGCAGGGAGCCGGTTTTGTTAGATCATGTACTACTTTCTCTGTTTTAGTAAAACAAACAGACAAAAAACGTATTTTGGTGAATGTGGTGCTTTAGAAAACCCTCGAGACACACACGGAGATACGCACACATACACACACACACACACACACACACACACACACACACACACACACACCTTCAAATGCACACACACGTGCCCCCCCCCGACTCAGCCTACACACAATGTCAGTGCTCATGTCACTATCTTCCACATCATAACACACACACTCCAGTAATATTAGTGATGAACCTCCTCTCCTTCCCCCACATCAACACACCTACAATCACCATCTTAGTATGTTTTATGCCCCTCTTGTGTTCATTGTCTCAAATTTTGCAATATTTGTGTGTACAGCAGTATTTTAATAAAGAATACCAAAACTGATACATGATGAGGTTCTTCTTCTTTTTTTTTTTTTTTTTGCAGTTGTGAATGTTACAGCTTTTTTTTCCATAATTGAAATATTTTAAAACATGTTACATTCTTCAGTGATTAATCTTCAAAACAAAAAATACAAGCAAATAGCACTCTATGCACAATCCCTGAAGTTTGCGCTCACAATATAAAATGTGGAAGTTTTATTGGCACTGTAGTTCTTGCTATAAACTAAAATGACAGTATCATTAGTCTATCATTCGTCTATTCGTGTCTACTAATGACACTCGGACCCCATTTAAGCCTGGTCGTTTGATTGGTAACTAGAAATCTAGAAAAAGCAAGACACAGAGGCCCATGATCAGATGTCATCATCCAGATACAGATTGCATGTTTACATTTTGAGAATAGTCTCAGAGAGCTCCTAACTTAGCCTAAAACACTTCTAGCAAGGATACCCAGTTTAGGATTGATTTAGGAAAGAAACTTTACCCTTATTGAGGAGGTTTGGTTGACCCTGTTGCAAGGTATGACTCATTCTTTTAAAAGGTGTGATTGGTTTATCAATAAAATAAAATAAAAATGCACTTTAATGGGCATATAGTGGGCAGTGAAACTGGCCTAATCAGAATTTAGTCTATTAAGATGGTGAAATTATAAATACTATTTTTATGTAATGAACATCTGTGCTGAATAAATTGTTAGCTGCATTTTAAAAGTAGCCTACAAATGTCTGCAAACACATGCCTACTTGTGCAGTAATCTGTTTACATGCTGATAGGTGTTATATTTATTTTAAGTTCATTTACCACAGTGGTAATTTTAGTACATAATTTATTTGATATTTACTGTGGAAAAATGAGTCAGCTTCTGTGGTGGTTGGCAAGTCTATAAGTAGCAGCGTTGCTTAGGATGTAAATGTTTTTGTTTCTAGCTGACAAATATCTAAGGCGTTGTCATCACTTTCATTACTGGCATTATAGCGTTATTGAGTTATTGTGTGATCAAACCACAAATATTATCCCTGCACAATCTAATCTGTAGTGTTTCATTAACTCACTGTCATTCAGCGTTTGGAGAATATTTCTCCTGCCTCTTTGTCTTTCCGCCATTTTCTCCTCTGCTTAAGAAACTCTTAAGCCTCTTAAAAGTCCTCCTCCCTTCTCCTAACAGCTTTTCACCTTAGGAGCTCTCTTAAGGGCTAAGATGCTTTGTGAATAACTTTTATCTTTATCAGATCTCGTCTTAACTGGAAGAGGAAGTTCTTAGAAAACATGATTCCATTAATTTTCTTAGAATTTCTTCACCAGGGTCAACACTGTACCAACGAACTTGCTTTTTACTAGGAAGCTTTTGTCACAGGTTAAAATGGGGTCTGCCTCAGGGTGCAGGTATTAAAAGATTGGCTGAGTGCTCATATTTTTAGCTAATGCATCTGTGTTAAATATATTTTTTGCGTAGAGTATTTTGAGTAGTTGTTTGATCTATAAAATGTCAAAAAAGTTTTGAAAAATGCCTGGTAGACTAAGTTGATACTTCAAATAGCTTGTTTTGTCTGACTAAGAGTCCAAAATCAAGAAATCTTCAATTACTGTCATATGAAAGGCAGCAAGCTGGAACCAGAGATTGTTTAGTATTTTGGAAAAAATGATTAATTGAGCATCAAAATCTTTGCCAATTTTCTGTGAATTGACTAATGTTTTGGGGAAAAGAAATACATCAAAGGGGAAAAACACTTAACTGAACTAACCGCCATGCCTTCAATATTGTCTGTAAATTAGAAACATACTTAAAAACAGCATGAGAGTTCATTTTTGTTGAGTCCGAATGACAGGCCTCTATGTCAAAGGATGCTTGACGTAAAATCAAATATAATTTACTTTCAGAAGAAGTCAGACCCAGACATCAAATTTCAGAAATGATTAATAAGTAAATTATTTGTGAAATGGTTACAGCATTGAAATAAATATCGACAGGTACATCCTGTCTAACACATGATATAAGTCAATGAATAATGACGTCTTCCAGCATATATAGCGGCTGTGTAACAGGAACAATAATTTCATACAGCAGTGTTCCTCTTCACAAAGCTCAGCGCATGAGGTACCAATACAATAAGCTCTAATAATAGTTGTAGGTCAGTAAATACATTCCACATAACTGCACAGGATAAGTACTGTCAGGTAATACTTAGCTGCTCTTGGAAAGGGTTGTGTTTGGGAAGATAATACTTGATAATAATGAGGAGGCTTTGTTGTACGACAGCATATGGTTTCTGGAAACAGAAGAAAGGGGAAGAGATGTTTTGTGTCCAATCAAGACAATTATAAGTTTGGGTTAAAGGAGGAAAATGGGAAAAGTATTTGGGAGGTTTAGACTTAAGGGAGGGAGGGGGGGCATACTATAATGAGGTAGAGGATGCAAACAGCAAAGTGGAAAAGCAGAATAATGTACGAGTGAATTAAAATACGGAACACGATAATACAAATCTTAAATCTTGTATAAAGTTGTCAGAGAAGTAGACAAGAGCAGATGCTAGAGGGACGGGTAGAGAAAGGCAGAGTTGTAGTCAGGAGGAGGAGAGTTCCCTTCATCGGACTCCCAGTCACACGGCAGGATGGACGGCTCATCGTCACGGAGACCTGTGATATCATTGCGCAGGAAAGGCACCTGGTTGTCCCGGCATTTACTGAAGGTGAAGAGCCTGAACACAAAAAAACATAACAACATGTTATTTATAATGCCTTAAGCGAGCACACTGCATGCACATTAATTTATTTCTGAATGACTCAGTGTTATTTCCCTTAAAACACGAACTAATCTTTTTTCTAATATGTTTGTATGACAAATGTTTTCCTCTACAACAGGGAGTTGATTAAAAAAAGTAGTATTTTGCCATTGCATCGTTTTTCTTCTAACGCAACCAGGCAATGATTGTAATCTCTGCATTCAATTGATAAAAGGTTCCATGCATCCTGCTACGCACAGAGAGTCTGAGTTAGAAGGAAGGTTAAGAGGTCAGAGATTAAAGATTAAGGAACACAACCTGCCGAGTTTTCTGTTCATGGTGCCGTTATTCCATGTAAGCTGCTTCAGCTCCTCCGATGGTAGGACCATGCCACTGTCGCTCTGCTCATCCTGAAGCAAAAAAGGATGCAGACAAGCAGCTTATCAGGGGGGTTATTGGGTTTATTTTTCTTCTATGTAATAAAGCAATTCTGACAAAGTTGCGGTGCATTCATTGTTTCTGCGTCTTTGCACGCAAGTAGAAGTGAAAGTGTTTTCTTGCCTCAGGGGTGTCCGGCTCCTTGGAGGGCAACTCCTCAAAAGTCTGAAGTGTGGCCATACCCCTCATGTAGCTGGACAGATTGGATTAAGATTCAAAACATAAACTGTGAATTTTTCAACTTTCTCAATCTCTTTCCTGTTGTGTCTAAAGGCGGTTTCAGTTACATCACACTGGCCTTTCCTATCACTTTCACATCTACACCTGTCACTTTTCTTCCTTTCTTTTTTTTTCAAATTTTTGTATCCTATTGCAGAATTTCTCTACCACACATAAAAACAAGCTGTAACATCTTGAGACAAACCTACATGCTGTTTTCATTTTCGTCTCTCGTGTTTCTTTTCAGTAACAGTGAAACTTTCTTACCTCAGGTTTGTGACAGCAAGGGGGTTTTCTTTAAAGGTCTTGCTGTGATTTGTGTCTCCAGTCATGAAAGATCCCAGAGGAATATAATCCTTCCCGTCCTGTAGAAGAGAAGGACCCAAAGTGTGAGATTTATAAGACCGCGTTTTGTCATATTTGTGTCTTTGTCTTTTAATGTAGATCATATACAAGATATAAATCACAAATCTGAGCAAAACATGACCTGCTGCACCCTCGCTTGTAGCAGGTCTCCCAGTGTCTCCACTAGGTTAGTGAAGGTGGGTCGGTCTGAGGGACTGGCCTCCCAGCAGGCCAGCATTGTGCTGTAACTGTACACACACAAACACACACATCAATATCATTATCTGTGTCCTGCTCTGGGAGATTTCAGACACTAATGTATGTTTTTTTTCTGCAATCTGGCTGCAAAGTAAATCTCTTTCCGGATAATGATAAAAGTAGAGATTCATTGTAATCACTACACCTCTTCCTCCCCGTAGGTTACAGTGTTTTAAAAAATATAAACCCACATCTCAGGTGTGCTGTACTCTGGCGCTCGCATCCTTGTTCCCCCCTTCAGCCTGTGGCAGAACTCCTCATCTATGTGAAGACCAGGATATGGGGAAGCTCCTGATGGACAAATACACACACGGTAATACATGATTATGTGAAGACTTAACCAGAGTTGAATCAACAACTCTCTGATACCATCTGAAATGTTTAGGATTAGGAGGGAAGGTTGCAGGGCTTTAGGATTGGGTGTTATTTCTGTTATTTTGTCCAGCCTCTGTATACTTGAACAGATGTGTTCTTACCCAAAGAAAAGATCTCCCACAGCAGAATGCCAAAGGACCACACGTCACTCTGGGTAGTAAACACTTTGTCAAAGATGGACTCTGGAGACATCCACTTCAGAGGGAGGCGGGCCTGCTCAGCCAATCAAAGCACAGGGCCAGAGTTACAAAAGACCACTTGTGTAAGGAAACCTAAAGTTTGGCTGAAGTTGTTGGGTCACAGATGCTTTTTGAGGAAAAATGTTGCATGATGTTCATTGCTCAATATTTCCAAAAGACAGACAGCAAGCTAATGTGATAAGAACAAATATAGGATGTATTATACCTCAAAGTTTCATGAACGCTGGACTTGTATTGGGATTTACTGAAGCAGTTATGACATTTTCATGCTTGTTATGTTGATTGTATTTGCATAATATGCACAGATTTTCTGTTTTAACCACATAACTTTTTTTCCCCTCAAGATTCACAAAAAGATTTGTTGAAAAAGCTTTTTTTTTCTCTGCAGTAAATGCTTGCATCCGGTTTTAAAATCTGAAAAAGCATTTATTCTAAAATACTAAATCATAATTAAAAATGAAATATGAAATATTCCAAAATGTACCTATCAAGCTCAAATTACCTTTTTTCCTTGTTAATTTGCTAAAAGTGTTACCATTAGGACTAAAATTTTTGTAAATGTTAGAACACGGTGCAAAAAACGCATCCCCCCAAATGCTTTTAGTTGCATTCATTTGCTATCAGTGGTGTGCTTTATTGTAATGCCTGTGATTTTGCAAAAAGCAAGTGTAACACTTCTCATTGTGGAACCATATTGCTCATGCAAACTCACATCTCCCTTGCG
Source organism: Thunnus thynnus (assembly GCF_963924715.1). Taxonomy (NCBI): domain Eukaryota; kingdom Metazoa; phylum Chordata; class Actinopteri; order Scombriformes; family Scombridae; genus Thunnus; species Thunnus thynnus. Next base: position 13,044,370 of record NC_089537.1, read on the forward strand.
GACATAGTCAGGGTCTTTGTAGATGTCTCTGGCCAGACCGAAGTCACAGATCTTCACAACTTTATTATCAGACAGCAATATATTTCTGGCTGCCAGATCTCTGTGAATACACTGATTTGGAAACACAGAGTACAGATATAAAATACAGGAAACAAACATGTTCACATGCATTGCACAAACAGAACAGAGAAGTGTGAGACCTTGCGAGAGGCCAGAAACTCCATTCCTCTTGCCACTTGGAAGCTGAAGGAGATGAGATCTTTCAGATATAAAGGAGAATTGGAGGCAGATTTGTGATCTGCAGAAAGAAAGACAAGGGACATGGCGATGTTATCAAGCAGTTTGCATGTGCACAAAGAAAGGAGAATTTTTAACTAATCTCCTGTCCTTACCTAGATCATTCTCTTTGTTGTCGCTCTCATCAAACTCAGATCCAACGCTGCCAACACACCCTGGCTCTCCATCCTTTCTTTCATCCAACTGAGATGGAATGAAATCAATGAACATTAAATACTGTTCAGCAGATAGTGACAGATGTTGAAAGAATAGCATACAGTCACTTGTAAGGCCGGACTGAAAGGCTGACATACTTTCTGAGATATTTGCTTGGTTTTTAAACACTTCTGAGTAGAAATTAAGGAAGTAAACCTGGCTGCTGCTCAAGAACAGATAATATCTTTGAGCCTCAAACAGATTGCAGAAGTAGGTTTACTAGTGTGTGTGCACTACTAAAGTGTATGTAAGTATGTGAACTTGTTTTATGTGAAATGTGGCTATAATGACACCATCTTTAATTGTGTGTATGGACAACAGTACTGTTGAAGCTGCTGAGCTCACCCTGTTGTGCACAAACACCTCCCTCTTGCTCTTCAGGAAGGCAGAGAGATTCCCATAGCGACAGTACTCAACAATAACCATGAGTGGTCCTGCACACATAGAAAAAAACACAGACACACACATATTATATTATGATGACACATGACAATCATGACACATTCTGTAGGAGACACACACACACACACACCTCCTGGCTTGGTGCAGGCTCCCAGGAGGTTGACTACATTCAGATGGTGGCCTATGTGATTGAGAATCTTCAGCTCAGTCATCAGAGCTTTGTGCTCGCTGACTGTTGCTCCCTCTAGTGGACAAAAGGCAGAAAAGAAAAAAAAAAGTGGCACATATGCTCTCCCAGAGAATTGTAATTTTATCTTCTATCATAACACCAGGGAGCCGATCTTGTACCTTTGAGCATCTTAACAGCCACAGTCCTGCAGCTTGTGGCGTTTTCTATACCAAACGCTGACGCCTGCATCACCTTACCAAAGGCCCCACGGCCCAGAGGTTTCCCTATGAGAGAGAGACAAAGTGTTTGAGTGAAAAAAAGTAAGGTGTGTCTTTGTGTGTATTTGAGCAACTTTATTAATTACTATTATCATCTGTCCCAGACTTGAGATGCTGATAAGAAAGGACTTTATACCCCACCAACAATCCATCTAACTGAATCCCACCCCAATGATAATTAGAGCTGATTAGTTCCAGTAAACACAGTTTACACATCCCTTGTTGGAGTTAATTAGCTCACCACAGACAACACAGACACAAAGTCTGATTAATGGAATGAGAGTCACTCCCAATAATAATCTGATAAGACCTATGAGAAAGTCCTTGTATCTGTTATGTGATCTTAAATACATCCCCACGCTCCCATCGTTGGCATTACATTCCCAAAAGCCATCTAGTCTCCTATCACAGCTAAGAAAAGCAGGCAAAAAACATTGATTTCTGCACTTTTTTTTTCAAGAAGTGTACCTAATTTGAGCCGCTCTCTGGGGAACTCCCATTGGTTGGGGTCATATTGCAGTCTCTCACACTGCTCCTCTATTGGCCCCTCTCCTGTGTCCAGTATGATTGACAAGTACTCTGGTTTGGTGTTTGAGCTGTTGGGCTTTAGAGAGGGAAGAGAGCATTTGGTAAGACAAATGAATAAACAAAATGAGTAATTTTTAGAAACAAAAATCTAAAACGGTTCCTGGATGTTTTTCTATAAATATATCAGTGCATACCATTGCTACAAATAGTAACATCAACATGTAGATTTGTAGTTCCTGGTGTTTTATTTTGACTTATGTTCATTTAAAAATAAAACCTGGAAGACAATCAATTAGTAAAATGGTTCAACTGAATTTTGCAGCTTCTTGCATTGAAGAATGAGTAGGATGCAGGTGGATAAGTGTCTGTGAATGACTGAATTTAAATGCACTGCAACTATCTATGTCAGTTATGTATTGTTGTTATGCCTGAATTAGTCTATTTATTATGAGTATTTATTGTCCTATTATGAATGTGTGCTATTTATGTATTCTTATTTACGTGAAACAGTTTATACTTATGAGAAAAGGCCAGAGTAATATGACTATAGAGTCTAATATATACCCTTTTCAGCATCCAACAAAATTTCAAGTCTCCAACTTGCGAGTTGGCACAGACATTAGCGTAACATGGAACGAGGACAAGGCGTATACAAAGTAGTCCGCTTCACAGAGTTTCTGTTTACATTTAGTACTTAACTGACTAAAACATTCAAAAGCACTAGTTATTTAAACTTTTAGTATACACATGTTTTGCATCTACTAAGAAAAAAAACCCTGGAAACTACATGCATTCATCCAACAACAATTTGGTAAAGTACTGATGTTTCAAGAGGGAAGATGTTAAAGAAAGTGTCAAACAACTGCTGTGTATTATATTTAGACACACTTAAATTCTCAATTCAATTGAAAGATGGAAAAGCATTCTTAAAAATAAACAAAACCTGAATATGTGTTTTTGTTACATCATCATCATCATGCCACAACTTTCTCTTGTTTCCTCTCACCTGTCTCAGTTTGCGTATGAAGAGTGTGAGCAAAAGCCAGAGGAAAGTGGCCACCACACAGGTACAGGTGAGAGTGGGAATTTCCAGAAATGAGGCTTCTGAGGCACCTGCATAAACACACACACGCACACACACACACACACACACACACACACACACACACACACACACACACACACACAGAAACACATATTAGTGCTTAATAAGCTTTAATTTTTCACACAAGTGGGCCTGGAGTCAATAGAAACTTCTATTATTCATTCTGTGTATTGTAGTTGCTTCAGTTGATTTAAAATAGCTTTATTCATTTATTTCCTGATGTTTTTGTTGATATTTATAGTTTTTAACTTGGTTTTGACCATTGATGAATGGCTTTTTTTTTTTACCATGAAAGTTTATTCCTTCGTGCATCTCTGAGATTCAAATACAGTTTTGAAATGTACTGAAATGAAACTCAGAGATAATCAAAAAAGGAGAAATTGCAGAGAAACCAAAGAAACTTTTCATAAAAAACATTTACATAGGTGCTTGATGTTTTCATTGTTCTCCTCCTTTCCAAATGGGGGCACTGCGTTTTCACTGTCCCACCATCTTCCATAAACACTACACTACCTCTTCATTAAATCCCAAGTTTATTTATTTTTTTTGTTTTTTCTTTGGAAGATGTAGAAATGCCCAGTTCACTACAGCGTGGAGCCCCTCTGAGATGCAGGCCGGGCCCTTCCGGAGGAAATAAAAACGGGAGACAGTTTCCTTCCTGACTGATCAGAACACAACAACACCTCACACCCACAGCCACTCCTCTCAGACCCGAACTGGGAAGTGTGTCCGCCACTGCTGCCAGGAGACCGATGCTCAAACTGAGGGGTAACAGAGCCACATGGGTCTTGTCTGTCCTGTCACTGTCTGCCACCGGACGTATAAGCTACTGTGTGTGTGGGTGTGTGAATGAGGAAAACGGAACAAAAGACTGTGTCCTACATTGGGATTATCTTAAGACACACTTTGATCAATGTTTACTCAGAAACTGTTAAATATACATTAAGACTTCTGTTTATATCTTGACTATCTTCCTCCTGTACAATTGACAGACTATGTGATGTGATGCATGTCTGTACATCCAGACTATACATCTATTTAGAGAACTGGGAACAATGGACTTTAAACGTAACCATATATGGAAGAGCCTCATCTTTGAAAAGCCAATCAAAGGCAGAGATGCTTGAAAGATACTACAGATACTTACTGTTGACCCATATATAGGCAGAGCTTTCTGCAGACCCCCTGTCATTGGTGGCCTGGCATGTGTACAAACCCTGGTCCTCCACTGTGATCCGGTCAATATGGAGGGTTCCCTCTTCTGGTGATATGACGATGCCTGAAGATGGTGGTGCAAATATTTAGACACCAGATAACAGCTTCTGTTTGCATATTTAAGGTAAATTGTTGTTTTTACCTGATCCCTGTGAAAGAGCACGTTCATTCTTGTACCATGTGATGGTCGGGGGTGGGATGCCCTCAGAGGGACAGCTGAGGGTCACCGAACTGCTCACGTTGACAGTACAATCTGTTAAATTATCAAGCAGCACTGGAGGCTCCAGAACTGAAAGGAGAAGCACACACCATGTGTAGTATGAGTGCAAAAGTCTGAGAGTTTGCTTTTACTCAAATACGGTATGTAGATGCACTGTACTTCCACTTTATGCTACTTTAAACTTCAACATTTCAGAGGGGAATTGTACTTTTTACCCTGCTACATTAACTTATATTAAGGTTTTACATGAGAATATATAAACTGCTTAAAAATACAGTGCATTTTTATTGATTAACTACTCAACAGTATATAAAGTAGCTAGAAGTATCTCCTCTTTGACCAATTACCACATTAAAATGTTGTTTACACCAGCAGCAATGCTGGGCACAGTGAGGCAGATGAATGCCAATCACTCACATATTTTCTGGTCATGTAAAAAACATTTTGGGAGAGGGTTATTTTTCTGGAGAAGATTTTAGGCTACAGGAGTTTTGTTGTGTTTTTTTGTTCCATGTAAAATAATTGAAAATTAAATAAAAGAAAAAAATACAAAAGCACTAACATAATATTACCTTTAAGTAGCTAACAGTTGGCTATTTATACATTGAGCAGACACAGAACAACTGTGGAGTCTTGTTTCTGGTGAACCTGATGAATATTCACTCTCCTTTTTGCTTTGTTTTGGTCTCTTTTGGAAATATCTGGCTCTTCAGCTGCTAAATTAAACTCCACTGTGTTCACTGGCTACTTGCTAACTTTGTTTGTCTTCCATTTGGCACTGGGCAGGTAATGTTCAGTGGATTTTTATAGCTTTTTCCTGTTGTGTCTGAAAACTGTGCTGTGCTAGTGGTGTGGCTGAACAAAAACAGTAAAGTTGAAGGACAGAAAACCAAAACAATGAGCTGAAAGACTGAAAAAGCTCAATAGACCTGAAGGAAGCTGCAGAGTCAGATGATAATTCTCTCTGGGTTTGTCACTACCAGCAGCCATTTTCACATTACACACAAGTTATTTGATCCATTGTTATCATAAAAATATCAATCATAGGCACTTTAGGGACATTTTACTGTTAATGTTTGTACTTTTACTTTTGTAAAACTTTGAATAGATGACTTTTACTTGTTCAGAGAGTATATTTTACAATGTGGTATCTCTAGTTTTACTTCTTCTGCCACAAAAGCCGCCAAAAAAAAAAGATCTGTGTTGACATTTGTCTCAGTACATTTGTAGTTATTTTTAGACCAAAACACGTTTGTGATGAAGTGAAACCAGCGCTATTTTTTCTGGACCAGTGCCACTCTCGGACAATAATCGGGCACTCGCAGTGACACATTTCTGCAAAAGAGTGGCCTTGGCTTCAACCTGTGAGTCAGCTGACGTTCGTGCTCTCCTGGGCCCCTTATTCACCCTGAAATACCCTGCAATACAAACCCAATTCTAAAAAGCGACAACAATGTAGTATTTCATCATCTGGACAGTTATTGACCTGTTAGTACACACAATGAGTTGAATACAGTTGTTCAGTTTCCTTCTCATGCACTATAATTACAGTATAATACACATACACTAAAATTAGACCAAATGACTCATTGCTCCTGGGATCTTTTTAACCCCATTTTTTTGTTTTTTGTCCCTCTATTCTCCCCCTTTTTCTCCCTTTCTAGCTCCCCCTCTTTCTTTCTGGTCACCCTGTCTCTCTAATAATTCCCTTGTGGGGGTCCCAGGGGAGGAAGTTGACGTGTTGAGCCCTGATTGTATGAAGAACAGCAGTAAAAGACATGAAGAAAAGTCACTTAACCAAGGCGACTGATTGTTGTTTCCCCTATCTTCCTCCTGGACAACAATTGATGATTGTCCACGGGGGCTGGGGCCTGACAGTGTCTGATTGGCTGATTGTTCCTCCGGCCCTGTGTAGGGGCCTGTAAATGTGGCATTGTGGGAAGTGCCATTGTGTGCTCTTCCTCCAGACAAGAGCTCATTCCCACGTGAAAGAGGTGCTGAGCTGGAGCGCAAGAGCAAAGGCAGGGTGGGGCCCCAGGAAGCCAAGGGGACCCAATTCCCAAGCAGCTAGATCTCTGTGAGAGTGGGTGTTTGTTTGTTTGCATGTATGTGCAAAATATGTACATATATACGCAGAAAACATGGGGAGGTTGTGAGTTTAAGTCGAGAATTTTCCAGAGCTCAACTTAAAATTGTCTTTGAAATTTAGTTATTAAGAATCATAATTCAGAAAACAGATTTGGCCCATGACTCACTCAAGGCCCTGAGACAATAAATAATTTCTAATTTCTGGTATGTTCTCGGGCCCCTGCTCAGCCCCTGAATCATTCAACTCATGAGAACTGTTTCAGTTCCTCTGCACAATGAGTTGCGTGGAAACAAAAACAGGGCCAAAAAGATTTGAGACTTATGAGCTATAAAATATGTAATTGTGAAACTGCATCACTATTGAATAATGAATACAAATAAAAACTTTTGATATCATTGAGATAATTTATAGCATTGGAATGTTGCACTTTAAAAACCATCCTTCTGAATTTATGTGCTTTGAATTTCCCTCTTATAAATCAGCAAAATATAATATCAAATTTGTTTTCACATATTTTTTAGATATCATAAATTCAGATTGAAAATTCAAGCGTCCAATATTTTAAAAGAACTATGTCTGAGTTGCGTCCAACTCCATTAGACTTCTATCCTATCAGGTTACGTTTTGTCAGTCATATGTGAGAAAGAGAAGTTCAGATCAGCGACTGGAAACCTCTGGACACTTGAATTTTCTATCTGAAATTGTGAACCTGCAAAAAAAAAAAATGCATCCTAAAAAAAAAAATTTAAAGAAAAAAAAAAAGTCACCTTTTAAAAATTCAAAGAGGGGAATTCAGATTACAAATATATGCATTCAGATAATTGGTTTCCAGTGTCAAATATTTTATTGCTATAAATTTAGTGGTAGTTCAACATTAAATGTATTTCAGTATTCAATTGCTTACAAAATTGAAATGATTATGGCCTTTCTTTGCTTCCATGGATTTAATGTGTTTTTTTGTTGCATAATCTAAAAAAAATCTAAACAGAAGAGCAAACATGCTAAAACATGATCTTATAATACTGATATAAATGAGGCCTTTGCTTGATCAGCTGCTTTTTATAAAAATTCATACAACAAAGTAAAACAGTTAATTTCTCTTTAAAGTAAGTTTTCCTTTCCGGTACATTATTGATTATAAGATTATAGATGCTGAGGACAGAGAGGAGAGACGACTTACTTGTGACCACCACCTGTGCGTCCAGGTGTGTCACCTGTCCTGTGACGAGGTGGTGGGCGGAGCATCTGTAGGTCCCAGAGTCTCTGGCTGTGAGGTTGCTTAGCAACAGGAGCAGGGAGTGGGAGAACTCCCCTGATGTGACCTCACTACTCAGGGCAGGACTCCGGGATCGGGCACCCTCTGTGTCGTTCACTCGTTGCCATGACAACGCTGTGAACAGGTACTTATTGGCTATACAGGTGAGATGGAGGTCTCCGCCCTCTCTAGGTTCCTCCCTCTTGCTTACACTGAAGCCTCCTGGGACGTCTACGGGAAGCACAGGGAGACAAAAAGATGGATTGATAAAAAGGGAGAGGTGAGGAGGGACATGAACAAAATATAAACCACTGATCTCCTGTTTGATAAATGAGCCCTCTCAGTTTCTCGACATGTGTGTCTGGATCCTGAAACGTATACTTTTGATAGCTGATTCCACTTATCCTCCATTTTTGTAGGCTAACCTTTGAAGACAATGTTGAATGCTGTTGTGGGTAAAAGCAGCTAGTGGAATACAGTGAAAAGGCTTTTTATTTACTTTAGCCATTTGAAACTTCCCGTGGAAACGGCTCGAGAGTTTCCTGATGGCAGATAGTGTTTATCTTTCCCGAACACCCCAAGGCCTCCCGAAATAAAGCGGACCTGCCAGTCCAAGGAAGTGCGCTGCACGGGGAAGTGGAACGATAAGAGCCACAGGTTCCTGTTTCGCTCTTGCTCACACACTAACAGCTCGGCAGAGTCTTGTACACCAACGCATACACACACTAAAAAACACATGGCACAAAAACCTTACCATGTATCCCGAGTAACAAATCAAACCTCATGTCACACACAAAACTACAGTATGAGCACAATGCACGTACGCTACTTTGTTCTGCCAAGTATTTCAACCTACATTAATGTGTGTTACTTCATCTGTGACACATACACACTGTGCATCATAAGGCGGTTTGACCTTTTCTGATGTGGTTCTAAAATTTGTACCCACTGAAGGGTCATTTTTTATTTTGAAGAATGAGCAAATGGCAGATTATTTGATAGGGAAAAGTTTCATTTCTTCAATTTAAAAATAACTGAGCACCGTTGCATTGTGACATATTGGTGGATGCTGTTGCAGACAGTGGTGCAGTTTTAAACTCCGCATCATATCCTGTGTCAGCGGCACTCTGACCCAGCTGCAGGATCTCTGCATGTCTCTCACACTGCGCCTCCTGTCTCCCTGACTGTGAAATGAACGTAACACAGCAGTAAAATCTTTATATATTCTTCTGCAAACTCAAAAAAGTAATTTCTCCATCCCTTCCCCATCTTCTCTGCTCTCTTCTTTTCTGTAGCTTTAATTTCTTTACATTTTATTTATCTGTACCTTTCACTAATGGTCAATCAAAGACATTTTGTCTTCTACTGCATGAGTACAGTGTTTCTTTACTTCTCATAGAAATGAAAATCTACACATTTAATACACTATACAAACATATTTTGCAGAATCATTGACATCTTTTAAATCACTTCTTAAAACTAATCTTTTTAAAAAAAGAAAGAAGCCTTTCATCAATGTTAACACACTATTTTATCTACAAAATGTCTTATCCGTTTTACTATTATTATTACTTTTATCTTATAATATTGTTGGACATTTGATTCCATTTTATATTGTAAAATCTGATTTTATTTGCCTCATTGGAGTCCTGGATTGTTTTAATCTTGGTTCAACTGTGTAAAACATATTGTATAAATAAAGTTTATTTGAACTACTATTATATTTTCTTTTGGCAATATTGAGTACAAGATAGGAAAGAAGGCAATGTGTTCAATCTATTAGATACTGTCTGTTCATGATTAAAGAAAATCACCAGATGATTGATGAATAACTGACAATAACTGACGTCATATCAGACCTCAAATTAGAAGAAATAATATTTTGGGGTGTAGCGAGTGTATGGGACCGTTCTTCGTGGAAAACATGAATGTGTCCTTTTTAAGGTCACTCTAACCCAAACAGATCAAAAGACTTTGGCATAACATTTAACCTTTATTCCTTACTCTGGATGAATACCCAAAATATAGATGTGAAAGTAATTTTGCAAGCCAAGAATGACAAGGCATTAAGTGGATCAGCTGATGTACAGTATGCCTACTCTCGATGTAGGAGGAGGACGTCAAGAGAGAAAAGTAATCAGGTGACAAAAAGAAAACAGAAACTGGTTATTTAAGGGCTGAGAGGGAATTTGAACTAGATCTTTCCTACTGTAATTAGTTCTCTAAGCCTTGAAAACAAAAATCCCCTGATTTGCACAAGAAGAACAACGCCCATGTGCTATAAGAGGTGATTCATCTCGTCTGGTATCACCTGTGATGTAGAAGTGGATGTCTAGCTGGTCTGTGCCTGCAGAGTTGGAGGCAACACAACGATACACTCCAGACACAAAGGCCTCTGCCACAGTCAGGACCCCCACCGTCTGTGAAAAGCACAAACATCCGCATGAGCAAACCGGCACTTAGCACACTGTGAAACACACACACACATTCATAAGGTTCATTTCTCGTTACCTCTGCCACTGATGGCAGGAATCATATTTTCCATGGGCTCGCTAAGCAGACAATAGGGGTCCCTGAGCCAGACCTCCTGCCCACTTCCAACCCAGTGGGCAGCTCAACATGCAAGCTGTCGATAAGTATTGGTAGTTAATGTGGTGTAGGTGTGTTTCTGTGTGAGTAAGAGCATGTGAAATACATGTGATGATCCCCTGATGCAACTTCTTTTCAGTTTAGCGTATTTTAGATCAATTTTCACCACAGAATCTGCAATATCAAGACGCTTTCTGTGTTTTTTTTTCAATTGCAGTCTTGCCAATGTCAGCCAAAATCCTGTTACCCACCTTTTTCTTCCCCTGAAGCACTTCCTGTCTGTGCGTAACACTCAGGATGTGGTTGTGTGTGGACGTGGCGGGGATTCTCTCTGTCACAGGGCTCCATAGGGAGGAGGACGTCGGACACACACACCTTGTAGGAGGAGGAGGAGGAGGAGGAGGAGGAGGAGGAGAAGGACTCAGCTGTGTTGACACAAGTCATATTAAGCTGCTTCCAGGTGTGTGTGTGTATGTTTTTCTCAGCTGTGCTCAGCATGAAAATGCCTTGATCGTCGCTGCTTGATGTTATTATTCACATAATCACCATCATCATCATTACCATTTTTATCAATAGCATCACGTCCTCTCACCCTGTCCTGCAGGCTGACAATAGTGAATCTTTGGAGTGCTATGTAATGCTGGAATGTTCATCCATGGAGGATGCAGAGGTGGTATTGTCATCCTGTGGATCAGCTTCCTTCCATTCTTAACAAATCATCCCACATTTCCAGGACAAGAGTTCCTGTCCCTCTCAATGACTCTAGTCTAAATCCATAGATTACACACCAGTAAAGCTATGGGAACTGGAGCTTATGCAAACAGCTTTGTGGTTATTTCTGCTCATCGATTGATGATGAAGAAAACTGAAATCATACAGGAGCTGATGTCAGGCCTTACAACACGCTGATGATAAAATAATTTTGGAAATGAGGAACGAGGAGGAGGCGATAAAATAGTGAAATGTGTGATGAATTGCAGTATTCTTCATCTACTTCTTCATGTGTCATAACAGCTGCAGTGGTGAAACATTCAACTTAGATCCAAAAAAAATCTGAATCATGCATATTTGGTCTAATTTGGGTTTAAATAATACTCTCTTTATTCCGCTACACTGGCAAATAATTATTTCATATATCTATGATCAAATATAACTGTAAATATCAAGTAGTGTAATGTAGATATGCTAATACTCTCTACAACAAAGAATAAGTAAATGTTGTTATGAATAAAACTTAATTTTAATTATTTAATAAAGGCGATGAGTGCAGCAGGAAACAGCAACATAAGAAATATTGTTAAAAAATTTAAATATATTAATGAAATAAAGCTGCACTGATTGATTCTTATGAACAAAATGGCAAAACACCAAAAAATATTTCTACATTTCTTAACATTTAGTTTGTGTTTGAGTCTTTATCTTAACACTCATTTAAAAGTTGCAAAGATTGGGATGGACGTGTTTTTGTGCAACACAAATTGTAAAAGTTGGCTTGAAGATGATGATAATTATGTGAATTCTATCCATCTATCTATCTATCTATCTATCTATCTATCTATCTATCTATCTATCTATCTATGTAGACCAATCTCATACACCAAAGAATGCAGCTTCATTATTTCACCAGCTTCACCACCCTCAGTGTAAACTATAATTTCCACAGTGTTCATTGATCCTGTGCCTGTTTATGGATGTATCCCTGCCCCTCTTTGCTCCCTGTCTCTGTCTGTATCCTTGTCGTCATCCTTGTCTTTCTGTCCTGAGCTCCTCCCTGAGGTTGGTTCCTCTCTTCTCCCTGATTGCTCTTCCTCTTGGCATTTAGATGGGACCCACCCTGTGCATGACACCGCGAGTCTGACACACACACACACACACACATATACACACGCATGCACATACCCACACCTGCTACACGCTCCCACACACGCACACTCACATGGGCACAGATTACACCAGCTAACACTCCCACGCTTCCCAGGAAAGGCTCTCTCACTCACACACAAATATGATTAGTTAGATGAATGTGTGGATGTTAGAAACACAAAATTACAATCACTCCACAGCCACATTCACACAGTGTGTGCCTGCCAACAGGGTGAGCAGCTGTCTGGAAATATGAATGAGCTGTTCCAAGTTGTGTATCAGTGGGTGTCATCTCCTGCTTTTTTTTCTTCCTGTCCTGTTTCACTGCCTAAAATACACTTTGACCACTGTCCCTGTCCTGCATGTTTCTGTTTCAACCCCGAAATAACCACAGAGCCGTACCATACACCATACACAAGTATAAGCAAAGTTTAATGCAAAAACACAACTGATATAACACTTCAAAAAAACAATACACCTTAACAGTTTCATACAAAGTTGGCAAATATTGTCATTTCATCATATGTAAGTTAGTTGTATAAAATTATTAAATATTAGATTCATATATTACTCATAGAACATCTGTATACAATGAATGGATCACATTGGGAGACACCCGTAGAATGGGACACACACACACACACACACACACACACACACACACACATGCACACAAAGACGTTCCTGCGCACACTTGCTTTACACACACGCACAAACAAACAAACACACACACACACACACACACACAGATGGACTGCACTAAAACACTTACGGCACTCACTCTCTTAAAATGGCTTGTAGTATCACACATACACTTGGCTGTTTTTTTTTTAATTTCAATACAAAGACAAGAGGGCTGTTATACTGACATCATTTGACAAACAAACATTAGACATTTTGACATGGGAGGACACTGGACGACACAGGATGACACAATATGACAGAGGGCAGTCATAGTCTCTTGGTCTGTGGAG